>NW_020953976.1:97984-114406 GCF_900497805.2 Vombatus ursinus
AGGGCAGCAGAGACCAGCCTGGGGACCCTCCTTCCACCAGGGGTGACCAGGCCCTGCGCAAAGGCCCTGGGGGGGGGGGGAGAAGTGGCTCTGCCAGAGCCACCGAGCCTTGGCAAGAAGGGTTTGGGGCAGGGGCTGCTGAGTGCCACAGTGGATAGAGCTCTGGCCCTGGAATCAGAAGGACCTGAGTTCAAATCTGACCTAAGACACTTGACACTTACTAGCTGTGTGACCCTGGGCAAGTCACTTAACCCCAATTGCCTCACCAAAAAGCAAGGAAAAAAAAATAGTGACTTGAAGAGAGGTTTGGAGCACAGGCCAGGCTCCCTGGCTCTACTGAGGCCTGCTTCTTCTCCGTTCTTCAGCACCTCCACATTCCCACCATGGAGAACGGGCCTAACCTCACCCTAAGATTCCATAAGGCGTTGTGTGACATCCAGGTAGGTGCTGGGGGTGCAGGGGGTGGCTGGTCAGCAGCTCCTCCCCCTCAACCCCAGGGCTTTCTGGGAGCTCTGACCAGCCACTTACTTCCATCCTTCCCTTTCCGCCAGTATGGAGATGGCAGTCACGAGTGGATGTTCCCTGTGTGACTGGAGGCCAGATCAGGTTCTACCTGCTGTCTGTACTGCCATCCCCCCACCTCAACCAAAGATTCCAAGTGCAAAATAGCTCTCCAGCCAGGTGGTCTGGGAGGCCTGGGTCCCTGCAGCCCCCAAGCCAAGCTACACTCCCAAAGCCATATGGGCCAGGGTCCAGGCACCCGGCCCCATTCCTCCAGCCCTCAGGGAGCCCCACACTCTGTTCCTCACCAGCTTCAGCGGACAGGGCCCGGATGATGTCAGAAGAGGACCCCTCCTCTGACCCTCCAGCCCCCTAAGCCTATCTGAGGCTGCAGTTAATTTTTTTTCCCAGCATTTTCCAAATAAAAAACCAAAGGATAAGGGGATGTCTTGTCATGGGCCCTGAGCAGTCCCCTCTCCATCAGGGACCCAGGAGTCCCCTCCCTTGGCCCTGGTCTTGACTTCACAGAGAGCTGACTGAAGGCTGGGGGAGCCTCAGAAGCTGCACTTTCCCCCCAAGGCCTCAGGGTGGTGGAGCTTGGGGCCATTCGAAATCTTGCCTCCCCCTTGCTCCCCTTAGGGACCCTGCTTGCTCCCACCACCCACCCCAAAAGATGCCTGCACACCATGAGCTCGTGTTATGCTGCTTTATTGCTCAGAAGATGAGCTAGAAAAGGCATAAATAAGACTTGAGGTACCCAGCCCTCAGAATAAATAGTAGCCAGGGCCTGCCTGGGCCAGGTGGGGTGGGGGCTGACCGGGCTCATGAGGAGTAGCTGGGGCTGCGGCCCTGCACACCCCCCACCATGTTTAGTGGGTCTGCTGAGCCCACGTCCGGGGGCTCGGGGCCCTGTTCCCAGGGGGGCTCAGGGCCTGGCAGCTGGGCACCAGGAAGTGGCAGGAAGCGAGAAGGACCAGGCTGGCCCAGAGAGGCCTGGGGGGACAGACGGAGGGTCCGCCCATGAGCCTCCGATTCATACACATTATAGCCATCCCCCAGCAGATGTTCCCGAAAGTTGCAGGCAGAAGGGTCATATTGTACCTGTAGGGGCAAGGAGGCATCTTAGGGCCAGTCAGAGGCAATGCCCACTGTGAGCCTTCCCAGCCCCCACTTGCATAGGAACACTTTGTGTAGGGAAGCCCCGGGCTGAAATGGAATGAGACAGAGAGCAAGGACATGGGGACTGAGGCCGATTAGGACCTAGGAGGGGCAAGGTTGATTGGGGAACGTGGGGGAGAAGGCATCCCGAGTGAGCTCCCATGGCCACCTCCGCTCTCCAGCATAGCCACAGCCATGAGCCTCCTGGAGCCAGGTGTGACCCTGTCCACCACCTGTTCAGTGAGTGACTCCCGGTGACCTCAACATCACAACCTCCTCTGGCCCAATCTGTCTGCAGGGCTTCCACCCGTTACCCATTATCCCCCAGCATTCTCTCTCCTGGCCCACTGGCCTTTCCCTGGATATGAGGCTCCATCTGCAGCCCTCAGGCCTGGAGTGCACTCTTAGAATCCTAGAATCCATAGCGTCCCTCACAGCCCAGCTTGGGCATTCCCCTCACCCCCAGAAATCCCTGGGGATCTTTTGGGAATCCACCCCCTGGAAAGTCAGCTCAGATTCAGGAGCAGTGGAGCGCCGTGGTCTTTGTATTCCCAATGCTAGCACGGTGCCTGAAGCCTAGGAGGTGCTTGAGAAAAGTGCTGAAGCTAGAAAGAGGTGGGAACCTCCGGGGGACAAAAGATGAGATTCTAAGAGGGCGCTGGGGGCGAGATGGAGAGGGAGACAAAGTGGGAACAGAGATGGGGGACCAGGGCAGGCTCTGGCCTGTGGGGACGCCCTTACCGCTCCATACAGCTCGCCATTGGGCCTCATACACAGAAACCTAGAGCTCTGGACAGCGAGGATCCGGATGACGCCAGGCTTCACCGCCTTCAGCTCTAGAAGACCTGGGGGGAGGGAACAGTCAGGAGCCCTGCCCAGCAAACTGCCTCCTTCCCCGCGGGTAGCCCCATCCCACACTCACTCTTGGGGCTCCTCTCGGCTGCTGCTCGAACTGCGCCGTCGGGCCCCATCTCCACATGGGCCTCGGTGTCCTGGCCGTCATCTGTGTACAGGTGGCGGAGGCGAACCTGGCCCCCAAACAGGAGCATGGGGCTGGAGTCGGGGATGGGGTAGCCCCAGCCCCTATAGGCCAGGAGCAAGGATAGCAGAGGGGCTAGGCAGCCCCTGGCTCTCTTCCTTGGGCCCATCCTTCAAGCAGTCAAGAGGCTGACAGAAAGGAACGCCTTGGGCCTGGGGATGGACAGGCCCTCTGTGGGCCCAGATGTTCAGCTGCCTGGCAGTCTTGGTTCCCCAGAGGCTTCTGGGGAAATAGCAGTCTGTGTGCCACAGGAAGGGTAGAGTGGATGTGAGTCTGGGAGGCAGGCTTCCAGAAGGTCTAATTTCCCTGGCTCTCCTGAGTCGAGGCTGTATCTGGTTCCTGCTCTTCCTCTCTCTGGATTTCCCGTGGCTGCTCGGGTGCTCTACGGGGGCTTATACCTATCTCCAGGCCCCTCCGCCCACCTCTGGTCAGCTGCTATCATCATGAAACATGACCCACTTGGCTGCCAGCAGCCCTTCCACCGTGGCGAAGTCACCGCCCCACATGGATGATGCAACCTGGAGTGGGGGGGGGCAGAGTGGGAATGGTTCTGTGAGCCTGGATGCCTGGTGACCTGAGAGGATTGTTGGGATACAAACACCTGTGTCCCTTGGAGACTGGGGGTCCTAAGAATGGGGCCTTAGATGCTTTCGATTCTGGAGTCCCTCAGAAAGTCACAATCCCTGAGAAAGTGGGGCCAGAATCACAAGGTGTCTGAAGAGGGGCCCAGACACCAAGGTCCACTAGAAGTTTGGGGAGACCCAAGAAATCAAGGGCAAAATGCCTGGGGCTGGAATAATGTGGGGGCCCACATGCCTGAACCTGAGAAAGCAGAGGCTTACATTCAAAGGTCCTTGAAAAGATGGGGGTCTGGATACTGGGGTTCCCCAAGAAAAGGGGGGGCCTGGACACATCCATCTCTAGGAAGGAGGGGCCTGGACCTCTGCGTTCCTGAGAAATTATGAGCCTGTTCACTTGTGTCCATGAAATGGTAGGGGCCTGCATACCTGGTTCTCGGGAAGGTGGAGGCCTGAATGCCTGGGTCCCTGAGAAGATAGGAACCCAGATGTAGAGGAAGAGCTAGGCCTGTCTGCCTGACGCAAGATCCAGAGCCTCAAGCCTAGGCCCCTGCTGGCCATGCCCAGACAAAGGCAGCACACAGACCAGTCATGGGAGACCTTCCTGGCCTCCTGATGCAATAGCCACATTTCTTTCAGCAGGTATTTTTCCTGAGAGCAAAATCCCCAGTCTGACCCTTGACTCTGGGGTTCTGGGCAGGGTCAGGGCTAGGGCCTGGGAGCAAGAGGAGGCAGGTGAGGTCATGTGGGACTCACTAAGCTGGGGAGGTAGAAAGGAGTCTGGTCTTCAACCTCAATGTCCCTTTGACAGTTTGGTGGGGAGAGGAAATGCTGGAAACTCGGACACCAGAGGGACTAGACCCCCTGGGCCTTTTACAAACTGAAGGGGTGGGGGCAGCTAGATGGTGTAACGGGTAAAGCTCTGGCCTTGGAATCAGGAGGACCTGAGTTCAAATGTGACCTCAGACACTTGAGACCAGCTATGTGACCCTGGGCAAGTCACTTAACCCCTATTGCCTCATAAAAAAAGCAAAACTGAAGGGGTGAGGGTCCTAGGTACTTGGATTGCTGGAGGACAACAGATGGGACATGGATCCCTGGGTCCCTGTGGAATGGGGTCTGGAACCAGGGTCTCCAAGGTCTAGAGTGGAAATAGTGTAAACCCCAGTCAGAGATCTCAGGGTCTGGATGAAAGCTGAAGGAGAGGGCTCCTGAGGCATTTGGGTATATAGCAAGTGTGAAGCCTGGATACCTGGGTCCCCAAGGTGTGAAGGATGGGATGCCAGATACCTGGAGAGGGGCAACCTGGGTCTTTGAGGACGTGAGAGACGGAACCTGGCCTCTTAAGGCTCAGAGTTCCTGACAAATGAGGCCTGAATCAACCTGAGGCCACAAGACCTGAGGAATGGGAGTTTGGAAACTCCTGGGAGAGGAAGGCTTGGATCCCTGAGAACCTGACGAAGGATGGTGGCAGGAAACCACATGTCCCGGGGCATGATGGCTCTGAACTTTTTTTTTTTGGTCCTGTACCCTCCTCGTAAAAAGAGCTGAGCACAAACTTCACATATGTGTAGATTTACTTATTGACAAATGGTATGTGCTATTGCTGTTATAACAATTATGTACCTGATCAAACATCCACAGAAACAATTTTTAGGAGTTTAAGAAGTAATAACATTTGAAGGTAGAGTCAACAGAGAACCCCTCGAATCAACCAGAAATCTACACTTCAAAAATATTTTTTGTTTGTTGGAAGGGATATGGGGAAATAGGGACACTAATGCCCTTTTGGTGGAGTTGTAAACTGATCCAGCCATTCTGAAGAACAATGTGGAACTATGCCCAACTGGCTGTAAAGAACCTTTTGATCCTGCAATACCACTGCTAGGTATGCTAGATCTGTATCCCAAAGAAACAAAATGGGAAAAGGACCCACATGCAACAAACATTTATAGCAACTCTTTTTGTGGTGGCAACAAGTTGGAAATTGAGGGGATGCCCATCAATTGGGGAGTGGCTGAACAAGTTGTGGTGTGTGAATGTAATGGAATACTATTGTGCTGTAAGAAATGATGAGGGGAATGATTTCAAAGGTCGGGAAGAGTTGTATGAACAAAGTGAAGTGAGCAGAACCAGGAGAACATTGTGCACAGTAACAGCAATGTTGTATGGTGATCAACTGTGAATGACTTAGCTATTGTCAGCAACATAATGATCTGAGACAATTTCAAAGGACTTATGGTAAAAAAAAAAAAAAAAAAAAAAAAAGATGCTCTCCCCCTCCAGAGAAAGAACTGATGGAGTCTGAATGCAGTTGAAGCATAATTCTTTTACTCTCTTAATTTTTCTTTTTTTTGCAACATGGCTAATACAGAAATGTTTTTCAGAATTTCACATGTATAATTAATATCACACTTCTTGCTGTCACAACAGGTGGGAGAGGTTGGGAGTGCTAACAGGATTTTTATTGAACCATTCTCTAACCTGAGAATGCTGGGAGAAACACAAAGCAGCCCTAGAGATGAGGGTGCCAGTAATCTCAAGTAGTTTAATTAATCAGTTTCAGAGTGAGAGATGTTCTGCTACCTGAAGTAAAAGCACAGGTTATATTCTTAAATCACCATGGAGGAAGGAGGGGAGAGAAGGCAGATTACAACAATCATTTAGTGGTTTCCCACAAGAAACCCATAAGTTCCACGATACAATTCTGGAGTCAGGTCTTTGGGAGTTGTGACCAGCTGCCCTAATAAAGTACAGAACCAGAGTTCTGTGACAGGAACAGGTTCTACAATTTTTGATTCACTTCACTTAAGGTCCAGCAATTGTGAGCATTGCCAGGATTTTGAGTGATCAGTTTAAGCTGCATTGTGAGCTCCCAAGCCAGGAAGGCAGCTCTTAAGAAAACTAAATTATTAGTATATTCACCACACATATCATATTGCTTAATATGAAAATTATAAATTCCTTTCTCAAGAGGAGAATTTGAAACTCAAAATTTAAAAAATTAATGTTAAAAATTAATACTTTAGAAAATTATATATTATTGCTATCTTTTGTTTTTATATTGAGTATATTTCCTCCCTCTGTCCTGTGTCCCAGAGAGTCATCCAGTAAAAAGACATTTAAAAAAACTTTTTTAAAAATATGAAAGAGGGAAAAAAAAACTCAGCAGAACAAAATGACATATGAGGGAAAAACCTGACATAAGATGCTGTCTCCACACTCGTGGCTCCTCTGCTCCCGAAGGGATGGGTAGGGGGTTGTCTTCTCCCGTTTCTTCTTTGGGGCCAGACTTGGTCCTTATTAGTATTAATATTAGTATTGGATTTCTATTGTTTTGTGTCAGTCAATCTTTCTACTGACAATATTAATAATCAACCAATTAATAAACACTTATTAAGCACCTAATATGTGCCAACCATTGTGCTAAACCCTGGTGATACAAAAAGAGGACACACACACACACACACAAGACAGTCCCTGTGGGCAAGGAGATGACAGTCTAGTGCGAGAGACAACAGGCAAACAAATAGATGCAAAGCAAACTCTAAACGGAATAAATAGGAAATAATCCCCAAGGGAAGGCACTGGAATTAAGAGGGCTTGGGGAAGGCTTCCAGCAGAAGGTGGGATCTGGGCACCAGGTCCTGTCGGGCTGTCTCTCCGCGCTTCTCTGTACACGTTACATTCTTATGGCACAAAAGTGTTGCATCACTTTCATGGACCACTTTGTTCCACCTTTACACAATCAATGGACATCCACTTTATTTCCATTTCTTTGGCATGGCAAAAAGGGCCGCTATCAATATGTTGGTGTATAGAGAGACCTTTCTTTTGTGTCAACGACCTCCTTGGGGTATGTGCCTTGCTGTGGAATATCTGGGCCAAAGGTCCTGGACCTTCCAGAAAGATTGGACAACGCGTAAATGAGCCAGGCTTCCCACAGCCTCGCCAGCGACGTGGATCGCAGCGAGGGGGCGCCACGGTGCACGGAGCCCTGAGCCGTGAGTCAGACATCGACTAGCTGCGTGGTCACCCGGGTAAGTCACTTACCCCTCAGCCTCCTTGAGCATCAGATGAGCTCATCCTGCGCTCTTGGTCTCTTTGGCGCCAACGTGCAGGGTGTGAGGGGACACGGGGGTGGGGAGGGGGAGAGGAGAAGAAGGTTGCTTTAATTTCAAACCCAGGCTTTGGAGGGGAGTCACTTAGGCAAGTGCGGGGTGGATGGAGCGGAGAGGGGGAGATGAGACGTGGAGGCCAGGGAGAGGTGGTAAGGGACTTCTGGACTAGGGCAGTAAGTGGCCGAGATATTGTGGCGGTCGATACACTTCGCACAGTGCCTGGAGAATAGTAGGCGCCTCATAAGGGTCTATTGACTCACTCACTGACCGTCGACTAGCCCTATGGGATGAGGGAAAGGGAGGAATCACGGATAACGCCAAAGTCGTGGTCCTTCTAGGATTGGTGGTAGCCCCTCTTCTGAAATAGTCAGAACAGAGACAAAGTAGTCGTGTGACATCCTCCCTCCACGACTGAACTGGACAAACTAGTTATCTCTGCTTCCCCGCCCCGCAGGCACTCCCCTCGCTTTCCCATCTGGCCCCACCTTGACTGGAGGGTGGGCTCCGAGTCTCTGCTAGTCTTGGCCCTGCCCTCTTCTGCCTCCTCCCTGGCGTGGGGCTTTGTCTGGAGCTGGGGGATAGGTCTCCAGGGTTGAAGGACAGAGGAGCCGGCATCCACCCATGCGGTTGCCCGAGCAGATCCACAGATCGGGGTGCCGGTGCTCTGGGCTGGCCCCGGGGGGGGGGACCGCGCCGGCTTGGGGAAGGCAGCCTTGAGCTTGTCGCATTGCCTGGCAACAAGATGATGAGTTTGGTCCGAAGGGAAAGAGGAGCGCTACTGCGGCCGGTGGAACTCCTCCTTCCCTCCCTTTCCCACCTGTGGCTCTTTATTGGCCAGGCCCAGTGAGGCTGCGGAAGAGGGGAGTGCCCTGCAAGAAGAGGGAGCCCAGGTGAGTCGGACTGAGTCCCAGGGCCCAGCTCTTCCAGCCTCTGCTCCCAGCCCCCTCACCCCTTCTCCCTGGGTACCCCTGCCTCCTCCTCAACATCTCAGATTTAGGCTCCCGGCTTCTTTCCACAGCTATGTGGATCCCTTCTCGCCGGCAACTATGCTGGGCCTTCCTGGTTGCCTCATTGCTCTCGGTTACCTCCTTCTTTCTCCACCTCTGGAAAGGCAGCTTCTCCCCAAAACTGGTTTTCTCTGCTCTGTGCCACAAGCAATGCTCAGGCTTAACCAAAGTGGCCCTCTTCTGCCTGCCAGGGACACCTCCAGGCCCCAATGGTTCTTTGGCCTTCCACAAGCCAGCAGCAAGCCCTGAACCCAGTGGCATCTGGACTATCCAGCCAGAGGGGCGCTTTGGAAACCAGATGGGCCAGTATGCCACCCTCTATGCCCTGGCCAAGCTGAATGGGAAGCAGGCCTTCATCCTGCCAGACATGCATGCCACCCTAGCCCCAGTCTTCAAGGTCACCCTCCCGGTGCTAGACAAAGAGGTGGCTGCCCGAATGCCCTGGCGCCTCTACCCGCTTCGAGACTGGATGGCAGAGGAGTATGCCCACCTGGGCAGCCAGGACATGCTGCAGTTCACAGGCTTCCCCTGTTCCTGGACCTTCTACCACCACCTTCGTGCTAAGATCCACCGAGAATTCTCCTTGCACCGCCACATCCGAGAAGATGCGCAGGCTTTCCTGCATTGGGTCCGCCGTAGCCGGGGCAAGGGCAGAAGCCTCACCTTTGTGGGGGTCCACGTCCGCAGGGGCGACTATGTGGAGGTCATGCCCAAGCACTGGCGAGGCGTGGTGGCTGATCGTGCCTACCTGGAGCAGGCCCTGGCCTGGTTCCGGGTGCGCTACCCTGACGTTGTTTTCGTGGTGACCAGCAATGGTATGAAGTGGTGCCGAGAGAACATTGATCCCTCTAGGGGCGATGTGGTGTTTGCTGGCGATGGAGACGAGGTGGCACCTGGCTCGGACTTCGCACTGCTGACTCAATGCAACCACACGGTGATGACCATCGGTACCTTTGGCTATTGGGCAGCCTACCTGGCTGCGGGGAAGACCATCTACTTGGCCAACTACACCCTCCCCGACTCCCAGTTCCTAAATGTATTCAAGCCTCAGGCTGCCTTCCTGCCCGAATGGGTAGGCATCCCTGCAGACCTCTCCCCACTGTTGCACTGATCTGGTGCTTCGATGTGGAGCCTTCATGTTTACAGACAATAGGAGAGACAACTCTCCCAGGACGACTCAATAATAGTGAGAGAGCTAGGATCTCAGTTCCAGCGAGGATGGGGATATGTCCTTCAGGTTCTAGAGTTGCCCACAATGCTGTCCTTTGGGACAAGGGCTCACTGGCCCCAAGCCTTGGGATGGCTCTTCCTTCCACAAGGGGAAACACTCCAAGGCCTGGTAACTCCCTTCTCTCTGTTGATGAATGCTAATGTAAATTAATTCCAAGAACACTGGGTTGTAGGAGGCCTGGGTTCCCCTGCTGGCCCTGGGTAACCTTGGTGAATAGCTTCCCTATCCTGATCCTCAGTTTCCCCATTTGCAAAATGAAGGTATTAGACTGGGCATTTTTTGAGGACCCCTCCAGGAAGAGCCCTGGACTGTGGGACTGAACCCTAAGAGCTGCAAACTCCCATGCCTCTCATTCCCTTTTATGGGGTGGGGCAAGGAACCAAAACTAGAAGAGATGGGCAGGGGCTGCCTAGCCCTAGCAACCAACAGTGACTAGACCTGGGTCCTTCTAACCCCTATCACTGCCTCAGTTTCCCCACCTGTGCCTCAAGAGGAAGGAAGCTGGGAACCAGAGAACAGAAGCCAGCCTCAGGCTTCTCCTCAAGGGCTAAGAAAACCTGGGGGAGAGAGGAGAAGTGGTCAGCCTCTTGGACTTATCTCAGGGATTTAAATATTAGAGAACACTTTATTTACAAAAAAACAAAGCCCATTAAAAAAATCCTTGGCTCTAGAACTTTCTATCCTTTATTTTGGAAGGAGAGGCCCATTGCGTTGGGCAGGGCGTTCCAGAAGTGCAGGGAGGGAAGACCATGCTTCCATGAAGCATTGGCATGTCATCCTCACTCTTTCCAAAATGGCTGAATCCCAGCAGCTATTGGGAGTTCAGGGTCTAGGCAGGAAACAAGCACTTTCAGAATGCAGAGGCAGAAAAACTGGAAATCCTAGTTCCTTGCAGGCACTGGGATTCCCACTCTCAAAGTCCTCTCTACACTACTGGAGGGCCCCTCCTCCTCTTGGGGGCCCAGGCACACCCTCCCTGGGGCCCTCCTGCTCTGGGACCCATACTCCCCTTGATGAAGTCTAGAGGTTTAGGGGTGCTGGAACCCCAAAATCACAATTCGACCCAAGCCAAAGACAAGGTTTATTAACGATCTGCCATATTGGCTAGACTCTTAAGAAATCTGAGCACCCGTGAGCTATTGGCTGGATTATAAGAATCCAAACATCTTAATGGAGACAAGATGGACCTTATATACAGAAAGACTATGGGAGGGATCTAGGACTGGCTAAGTAGTCTATGAGGTAATAGAACTCCAGGGACCTGGACCTTGTGGCCAAGAGAGAGTGGAGCCTAGATAAGATTAAGGGTGGGAAGTAGCCTGGGGCCTTAGGGAGGTAAGACAATGGAGCAGAGAATTGGCACACTGGGTGTAGCCACAAATGAAAGACCACTTGATGAGATTATAGCCTCAGGCCAAGGCCAGAGATTTGGCCAGGTGAGAAAGTCCAGGGTTTTTCCTTTTTGGGGTCTAGATCCCATCTTCATCGCCCCCATCCCCACAGTACCTGTCCTCTCCGGACGGGCACAGCCTTCCCAGAGTCCACCTCCTCTTGGACCCAGGCACCCCCTCCCCAGGGTCCACTTGTTCTGGGGCCCTTGTGTCTCATCCCCAGTGCCTGCCTGCTCTAGGACCGAGGCTCTCCGCCTAGTGCCTGTCCTCTGGGGGACCCAGGCACCCCTTCCCCAGTACCCGCCTGCTCTGGGACCCAGATGCCCCTCGTCTTAATGGAATACAGGTACTACACGAAGTAGACTGCATCTCCCAGAAGCGCCCTGGGTTCGGGGCTCCATCGGCTAAGGAAGCAACTGTCCCACGGATTGCTGGGAGTGGTAGTCCTGGAGCCGCACTGCCCACTCGGGGTGCAGTGGAGCGTGAGAAGATTGGAGTTTGACCCCCTCGGGTGTTCCCAGGACTCCCAGTCACAATCTGGGATTCCACGGCCCTATGAGGTCATACAGGGGCGTCCTTGCCTAGCACCTCGGTCGCCCACCAGTGTCCAACAGAACGGGTAGGGGTAAGCAGGGCGTCTGGGGTCCGTGGACAAGGCAACTGTTCACGTGGGAGTCTCCTGACCTGGCTCACACTCCCGGAGCCCAATAAGGGCTTAGAGATCGTCCACAGGAGCTCAGAGAAGAGAAGGGGACCGTCCTGGGATCCCCACCCCACCCGCTTTCCTGTTTGCTGTGGGACTACAGCTCCCAGCAGCGCCTAGGGAGCGGCGGCCTCACAGAACTACCGTGTCCCCGAGGCGTGGTGACTTATGGGCAATGTAGTGAAGGCGGCGCCTCTGCAAGGTGGGTGGTGGTTTTCTGGGCCAAGCGACAATGCTGACCCCGCCCCAGCCCCTCCCTCCCCCCACCCCGCTGTCCCTCTTTGGGAGGGGGGGAGGGGAGGAATCAGGTGGAAATAGAGAGGGCAAACCCCAGCCCGAGTGACACCCCCAAGTTCCGATTTTCCGGTGCTTTGGAATCTTCCTTCTTTGAGGATCTCTTCACAATCAAAGGCTCAGGAGGTGTCCCCATTGTATTTAGGGGAACTCCCTCAGTTGGAGGCTCTTCAGTTTCAGCATGCTTTGAGATTTTTCCCATCCGAAGGCCCCCTTCACTCTGGGGGCTCAATGGCAGTTCGAGTTTGGGGGTCACGTGGAACTCATAGGCTCAGGGCTTGTGACAATTGCATTTAGGGACACGCCCAGAGGAGCCTCGCAGTGGATTCCCTAGGGCTGTGGTGAGTTCCACCTGCATGGGCAGTCTCCTACGCTCCGCGTTGCCCCTGGGGTTCGTGGTCTTGGCCCTGGTTTCGAGCCCGCGCCGAGCGTGGGGATGCTTGCTCTGCGACCCCGCAGTCGTGGCGGGACTGCGAGACCTGGAGCAGAACTACCTGCCCAGCCACATGGACCTGGACCCCCAAGCTCTGCAGACTTTAGTGAACCGGCTGGAGGAGACTATACAACAGTTCAGTGATCTTCCGGTTGAGGAGAACGTCTACCAGGGCGTCATAGGTGAAGAGCGGGCCCCCGGGATCCAGGGCACCTGCCTGCCCCGCAAGCACACTCCGCGGACTGGAGGGGGGGGAGGGGGGGCAGTGTTTAGGGGAAAGCTTTCGGTCAGCTTGGCTGAGCGCCAGGGGCCCATTTCTCCCTAACCTCCTTTCCACAGATGAGCCCACGCTGAGCAAAGCGTCCTGGACCTTCCTGAAGGAGCTGAGGCGAATCAAAGATAGCAGCCTCAGAGGTGGGTCGTGACTAGGGGCTCCAGGCATCAGGCCGGAGAAGGGGGCATTCAGGGAAGCTCACAGACCATGCGCCCCCTGCTCCCTGCAGACGATTTCCTCTTGAAGGAGCTCACCTGGACATTGCATATGCAGAAGGAGCATTTCTTGGGCCTGGCTGTAAAGTTCCAGAGGGAAAGTGAGGAAGAGCCCTGGAGGGCCTAGCTCCCCAGCCTGGCCCCCCTCGGGCAGACCGGTGGTGTTTGCCCTGTCCGGACTGGGAGCCCTGAGCCCATTGTCAAGACCCCAAGAGAGCTTCCGGCTCTTTGCTCCCGCACCCTCGGGGAGCCCAGCTCATTTGAGAAATCCCTCACGATTTCCCCCCTTCCCCTCGGGGAGCCCTATGACCTTTGCAACACTCTCCCTGGGGATCCTTGTGCCCCTTGACCTGAGCCTCTTTCAGGGGCTCCGGGTTCTGGGCCTTAGCCCCCACTCCCTCAGTGACTTTGGTGACTCCAGTGCCCTCAGGGAATTTTAGGCTTCCTCTGAGGCAGCCCCCCCCCCAGGATCTAGGCCCTTCGTTCCCCCAGCCCCCGCTCTTTCGGGGACCCAGGCACAAACCCCCGCCCCTTGGGTAAAGCCCGGATCTCTTCTTCTCTTCTTTGCCACAGGTCTTTGTCCCAACAAATGCGGTGAGCGCCTGGCCCTCGGTACCCTAAGGTCCATCTCTCCTCTCCCCTCCCCTCCCAGCTCCACTTCTGCAGTCCCTCAGGGCCCTGTCCTGTGGCTTTGCCCCCTCGGGATATGGTGACACCTCCTAGCCCCCTGCACCGCTCCTCGCCCTTACCCCTCCCCCCGTCCTCTCCCCCTCCCGTCGCTCCTCGCAGGCTTCATGATGCAGACCCTCGTCTGGTGCCATGGGTGTGAGAAACAGGTGCATTCGTGTCAAAAGTCTTACGACTGCGGGGGTGAGCGGGGTCGGAAGCTGGGGACGCAGTCAGATGCTGGGCTGGGACCTCGTAGCTCACGTGAGGCTAACAGTTACTCCTATCTACAGCACAAAGCGTGCGGGTGATGGAGAACGGTGACATGGTCTTGGACTGCGAACTGAGTTGGCATAAAGCAGCCGAAGGGCTGACGGACTACAGATTCTACAGGGTACTTACTCCCAAATACCCGAGGGCCCCCGCTGACCCAGGGAGTGGTTCCAAGGGACACTCGTAGGACCCGCACTACCTTAGAAGTGATCTTTCCCCTAGGACTGCAGTGGAACTCTCTTGGGCCCTGAGCACTCCAGGAATCCCATTTGTGACCTAGGCACGCTCGGGCCCTATGTCGTGCCTGGCCCTCAGTGTAAACTCTAGATCCCTCGGCCACCCTACACTCCTGTGGATCCCAGCCGGGCTCTGGAGCTGCCCTGACCCTTGCATGTCCATCCCCCGGGGCTGGGGCCAGGTCTGGCCAAATGGCTCAGAAATCCTGATAAGTCGGAGCCAAGAGTCCACCCTGATCAAGCCCATGGTGTCCTTGGAAGACTCGGGTGTCTATCGCTGCATCTTGGGTACGGTCCGGGAGCACAGCCCAGCCACAGTCATCACCTACTACGTAAAAGGTCAGCCTTCTTTGTCGCAGACCCACCTACATGCTACCACTTTCAGGTGGGGCCTCAGGAAGGGTTTTGGGGGGGATAGCGGAAGGCCGAGCTGTGGCAGGCAGGTTGAGCTGTGGCAGGCGGGTCGAGCTGTGGCAGGCGGGTCGCACCAGGAGCTAGCGGCTAGCCCCTGAGGGCGGGGCCTGTGAACTGGGGCCCGGGTCTGGTTCCTCTTCTAACCCCTCCCTGCAGTGACTCCGAAAGAGGATGAAGCATCCAAGTCCTTCGATTTTGGTCAAAGACCTGATGCTGGTCCCAGTCCGAGAACTGAGACCAGTGTCCACCTGAATCCGGTGGTGGGTCCGAGTGTAGCCCCTACCCCGACTCGGACCACGCTGACAGGTCAGTGGACTTTCCAAGGTCACAAGCCTCGCCCTCACAGTTGACCAGGAAGAAGAACAGTCTTCTATGACTTCGACTTCAGCCCCGAGGGAGACTTCAAACTCACCGTTGGAGGCCGGCTTGGAGGCTGAGCTCCGCCCGGAGTTTAAATCCGAACAATGCAACGACCACAGAGAAGTCTTCACGCACTCAAGCCAGAACGCAGCCAGAATCCTCAACATCACCCTGATCGGGCTAGTCGCTGGTGGGGTGGCTGCAGTGCTGGGGAGTCTGGCGCTGACGTGAGCACTGGGCCCTGCCAGACCCCGTAGTTAACCACCCAGGCCGAGCCAGAGCTGCAGGGGTGGAGCCCTATGGGGCGGCGCCACCGGGGAGGGGATAGGGTCCAAGGGGCAGGGCCTGACAGGCTGCCCCACGGGCAAGGGATTCCTGGTGGCTGGTGAGGGAAGGGTTTCAAGATGCCGCAGGCTGCCTCACTCTCTCTGGCCTTTATTCTAGCCTCTATTGCGTCCGCAGGGCGGGCGTACACCTGGGCAGGGCGAGTAAGTAAGGCCAAGGGAATGCCAGAAGCCAATGTTCCTGGATGGATTCGTCGGCCCCGGGATGCGGAGATCCGGGGCACCCTTACCCTTCAGTCAATAAAAATGTCTCCTCTTCCTTTGTGTCTGTGACTCAGTTCAGGTCTAGGAGGGGACTCCTGCACGCCCGAGTGCGCGGGCCTGGGTTCCAGAGTGGATTAGAGACCCAGTCACTTTCGTTCCTGAGGGAGATGGTATTAGGACTTGGATGGCTGGGTCCCCCAAAGGGCGGAAATTGAAGAAACAGAATTGGTCCAGCGCTGGGGGGCGCTGGAAGCCCAGGTCGTGCTCGTCCTAGCCGGGCTTCGCTCCCCTCCCCCCCCCTCCCCGCCCCTGACAGGACGCCCCCTCCCCGCTCTTCCTGCCCGGCTTCCTTTTGCCTTTTCCTGTCCTGTTCCCACCCAGAGCCAGGAGCACCAGGATCCAGGCGGGAGCAGGACCCAAACCTCACCTCGGGAGCCACACACCGCGGCCTCGGGAGGAGGGTGAGTACCTGGAGTACAGGGCCTCTAGCCTCTCTGCGACCGCGGTGTCCTCTCCCGATGCCCTCTCCCGTTTGAGAATCCAGAAGGTCTTATATCCTCGCAGGAGATGCTGTCAGGCGAGCGGAAGGAGAGCGGGAGCCCCCGCTTCGGGAAGCTCCATCTCCCCGCCGGCCTCTGGATCAACTCCCCGCGGAAGCAGCTGGCGAAGCTGGGGCGCCG
This sequence comes from Vombatus ursinus, assembly GCF_900497805.2. Lineage (NCBI taxonomy): Eukaryota > Metazoa > Chordata > Mammalia > Diprotodontia > Vombatidae > Vombatus > Vombatus ursinus. The sequence goes on from NW_020953976.1 coordinate 114,107, forward strand.
CTGGCCCAGCGCGGCCTCAGTGAAGTGAGTGCAAGCCCCACCCCCCCACTCCAGGGACCCAGAAGTCCCCATCCCCTATGTCCTCCTTAGCCTTCCAGGGATCCCGGCTGTTGGAGATCTGAGACCCCACCCTTTCCTGCCTCAGGCGTCCCTGATGGCTTTCGAGAGACCCAGAGGGTAGGGGGATTTGAACCCCTCCCAGGGACCCTACCTTCTTCTTCTCTCGGGGTCCCAGGAGTCCATTATCCCTAACTCTAACAGATCAAGGAGCCGCAAGTCTTCCCTTCCCCCCAAGTGTCA
>NW_020953976.1:114506-178499 GCF_900497805.2 Vombatus ursinus
AAAAAAGATGTATTTTGGAAACTTTGTTGCCAGAGGTAGAAAGAACATAGGGAAGGGTACATGCTGAACTGTGAGGATACTCCTTTGTGCCCTGGCAGGAAACTGCTTCCCTCTCTTTCAAGAATGGGTTTGATTAAATGACATTCAAGGTCCCTCCTAAATCAGGGATTTGGGGAGTCTTGGAGTTGAGCCCCAAAGCCAGAAGGGGTACGTGTGTAGGGGTGTGGAAGAGCTGGGGAGAGAGTGTCTCTATACCATTTTAACCAGGCTAGAAACATTTCCCTAAAGCGACTAGAGAAAAATCAACCTATTTTGAAGAGACCAGCCAAGTAACCTATTGATTAGCATGCGGGGTGGGGAAGGAAGGAGAAAATGGGGGGAAGGGGTGGTACAAGAAAGCACTGAGCTCTCCCAGAAGAGAATTAGCTTTGAAGCCATCTGCCCACCCCCTGAGCCATCTGGCTGGGCCTAGTGAGAACTCCAACCCTTGACCCTCAGAAGGGCTTTACCCTTAGGGAATTTATTTCTTTGTTGTGGCTGGGACTGGATCTCTCTCTCTCTCTCTCTCTCTCTCTCTCTCTCTCTCTCTCTCTCTCTCTCTCTCCCCTCCCTCCCACTACTTCTCCCCTCCTCTTCGTCTCCCTTCCTCCTCCTCCCTCCGTCCGTCTGTCTTTCTGTCTCCCTCTCCCCCTCCTTTTGACGGTCTGTTTCTTTTCCCCTCTCCCGCTCTGTTCATTTCTCTCTGTCTCTGTCTCTTTCTGTCTCTCTTCCTCTGTTTCTCTCTGTCTCCCTGCTTCTCCACGTTTCTCTACATCTTTCTCCCTCTCTCGGTCACTGTCGGGAGGTTCTATCTCTCCTCTCCCCTGGCTTGGCCTGCCTCTCTCTGTCTCTGGACGCCTCTGTCGCTCTCAATCTCCGCTGCATCCCTGGCCTCTGCAGGTCTTCCTCGTCGGACACGGGCAGCCGCAGCAGTGACCCCGCACCAGCCTCTTCAGGTCATTCGGGCCCAGAGCTGCGCCGCGTCGGGGCCGTGAAGGCAGCAGGGGGTGCCTCCGGGAGCCGAGCCCGGCGCATCTCCCAGCTGTTCCGGGGCCAAGGGGCAGGCACCGGGGGCGGGGGCGGGTCTGGGGGCGGGGCGGGCCCTGGGTCCGGAGCTGGGGCCCAACGCTGGGCCAGCGAGAAGAAGCTCCCAGGGTTGGCTGGAGCGGTGGGTCCCGAGCCCCAGACGGCCTCGTGGGGCCTCCCGGGCTTCGGGGGCCCCAGCCCGGCCCCTGGTGTGCTGAAGATCTTTGGCTGCGGCCTTGCCTCGGGCACCAATTATAAGAGCGTCTTGGCCACGCCCCGCTCCACGGCCCGCGAGCTGGTGGCTGAGGCCCTAGAGCGCTACGGGCTGGCGGCCGGCGGGCTGCCTGGAGGCAGCGGCGAAGGCGTCACGGGGGGAGGAGCCGAGGCCTTCGCGCTGTGCGATGCGCTAGGCAGGCCACCCGCGGCCTCCGGAGGAGCTGGGGAATGGCGGGCAGAGCACGTGCGTGTCCTGGGCGACTCCGAGCGCCCCCTGCTGGTGCAGGAGCTGTGGCGCCCGCGGCCCGGCTGGGGCCGGCGCTTCGAGCTGCGCGGCCGGGAGGAGGCGCGCAGGCTGGAGGAGGAGGGCCCGGCTGCTGCCCAGGAGGATGGTGAGGGTGGGGCGGGGCGGGGCTGCAGGTGGGCGGGCTGTTCCTCCACCCCCCCCCCCCCCCCCCCCCCCGCGGCCCGCGCCCCCCCCCCCCCCCCCCCCCCCCCCCGTCAGTTCAGCTCGTTTCTCTCCCCTTGGTGCGCGCTTCTCAGTCTCTATCCTGTCCCCCATTCTCTCGTCCCGGACCCCCAGCCTCCTTCTCTTCCTGCGCCTCGCTCCGTCTCGGCTCATTTCTCTCCCCTGGTGCGGGGTTCTCTGAGTCTCTATCCCCCCTTCTCTCGTCCCGGACCCCCAGCCTCATTCTCTGCCTGGGTCTGGCTCCGTCTCGGCTCATTTCTCTCCTTTGGTGCGGGGTTCTCTGAATCTTTGTCCCTTCCCCATCACGCCCCCCACCCAGCCTCTCTGTGCTGGTGTCTCCGTGTTTGTCTAATCAATCTCCCCGGGTCGTTTCTCTCTGTGTCTCTCCTCCTTCTACACCTCGATCTCAATGGCTCTCTGCCTCTGTCCCCATTCCTCTCGCTGTCTCCGTTCATGTCTCTACGTCTCTGTCTCTGACTGGGTGTGCATCTTTCTTGGTGTCCATGCCCTGCAGGCCTGGGGGGCCCATCGTGGCGGCCTCCGAAGAGCAGATCTCGGGCAGCATCGGGCCCGGGGCCGGGGCCGGGGCCCGGACCATCCCCCAGCGCGGTGTCTGGCTCTGGCCCTGGCCCCAAAGAGCGGTCCGAGAACCTATCCCTGAGGCGCAGCGTGTCAGAGCTCAGCCTCCAGGGCCGCCGGCGGCGGCAGCAGGAGCGGAGGCAGCAGGCACTTAGCTTGGCCCCGGGGCCGGGGGAGCCCGGCTCGCCCTCGCCGGCTTCGGCCCCGGCCCAGTCTGACTCCTTAGACGCCACTGCCGACTGGGACCAGCTGGTGCAGTGTCTCATCCAGCCACCCTCCAGCCGCCCCTATTTCCTCATGCTGAAGGGTTACCGAGAGGCACAGGTGAGGCCGCCCCGACGGCGGTACTACAACTCCCAGAAGGCGTAAAGGCCACCATTGCAAGGGGAGGGGCTGGGAGGAGGAGGAGAAATTGTAGACTTGAGGGGTGGGAGAGCCCATTTAGAGGTGAGAACAGGGGCGGGGAGCATAGTTTACTAAGAAAGCGGGATACCACCCGGAGTTCGCTTATTTGAAGGCGGGGAATGAGGGAGTCCACTTAGAGAAGGTTAGCCTGTCTGGAGGAGGAGGTGGGGATGGAAAGAATCCTCCTGCCTCAGCACCCAATTAGCCAGTGTTTCGTCATCCGAGCTCCGCCCTAGGTCCTAGAATGAGGAGGAGTCGGAGTCTGGATCTCAGTAGGGTCTTCAACCTCACCCACTGGTCCTTTCTCATTTCCCAGGAATTCGTAGTGTACGTGATGACTCGGGAGCAACACGTCTTTGGACAGGGTGGAGGGAGCTCTGGGGCCCGCGGAGCGCAGGCCCCCCACGTGGACACCTTCCTGAATGCGCCTGACATCCTGGCCCGACACTGTACAGTGCGGGCGGGAGCCGAGGGCCCGGCCCACGTGCGCCCAGCCCGAGGTGCTGCCGTCACCCATAATGGGGGGCAGCTACTGCGGGAAGCCGAGTTGAGGCCCGGTGACCTTCTGGGTCTGGGTGAACACTTCCTTTTCCTGTACAAGGACCCCCGAGTCGCCGAGGGGGGTCGGCCCCCCTGGCTCCCTGCTCGGCCCCTGGCTGCCCCACCAGGCCCCGGCTGGGCATTCTGTTGCCGCCTCTGTGGGAGAGGGCTGCAGGAGCAGGGGGAGGCCCTGGCTGCCTATCTGGATGGTAGAGAGCCCGTCCTGCGCTTTAGGCCCAAGGAGGAGGAGGCGCTCCTGGGCGAGATCGTGCGGGCGGCGGGGACCGGAACGCAGCTGCCCGCGCTGGGCCCAGCCACCCTGCTTGCAATGTGTGTAGAGCATTCCGCCCGAGAACTGGAGCTCGGCCATCTGCCTCGACTGTTGGGCCGTCTAGCTCGCCTGGTCAAGGAGGCTGTCTGGGTGAGGCATCCTTGGGGTGCTTCCCTAGGGAGGGCATCAGGAGGGCTGGGGGGGCAGCGCAGGCATGGTGTGACGCAGAACTTTCATGCGTTAAGTTTTACTTATGGGAGGAGCCAGATTTTTCCATCTTAGACATATAAACATTGACTTGGAATCAGAGTCCTGAAGTTGGAAGCCGATCTAACCCAATATATATGTACATAAAACAAAAATCCAGCAGCAGCTTTAAAACTTTCAGTGGGGGCAGCTAGGTGGCGCAGTGGATAGAGCACCGACCCTGGAGTCAGGGGGACCTGAGTTCAAATCCATCCTCAGACACATAATACTCACTGTGTGACTCTGGGCAAGTCACTTAACCCCAATTGCCTCACCAAAACAAACAAACAAACAAAAAAACTTCCAGTGAGAGCGAACCCATGACTTCCCAAGGTACCCCATTCCACATTGGGATTGTTAGACTTGACTTACAGCTGTGAATATGTTCCTTTCTCTAACTCCCATCCATTGCTCAGTAGATCTGCTTTTAGGTCCAAAGAAATAAAGTCTCAGAGAATCTTGGCATCTTATAATCATGGATTCAGGATCAGTTCCTCAAGGGAACTCTTGGAACCTTGCAGTCATACAATATGACCCTTGGAACCTTGAACTCTTAGAATCTTAGACTCATAGAATTTGGGACTTTTTTAAAAAACTTCTTTAGAAGTTGTTTTTGAACTAGAAATTTAAACCTTTTGAATTGTAGACTCAGAATCTTGTACTCAGACTGTGGATTTGAACTCATGTAATCTTGGGCTTTTAGAACCTTAGACTCTTTGAAACTTGGATTCTTAGAATGTTGGGCTGATAGAATCTTGAACTCTTGGAATCTTAGACACAAAATTTGTGACTTTAATAATCTTGGACTCATAGAATCTGAGACTCTTAGATCTTGGATTCACAGAATCTTGCACTCATAATATCTCTAACTTGGAATATCAGAATCTGATACAATCTGAGACATGTAGAACCTTGGACTTAGATGACCTTTAACTTAAAATTTTGTGTAACATGTAAATAGTATGTCATTTTAGACATACGTAATTTTGGGCTCAAAACGTGGACACATAGAATCTCGAACTCTTAGATTCTTATAACTTAGAGTCATAAGATTTTGAGCTCATCATAATAATACCTACTGTTTATGCTTCAAAGTTTCCAAAATGCTTTAAATATTATCTCATTTGAACTTCATGATTGTACCATCTAGCTGCTTTGACATCTGTGAACTGCATTGAATCTCAGACTTAAATTCTTGACACGTAGAGCCTTAGGTTTATAGAATCTTGAACTCTTAGAATCTTGTACATTTGTACTCATAATCTTGAGCTTGGAATCTGTTAGAATTTTGGAGTTATAGGTTATTTTTAAAATTCGATTTTGTTTTATTTTCAGTTCCAAATTCTTACTGTCCCATCCTTTTCTCCCCTCCCCCAGTTCCTCAATTGGGGAAGCAAGAAAAACCAAACCTGTCACAAACATGTGTAGTCAAGCAAAAGAAATTCCCACATTGGTCTTACGGGATCTCGAACTTCGGAATTATGTTGACTTATATTTTTGGGCTCTTTATACACCTTGGCCTTGTAGGATCTTGGATAATAAAACCTTGGCACCATAAGATCTTAGAATCTCTGAATCTTATAGCATTTTAGAACCTTGGATATATAGAACTTTGGAATTACAGAATCTTGATTCTTAGAATCTTAGACACAGAATACCAAGTCCTGAGACTTTAGTATTTTTTATTTCAAATCTCAATTTTATATATATATATATGTATGTATTGAAGAGTTTCAGAACCAAAAAGGCCCTTAGAGGCCACCTATTATCATATCACCACTTACTTTACAGAGAAGAAAAGTGAGACACGGATGGGGACTCCCCATTGAGGGCAGATGAGGGGTACAGTAGGGTGTGGGTGAGACCAGAATTCAAAGGCATGGTGCATGCTCCCTTGTTTCCTGATGCCCTTCTCTTTGTTCACATAAAAGCAAACCTCACTTCATCCACCACCCCTATTCTGAATCACTTGGACCCCAAACCTCTTGCTGCCCTAACTTGACCACTTTTTGCTCTGCCTTTTTGCTCCTCCCAGGAGAAGATCAAGGAAATTGGAGACCGACAGCCAGAGAAGTAAGACCTCATTGGGGTTGGTGTGAATCAGGGTTGGGGGACCCCTAGGGGTGGGATCCAGCCTGTGGGGGTTTATTTCAGTTCACCCCAGGGCTGCCTGGGTTGTTTCCCCACAGCCAGCCAGAGGGGACCCTAGAGGCACCACTGAGCATCGAGGCTGTAGCTGCTGAGCTGCGGCCTTTGATGTCATGGATGGCAAACACCACTGAGCTGCTCAGCTATGTGCAGGAGAAGGTGCTGGACATGGAAAAAGAGGCCGACCAGGAGGGTGAGATGAGACTGGGAGTCTTGGCCCTGCAGGGGTACAGGCATCCAGCTACTGGCCATCCCAAACCTCTCAGGGACAGCTTTCTCCTGCCCTATGGCTCTCCCAAATGGAACCCAGGTGTCCAGCCAGCCAGGATCTCCTACATCTTAGAGATTAGGGTGCCTATAGGGAAGGTTAGAGGGACCCAGGCATCTGGCTGGCCAGGGTGCCCTACAGCGTAGGGCCTAGGATCCCTTGTCCCTAGATGTGAGCTAGCCCATGTCTTTGTCTTCCACCTCTCAGGGACAGGCGCTTCTTGCCCATGGCTACCCCTACAGGGACCTCCACAATCAGCAGGCCCACATCACCTACATTTCGGGGTTAACATCATTTGCCCTCCTCCTTTGCCACAGCCCTCACACCAGCAGTGGGGGCTGGTGGGGTCCCTAGCCACCGTTTGTCCCCAGCTCTTCCTTTTCTACTCCAGGCCTGTCCTCAGACCCCCAGCTCTGCAGTGACCTCGAGCTGTGTGATGAGGCCATGGCAGTGCTCGATGAGGTCATCATGTGCACCTTCCAACAGTCAGTCTACTACCTCACCAAGGTGGGTCCAGCTCTCCCTTTCTGCCCTGTGACTGACCTCTTCCCAGCTTCAGGCTCTGGAGCCCTGCCCTCATTTACTCGGACTTCATTTGCCACCGTGGATGCTGACCTCCCTCCCTGCTCTGGGACCTCACTTCCTACCCGATGGCTTCATAGCCCCCAGCCCTGCCCTGGGACCTCCTTAAGGCTTCACCGGCACCCCCAGCCCTTCCCCACCTTCTTGCTGCTCTGCCCTCACATCCTGTTCCTTTGAGGGTCCTGGGACCGAGTGGGTCTCACCCCCCTCCCCGTTTTTTTGGCCCATCCTGTCCATGTCACTGGAGGCTGGCCCTCCAGCGCCTCCCGTCCTGTGACTGCATGGCCCTAGCTTTGCCGTCACTGCCTGCTTCTCCCTGGACTTCACTTGCTGCCGCTCTGCCCTGACCTCCCTCAGTAGACGTTGACCTCCTTTCCTGTCGCCAGCAGAAGTGGGGGCCGGTGAACCCTGGTTGGGGTGCTTTGGGCCCAGGGGTCAGGCACGGCTCCTCCTTAGGCCTCACCTTCCCCCTGGGTACTTGGAATGGATGATTTCTGGCTCCTTCCCCAGCTGGGATGGCCATTCCAACTCTGAATCAGCTTCCTGTTCCAGATGAGGTGGCCATCCCATTTCCTCTGTGGGCCTGTTTCCCTAGCTGGCCTGACTCAAACTAGCTTCCTCACCCCCTCTTCCCCTCAATTGCCTCTTTCCCCTTTGGAGGAATTCCAGGTAGCGTGGCTCTGTCCCTCTCTGAGCCTCAGTTTCCCCCCGGTTAAGGCTGTGCTGTGGTCCTTTGACCTCTTATCTCACCCAGGTCCATGGGGGCCAGGGCAGCTTCCTTCCTCTCCCTAGTACTTGAGAGCCTTTGGGGGCTGCTGGGAGTTGGCCGTCTAGCTTTTTACCATCTTCCTCTGCCCCCTTGTGTTCAGACGCTGTACTCCACGCTGCCCGCGCTTTTGGACAGCAACCCTTTCACCGCCGGGGCAGAGCTTCCAGGTCCTGGGGCAGAGCTGGCTGCCATGCCCCCGGGGTTGAGGCCCACCCTGGAGGTGTTCCAGACGGCCTTGGAACTGACCCGACAGTGTGAGCTTCACCCAGACCTGGTGTCCCAGACCTTCGGCTACCTGTTTTTCTTCTCCAACGCATCCTTGCTCAACTCCTTGATGGAGAGGGGTGAGCATGGGTGGGGGAAGCTGGGAGGCCAAATCCGAGGAATCTCAGGGGTGGATGGCCACCCCTCTCTGAGGATCACTGGCTCTTGTCTCCTTTACCCACTTCTCCAGGTCAGGGCCGTCCCTTCTACCAGTGGTCTCGGGCAGTGCAGATTCGGACCAACCTGGACCTTGTTTTGGACTGGCTTCAGGGTGCAGGGCTGGGGGACATTGCAACCGAGTTCTTCCGAAAGCTTTCCATGGCTGTCAATCTGCTGTGTGTGCCAAGGACTTCCCTGCTCAAGGTGATGAATCGCCAGCCCCTCACAGGGACAGACAGGCAGGCAGGTGACAGGCAGGCGGAGGATGTGAGGGACAATGTAGTGTTCACCAACAAGCATTATTAAGCAAGCATCTGGTAAGCACCAGACACTAATAAAGACACTAAGAAAAATGAAGCAGTTCTTCACCCCCAGGAAGCTTACATTCTACGGCTGGGGTGGAAAACCTGTGGCCTTGAGATCACACGAGGGTCCTCTAAGCCCTTAAGTTCGGCCCTTTGACCAAATCCAAACTTCACAGAACATGTGGCCTTGAGACCACAAGTTCCCCACCCCTGTTCCATGGGATAAACAACACATTCACAGATTAAATACAGGATATATGAGTGGTCCCCATGACTGAGGGGACCAGGAAAGGCTTCATGTAGATGGTAGCCCTTGAGCTGAGATGTGAAGACTTGCATATTCTAGGCAGGAAGAATGGCCAGGGCAAATCCACTGGGCATGATGGAAAGGGAAGGCAGAGTCAGAGAGGTGGGGCTGAAGTGGAGAGCAAGTTTTGTTCTAGGTTGTCCTAACTTAGAATCCCAGAGATTCTGATGGAGTCTTGGAGGCAGGAGATGGTCACAGCCTTCTCAGAAGCACCAGGACTATTGACTTACTGTTCCTGGAGCACAGGGTAGGGGGAAAGCCTGAGGTGGCTGGACAGATGTGGAGATGCCCATGCTGGCAAGACCCCAGTTGGGTGCCACTGTCTTAATGGGATGGAAGCTCCCCCAGCACATCTCAGGGTTGAGTAGATGGAGACATGTGATCTGTGGTCAGCACTGTTCAAGCTGCATTCTCCAATTTAACTTGGAAACATGGGAGTTCAGATACCAACCCACACCTAGTACCTAGGGTTTGGATTAAGTCACTTCACTTTCACCTCTATGGGCCTGTTTCTTCTTCGGTCAAATTAAGGGGGCTAAACTAGATGACTTCTGAGCTCCCTTCCAGCTAGCTCTGGGATCCCATGCCTATCACCTGGACACTGGCCAGGTAGAACTCCGGGGTTCTCTGAAGGGCTTCCACGTTCTTAGACACCATCACGTGTTGGCATCCCGTTCACCACTGTCTCCAAAAACCTCTGACCTTTAACATCGATTTCCCCCACCTCACTTCTACGCCCCTCCTCTCTTAGGCCTCCTGGAGCAGTCTTCGGGCAGAGCACCCCACCTTGAGCCCCGCCCAGCTTCACCACGTGCTCAGCCATTACCAGCTGGGCCCTGGCCGAGGTCCTCCCCCAGCCTGGGAGCCACCACCGGCGGAGCTGGAAGCTATGGACACGGGTGAGGAGCTCCCTCCACCAGCCCCGCCCTCCCTGGGCCTCAGTTTTCCCATCTGTAAGATGAGCGAGCTGAGCTGGAGGACCCCTGACGTTCCTTCCAGCTGTAGAACTGTGCTCCTCTGATGCCCCACCGCAGCGGAGCCAGGGGCTCTTTCCCCTAGCTCCACAGACGCCAGGGTCTTCCATTAACCAGACCCATATGGTGGGAATTGGGAGTGTCCGGGTACAAAATTACTACAAATCCCGCCATGCCTCGCGCCGGTGGGGGAAGCCCGAAAAGGACACGGCCGCAGGGGCTCCTGGGGATTGTAGTTCTCTTGGCCGGTGTAGAGCGGTAGGGCGTGGGGGGGGGTAGTTGAAAGAAGAGCGCCCACTCCAGTAACCAAGGCGTTTCAAAGCACCCCTACCCCCACCCCAATTCCTTCAGAGATCTTGGCTCCGTTCTGACTGTCCCTCACCATCCCGCCAGGCGACATCTTCGAGAGCTTTTCCTCGCACCCGCCCCTGATCCTGCCGCTGGGTGGTTCGCGCCTGCGCCTTTCGGGGCCTATTACGGATGATTCCTTGCACGCCGAACTGCGCAGGCTCCGCCGCCTGCTCTGGGACCTGGAGCAGAAAGAGCTGCCGGCCAATCAGCGCCACGCGCTCCCCGTGGCCTCGTCGCCGTGATCGGGTGTCTGCGCTCGGGGCTTGCCGGGAATTATAGTTCCTTCCACTCAGCCCCTCCTCCCCCCATCCTCCTTAGTCCCAGGTCCTAAGCCTGGGAAGAACACGCGGGGGCGTTCCCGGGCCTGCCGGGAGTTGAAGTTCTCAGGCGTTCCCTGGGGTGCCGTGATTTTTTTTTTCCAGAGAAATAAAGAAATTCGGGGCTTGGACCCCAAGCGTGTCCTCGTGGGGAACGTGTCCCGAGGGATGTCAGGCTTTCGGACTCCCAGGCGTCCCCTCCCCAACCTCATCTCCCCGGGATCCAGGAGTCCTTAAAGCCTCGACCAGGCAAAAGTCCCCTCCCCACGCGCCGCTTCCTTCGAGACCCATGGGATCCCCAACCCCACAGGTCCCTCAGGGTCTCTAGCAGTTTGGCCCCCTCGGAGCTCCAAGGATTCCCGTCTCCAATCCCCCCCCCCCCCCGAATCTGGAGCCTTTCTTCAAGCCCAGCCGCTTCAGAGATTCCCTCTCCAGTGTCTGCTTTTCCATCCCCCCCACCCCAACTCTCATCCTTGGGCTCAGCAGTTCCCTCCCCACGCCTTGGAGATTCTTGAATCCCTTCCCCAGGCCTCGCGCCCTTGGAGACCCAAGGAATCAACACCCCCCAACGCCACTCGGGTACCCCAGGGTCTCCCCAGCCTCACCCCCTTTGGGGCCCAAGGGTCCCGCTCTGCCCCTTCGGGGAACCCTCAAGCGTCGCCAATTCGGAGACTACCCTCTCCTAGGGCCACCGTCTCAGGAATCCGGGCGTTTGCCCCGCTAACTACTGAGGCACAACAGGGGTCCCTTTGGCCATTCCCCCACCCTCAGGAACCCGAATCCACTTTCTCAGCCCCAGTCCCTAGGGGATCCAGGCATCCCAAGCCCCAGCTTGAACTCTTTTCTCCCCCGAACCTGACACCCAGCGCAGCGTCAGGGAAAAAGCTAGCAACAGGTGGTTCCCGCTGGGGGCCGCGCCCCCGCACCTGCGACTGTCCATCCCTGGCGGCCCCGGCCCTCTTCCCTCCCCCTCCTATGCCACCCCGATGCCTTCCCCCTTCCCCCCGGCACCAGGGTCAGAGCACGGAGTAAGGGAGTCTCGGGACCCAGGCGTCCGGGGCTTCCATCCTCCACCACCTCCCTCCCCACCCCTACCCCATCCCCTATTGTCCCCACCCTGACCCTCCAATCCTGCAGAGGACCCTATAAGCCAGTGACTACTAAATCTCTTCTGGAGGACCCCGGGCGGTTGCGAAAGGGCGGAGTACAGGCAGGTCTGGCCTGAGAGGGCGGGGCCTGAGTTCTCAAGCCTGGCGGTTGCACCCGGCTAGATACATTGCACTCCTGCGACCCTGATTCCACCTGGTGAGATGCCCCCCCAACCTTCCTCAAGGGAGAAGGCGTCCTATTTTTTCCCCAGCCCCTAACACCCCTGTCCCCGTCCCTGTGCCCTCAGGGACCTAGGAGTTCAGACCCACAGTCCCCACCCCCGAGCCTGGCATCAGAGCCCTCAGCTACGCCATCCCTTCAAGGACCTGGGCATGGTGATCCCTAACTTCTATCCATTCTCCTCTGCTCCCTCCTTATCAACAAGCTAGGCGTTCCCAGCTCCCAGTTCTCCAATTTTCTGCTGCTCCTTCCCCCCAAAACTCTTTCCCTCAGGGACCTGCTCCTTCCCCCCAAAACTCTATTTCCCTCGGGGACCTAGATGTCCTGGACCCCAGGGGGACAAACAAAAGTTCCTTACCCCTCCACGTGAATAATGCCTTTCTGCCCTGGCCATCTAATCGGACCCTCTGCTCGCTCCGGGAGGCCCCCACTCCCCGCCTTTCAGACCAGCTCCTCTCCGCCCCCTTCCTGGCCATGACCCTCGTTGCCTCGGCCCAGTGTTCCCAGCTCATCCGCTCCAAGTTCCGCTCCGGTGAGGGAATCTAGCCGGGAGGGCCGCTTGTGCAGAAATGGGGTTGCACGGGGAGATCGGTGCACGGCCTGAGTGTGCAAGGGGATTGAGGAAGGGAGAAGGGTCGATGTGCAGGAAAGAAGTGCTATGCACATGCTGAGAGCAAGGGCGGGGGAGTGAGTGTGCAAGGAGACCAGTGTGCAAGGGATGGGGAAGGGAGGGAGTGTGTGAGGAGGGGAATACAGGTGCCAGGAGGTCAAGAGTGCAAGGGCCCAGTGTCCTAGGCTCTCCAGTGGCCGCTGTGATAACAGGACTTCCCCCTCCCCCATTCAGCCCAGGCTGGGTTCCCAGCTGACCTTCGGGCGCACAGAAGCGGGGCGGGGGACTTGGGCGTGGGGAGGGGGCGGGGCCTGGTCACCGTGACCCGGCTCTCGGCTTTCCCTCAGTCCTCCAGCTCCGAATCCACCGGAGATCCCAGGACCAGCGTGAGAGTGGGCAGAAGCCTGACCAGATCTCGACTGGGACCCAGACCTCTAGTCACTCCGCCCTTCTCCCCACTAATGGATCCAGGGGACCCCAGCGCCTGCCTCCAGCTCCTGCCCCCTGGGGAACACAGCCTTCTTTCACCCGGTCTTTTCCACCTAGGGATTCAGGTAGCTTCTTCCCCATATCCCTTTCCCACTCAGAGAGCTCCAAATTTGCCCCCCCCCCAGTACCCGGATGTGCCTCTTCTTAGTCTCTGCCTCACCACGGTGTCTTCCAATCCAGTCCAAACGTTTACTTCCAATTGTAGGCTAAGCAGGTTTCTGTATCACTGGGGATTCAGATCAAAACAAAGGGGGTTAATTTAGCTGGAAATTAGAGAGCATGGGGGAGAAGCAGTAATGTGAAGGAAGCCTGGAACACTGCGAAGGACTTTAAATACCAAAGAGGAGATTCGTCTTTGATCCCAAAGGTCATAGAGAGCAGGGCAGGAACAGGGTCAGAGCAATGCTTTAGGAATACCCACTGGGTAACTGTAAAAAGTTAGACTGGGCACAGGAGAAGTTTGTGGCAGGGAGGCGCCTGTTTCCGTAGGCAAGATGAGAGGGGATGAGGGCTACTTCATCCCTTCCTTCATCCCTTCTCAGTCTAATCCTTTGTCCCTACAGTGGATCCCTGGATCTCGGCCTCAGCCCCCGACCAAGTCTCCGTCACCAATTCCTCTCCCTTGTCCTGTGACTCTGCAGTCCCCAAACCCAATCCAGCAACCCTCCCCTTTTCTGGGGTGTCATTGAAGAAGGTGAGCCGGGGACTGAGAAGTCATTTTGTTCGAATCTCTCCGGCAGATGGGGCTGGGCAGTCCTCTCGGAATTCTCGCCCCAAGCCTTGGCGCTCCGGTTCCTTTGGGGCGCCTGGGTCAGTGTGTATGTGGTCTGCGGCTCCCTGCCGGCCAAGGAATGCTTTCTGGACTACAACTCCTAGGATGCCGCAGAGCCGATTCGGGAGATTTTTTTTTTTTAGGCAGGGCTTTGGCTAGAGGCTTCATGGGAAGTGTAGTTCCGGCTGGGGGAGGGGCGCCTAACCCGAACTGGAAATCCTTTGACAGGCCAAAGGAGACGGTCACCAGAGGGAGCCCAGATCCAGATTGAAACCACTCAAGTACCACGCGTATGTGCCCCCAGAGCACCGCGGAGGGCCAGGGCCAGGGGCAGCGGCGCCAGCCCACGGAAGCCCCCCCAGGGAGGATGGGCAGCTGTCAGGGCACAAGCAGGACCTGTCCTTGCCTAGGTGAGGTTCCGCCCAGCAGTCCCGGGACCCTGCGAGACAACCTTGCCTTGGGCCCCTGGCCCTAGCTCCTAGAGTGACAGCGCTCTCTGCACCCAGACGGCCTCAGAAGCACCTCACCCAATCCAGAACCCTAAGGGGCTCTAGGCACTCTCTCTTAAGTTAACTGGGAGTCTCAGCTCCCAAGGGGATCAATCCTTCCCTCCCAGAGTTCGATTCAGGAATCTTCCATTATGCATTGCAGGACTTGGGGGTCGAGACCGGGACTCCAGGACAGCCCCGCACCCCCGGAGGTCCCCCGACTAGTGGCCTCTAAGCCCAAGTTAGAGCTTCAGACCCTCCGATTGGAGGAGCTGACGGTGAGTTGTAAGGAAATAGAAGACCCCCTTTCATGACACCCCAGACTGAGGCCCCTGGTAGAGCAGGTGTCTCCTCTCACAGTTCTTTCTCCTCGAAGATCCAGGAGCTCTCGTCCCATTTTGAGTCCCAGATGTTCCTTTCAGAACCCCTCTCCATGGGGGCCCCGGGGTCCCTTCCTCGAGTCTTCCCCTCCAGGTCCTAAGCTCCCCCGTCCCAGCCCAGCCCCCTCGGGGACTTGGAAATCCTTTCGTCCAGCCTTCTCCTCGAGGTGCCGGGCTCCCCGGTTCCCTCGGGGATTCAGGCGTCCTTCCTTCCAACCGCCCAATCCCCAGCCTCTGAGTCGATGCGCCCGCCTGCCCACAGGTTTCGGAACTACGCCAACAGCTCCGCCTGCGGGGCCTCCCAGTGTCCGGGCCCAAACCGGCCCTACTGGAGCGGCTGCGGGGGGCCGGGGCCCGGGACAGGCAGCCCCCGCTGCAGCGGCCAGTGCGGAGCCCCGGGGTTCGCTCCCGTGCCAGCCCAAGCTCTAGTTCGAAGCCCAGGTCCCGTCCGCGACCTCGCACCGAGCCCCAGGCCCCTTCTAGAACAGCTGGAAAGTCCGTGAGTCCTGGGAAGGGGGAGGGGGACAGGAAAGGGGGGGAAACGAAGAGGCTAAGTGAGGAGCCCCAGGCGGGCGGGGGTGGGGCTACAAAAAGGGCGTCGAAAGGGGAGGAACCAGAAGAAGGGAGATGGGAGGGACCACGACTAGGGGCGGGGCTAGGGGAGGGAGAGTTCGGAGAGAGGCAGGAGCGGGAGAAAGGAAAAACCGTGGCAGGGGCGGGTGAAGGGAGGGCCTAGAGGAAAGGGACGGGACCAGGAGTGCCTGCAATGAGGTGGGGCTGAGCTCTGTGCCCATCCCCTCAGCCCTGGCCCCGCCCCACTGCCCCCGAGGCCCCGCCTGCTCCTCCCGCCCCGCCGAGAGGCCTGTCCTTGGAAGAGGAGCTTCAGGAGGCCATCCGCAGGGCTCAGGTGGGGGAAGGGAGGAGATGCGGGGCTGGGAGGGAATGGGGAAGGAAGGGTTGGGGGTTCGGGAAAGAACATCGGGGAGAAGGGGAGGGGGAGGTTCAAGTCCAGAGGCAGGGGTCGCTTACCGCCTCCCTCACCTTCCCCCGCCCAGCTCAACCCGCATCACTCGATCCAGGACATTCTGGACGAGCCTCTGGAGCCGCTGGCAGGTGAGTCCTGGATCCGGGACGACGGTATTGGAGGTGGGTGAGGGTCAAGGGAGGCTCGTGGGGCTCTGGCGCAGAGGCACCTCCTGTGGCACCCAAGGGAAAGGAGCTCGAAGGCTCTGGGAGGGGGCAAGGAGTGAGGTCACGGGACGCCCAAGGGACCAGGGAGGGGCAAAGACGTCTGACAGCCCCTTCCTTCTCTCCTTCCCCTCTACTCCTCTCAGAAGCTCTGCCTCCACCCCCTCTGGATTTCCCGGGCTCCTTCGACCTCCTGTCTCCATCCCCGCCGCCGGGCTCCGAGGGCCTGTCCTCCGTCTTCTCCTCCTGGCCTCCGTCCCCGGCTAGCTCGCCATCGCCAGGCCCGGGGCGTCCCCTGGAGGCCGCCGATTGGCTGGAGGCTCTGACCGGAAGCCCAGCTCTGGACTGCTCCGGCCCAACCCCCAGCATCTTCTGCACCGACTTCTCAGAGCCCGGGACCAGCAGACTCTGGGACTTGGGGGTGGAGGAGTGGTGATGGGAGCCAGCAGGAGGGGGGGCCCTGCCGGGGACAGGCACCCAACAGACAGGGACATCCGCAAGTCAGGAGCCACAAGAAATGGCCACATGCATCCCGACAGAAATTCACAGACGCACTCACAGTCACACGCAAATACTGGCAGAGTAGGACAGAAACCAGCACAGAGAAAAAGTGCCGTTTCCACAAAGAGAAGCACAGGAAAACCTGCAGAGGCAGAGACACAGATGGGGCCAGAGGATGAGGGAGGGGAATGAGAGGGGAACAGAGGCAGGGCCGCTGACATTCAGAACTACAGAAATGGCCCGTCATTCACAGGGACCCTGACTAGTGGAGAGAAGGACCTTAAATTGAGGGGCTCCAATCCCCAATCCTGCCCACATTGAGAGTCTGGGATTGGACAGGCACAAGGACAGCTGAGTGATGTTGAAGAAGCCTCCCCCTTCCCCCATCTTCTTAGCAGACTGTCGAATTCTCAAACATTCATCTGTTTTCTCCTCTAAAATGTAAAGGCCAGTCTGGTCATTTCTCAGGACCTGGCCTGCCTCAGGTGTGTGATTGTAGACTGGATTGTGAACTACCCTTAGGGAAGGTCCTTAATATCTCTGGTCCTCAGTTTCCCCATCTTTAAAATGAAGGAGTGAGACAGATTCTAAGCCCCCACTGCCTTTCAGAATCTGTGATTTCTAGACTAGACTCACTGTGTGATTTTGGTGTCAACTAGTCTCTCTGGGCCTCAGTAAAATGAGGACTCAAGGTTACTGGGCTCCAACTCTTCAGAAGCTTCAGTCTTCACTGGGGAGAGCGAGGCTATACAGACACCCACGTCCATGGACCAGGCTCTCAGCCTCCTGATGTCTGCTTAAGCTTCCCAGGTTGGGATTGCACTCCTGCTCATCCTGCCTCTAATCAGAACCCCAGGCTGAGGTCCACCATGCCTCCCAGGAGTATGGACAGGAAGGTGTCTGGGAGCTGGCGGTCTAGCAGATTGGGTGCAGTTGTCCAGGCCCCTGTTACTGGCCTGTATGAAGGCACCTGTGGCTATGATTGCTTGGTTGCCCTGTGTCTGCAGCAGAAAGAGAGTGTCCACTGAGGCCTCAGTCCCATCATCAGTGGACTTCGAATCCCCACTGGAGGCATTTTCCATGGATTCTCCATACCAGGAGAGCCAGTTGGGGTGACCTCGAAGCTGGCAGCAGCATCAGCCCAAGCCACCAGTGTGAGGAAGCTCCCACAGTGGGTCACCACAGCCATTCACTACTTAACATATACCTGAGAATTTAGGTCTTTGTTTGTTTTTTTCCTTTCATTCTGAGCCTGTGATTTTATCAGTGTGGACAACTTCTGGAATTAAAAATCTCTCTACTAATGTGCAAAGTTTAGTAGGGGAATTCAATCCAAGTCACCCAGCATGTATTAAATGCCTGCTGTGTGCAGAATGCAAGGCTAGGAGCTAGGGGAAACAGAACTCCATTGCTTGCCTTCAAGGATCTTGGTCTAATAGGAAGTCAATTCGATTGAATGCAACCAGCATTTAATAAGGGCAAAACTTTGCAGTGAGAGGCTGAGGAACCGAAAAGTTTAGGGTCTCTGTCCTCAGAGAGCACTCACCCTGGATCACCCAGGAAAGGAGGGGACCAGAGACTGTTGTGCTCAAGCCATACCTGAACAATTAGGCCCTCTACAGCATACCTTGTTGGGGGTGTCTGGCCCATGGGAAGCACCCAGGATGGGAGCTCTCCCTCTCCCAAGGCCCTTAGGACGGCAAAGAAGTTTTGAGATCCTCTCTGTCTCCAGTGCTCAGGACCATGGAGTCTGCCCAACATTGTGGGAACTGAATTGGTGGATTGAGTGAATCCCAGTCCAATGGGTGTGTTTTTGTCTTGGCTTGTATCTTTCTATAAGTCTGTGTGTGTGTGTGTGTGTGTGTGTGTGTGTGTGTGTGTGTGTGTGTATGTTCCTCTGAATTTCTAGAAACAACACTAGATGGTCTCCTCTACTGAACCTTGCTGAGAGAAGGTGAAGGGCTCCGGTGCAATTCCAGGACAAAGGGCCTTGCTGATCTGGGAGATCAGAGGAAGCTTCCCTATTGGAGGTTCCATTTGTGTGGGGCTTTATGGGAATGAAGAATGAGGCTGGGGAACTGTTCCCTTACTACAATCGGGCTGTTGGGCCAAAATGGGGCTAATCCTTGTTCCCTGCTCTTCCCCTCTGACTGAGGAGGTCGGGGGGAGCTGTCTGTATTTGGACACCCAATGACGACCTCGTTCTCTGGCTGTCCCTCCTCAGTTCTAGGCACAATTTGAAGCTTTCTCAAAGCACCATCTTTTTAATTGATTCTCTTTGCTGACCCTGGATCATGCAAAGTTTCAATAGTCCTGGGTTTCTGATTCAATGTAGTGGCTCCTTACATCATATCGAGTGATTGCTGGTTACAAGCCGGGTCAAGTCACCAAGCATCTATTAAGCTAAGCCCCCCATGTGCCGGGCACTGTGCAAAGTGCTGGATATGTTAGGCTTTTGGTACACGTCATAAAATTTTCTCTTCAACAGAGATACCTCACGTGTGAATGTCCTTCAGAGAATACTAAGTTTCTCTGGTATTTTCTGAATAACAAGGTTTCTTTTTAGTTCTTTCTCAAAATTGTCACCTTGCTTCAGTCCTTGAAAACAAAGCAACCTCTTGTACTTGCTTATTTACTGATACTAGTTACGTGGCCATCAACTTCCTCTGTAAGTGAAATGAACAAATTAATGGCCAGCTTGTCCACAGTTAAAATATCTTAATTCTTTTATTCCTGATGGTACCTGGATTTTAGATCTCCTACATCAACTACGAGTGACTTAGTCAAGGATAAAGTCCCCAGCTCTCTATCCCTGGCCCTATCTCAGTTTCCCAAAGCTGACTCTTTAGTATAGAAAAGTCATCTTTTGGATAGACAAAGGAGTGGTGTGTATGTAGCAAAAAGGAATCCATTTTTTTCCCACACCTCAAAACTAACATTCCTTTTTGTCATACACACACCCGTCCTGTATCCATCCAAGAGATGCCTGTTACTCCTTCATTTACAAGTGGCAAGTTCACCCGTTGAAAGGTTTGCGTCTTTTGTCCCTTGTTCCCTGATTACATCAAGAGGCATTGAGATGCTGGTAGGTTTCTCCTCCTGAGTGTGATCGATCCAAGGCTGCCTTTTTCCTTTGGCTCAGTGATCCACACCTGGGAAGGTATCCTGGACCTGATTTTGTTGAGCTTTTTGTCACATTCATACTGGTTTACTATTTTGTAAACAACTGGCATCTTTAGAGTTTTTTGGTAACCAAGATCGATTAGCTATGCTTTCAACCTTGGGAATTAAGCCATGCCTTGGCCCATTTTCTCTGATCTAATTATATCTGCTTCCTCCGGTTTTCCCAGTCCTATGTCACTCTGAAGATTGTAGTTGACAGTCTATTAGAGCTATGAACTCACCAAATTCTCACCTTGTGTCTATAATCAGATCAACTACATTTGTGCTATAATTATAAAGCAGTCTGCTGTCCTCATCTCTCCAGCGTACTACAGCTTGTCGCATTCACAATTAGCAACAGCGATTGTCTTAGAACTCTAGGTCAGAACAATGGTTTCTCTTAGAACTCCAAACAAAGCAGACTTAAGCCAGTAACAGACTGGCTGCCAAGCTGGAAAGGGACAGCATACTGAGCTCTAATTGTTCAGTAGCCTTTGGTTTTCCTTTTTTCTTGGTGTACATTCTTCATCCACTCACTCACTTCAGGATTCTCCTCTGCCTCTTAAGAGACTTTTTGTTTTGATTTCGCATTAAAACTCTTCTCTATGGGTGTGTTTTTAAAGAAACATTTATCTTTACCTTATAACCTAGAGGGTGGAAAGAAACCTAGAGTTTCTCCATCTGCTTCACTGTCCCTTCTAGGGAGAGATTAGCCTTTCCTTAAAGAGTAAATAACTTAACTGGCAGAAATACAAATATCCCATCCTCAGTGCAGGTCATTGCAGGATAGATCCTCTTATCCATACTTGTTAGACTTGCTCTTGCTAGGAGATACTCATTTATATTTCTGTTGCAATGTGCTGGTGGGCATCATCATCGATCAGAGCTGTCATTTCTCATTTCATAAGCACCCTGATCATGGCAGCTATTGTGATTATGACTTATTAATCAATAAATCAACAAGCATTTACAAAGCAGTTACTATATACCAGGCACTGTGAAACAGACCTCTTAAGAAATCCTTGACACACTGAGCAGTGTCCATGGGACATGGGTCCCATGAGAACAGTATGGCTTGTATTAGGGGGTCTGGGAGCAGCTGATGTGGAGTTCTGAATCTGTTAAAGCCACCAGGTGATGGTCCATGCAAGGTTTCACCAGCTCTATCCAAATTGCTGAGCTTAAAAAACAACAAAACACCCAATTTTCTCCCTTGTCCTGAAGGCCACATTTAAGGTGGAGCAGAGTGATGACATTCTTTAAAATAACTCATCACTTTCCTGGTTCTTATGTCCCCCACACACTTGGATCCTCACCTTTTCCCTTCTCAGCCTAGCCTCAGTGAAGTCACTCACTTGGTACTTCAGCTAAATGGCATTTATGAACAGGAAACCAAAAGTAAAACACAAGTGGGAAATCTGACGTGGCATGAATCAGTTCTGTGGCTTCTGAATTTTCAGTTCCTTCCACCATCTCTTCCTCCTCCTGCCCTTTTCCTCTTGAAGGGAAGAGGAGTGAATCAGAGACAGATGTACCACCTTTGGCAGGGAAGGGCTACCAAGCAATCTCCACTCTCATAGTCACAAATGAAAACTGCCTCACCCTAGCATACTGCTTAGGGAGTGGTGATCTCTGATTCCAGTTCCCAAGAAATACTTCAATTTGTTGTCCAATGTTTCAGCCAGCTGGCCTTCGGAAGTCCTCTGGGCTTACCATGTGGGCAGCTTCTCTCTTCCTGTTTCCTCCTGACATGTTTCAGCAGCGTCCCTGGAGCCTGTGTGAGAGAGAATTCGTCTCAAAGCACATTGCCTTGTTTTCTTAACTATCTCATCAGAGCGCATGACCACCATGGCTTCAGAGAGCTGGCCTTTCTGGTAGCACCTCCCCCCCCCAAAGCTCACCTTGCTGGTTTTCCATCATTCCTTGGCACCTAAGACCTAGTAAATACTGGGAAGATGGGCAGACATGGAGTTGCTGAAGGGGGCACTTGTTCCACATGCCACACAGGGGCCACACAGGTCTAATCACCATCGCTTACATATACAATCAATGTCTGTGCTCTTTCCTTTTCACCCCTTATCTTTTATGAGTTACTGTCTTACCTCAGGGTGATAATGAGTCAAGGACAGACAGACACACACACACATACACACATGAACTCACTCTCTGGCAGAACACTGCCATGGATCCCATGCCCCTGCACTAAATGGGCAGGAAGGAACTCAGCAAAGGGATGATGGAAACAAGATCTCCCTCCCTTCCTATGAGACTTTTAATCATTCCGTTCATTCAGGGCAAAGAGCCAAGAAGGATTTGATGAGCATGGACTTCTGCCCTAGAGACCCAGAACTGGGGGCCCACAACCCCAGCTTGGGGCTGCTGAAGTTCAGCACAAGAGCAGCATCAGGAAAGCTGAGATTGAGAGCAGGGACCAACATTGGGGGGCACCCAAGAACTGGAGAGTGACCAACCTCGGACTAGTGTGGCCAAGACAGGCAACTTCTGTAATCTCATCAGCTGGTGGATGAGAAGGCAGGTAGACTGAGGCTCCACCCCCACCTCCTAGCTCTCTCCCAGTCTCTCCCTCTATTGAAGTCCAGTGGTTTTTCTTTTTCTTGCCCAGTTTAAAGCTGGGTAAATCGCATGAGCACATGCACCAGAAGGGCACTCCTAACCCAGACGCTTTAAGAACACTTAGCTGACAGCTTAAGGCATAATGTAACTCGATGGGAAAATTAGGTCTTGCCCTCCCTCAGTTGTAAACAAAAGAAGTGGTGTCTTGGCTGTCTGTAGACTCAGGATTTAGCATAAGAGCTGGTGTGGGCAACTTGCTCTACTGCGTGGCCCCAAGGGTCACACGGGGTATCGACCAAGAGCACCCCCAGCCTACGCCATGGTTGCTCACCTCGTCTTCTTACCTTCATTCTCCTCACTCTCGTCTTCTTCATCTTCCTCCCCGAGTCCTTCTCGAACATACAATGTCGCCTCCCTCCCACTGCATTCCCCTCCTCCATACCCGAGCTGCTGCCTAGGCCTGTGACTTCACCTCTGCAGCATCTCTAGAACACATCTCCTTCTCTCCTCTGACCCTGCACCCACCCTGGTCCAGACCCTTCTCACCTCACCCCTGGACTATGGCAATGTCCGCTGGGAGGTCTGCCTGCCTCCAGTCTCTCCCCACTCCAGGCTATCCTCCATTCAAAAGTCAAAATGATCTTCCTAAAGTGCATATTTGTCAGTCGGTCAATAAGTATTTATTAAGCACCTACTATGTGCCAGACACTGAAGTAAAGGCCAAATAAACAATAATAATAATAACAGCTAGCCAGGGAAATGAGACAGAAGGAGAGTGTCCCTGGGAAGCTGGATAAATTTTGTTCTGCCCTCCTACCCCACCCCCCTGAGAAATTAATCTCTCTAAACCAGCAACAAGGAAACTCTCAAAGAGAGGAAACCCCGGGCTCTCCTCTCATTGACTGACTGGGTGATCTGGGCAAGTTTCTTCCCTGATTTGGTCCCCAATTCCCCCCCCCCCCGTTTGAGGAGGGAAGGGGCCTCCCATTTGGGGATGCTTGCATTTCTCTGGGATGTCCTGATCCAGCACAGAGCTACCCGAAGGACTTGGGGTGAGTCTCCCCTTCATTTCAATGTGGGGGGACTTCCCTGGTCCTTTAAGCCTCTCAGTGTCCTAGACAGGAGGAAGCATTTCATTCTTTGTATCCCCAATGTTTGGCATGTATTAGAGGACTAATAAATGTTTGTTGATTGAATACATGATTGATTCCCCCTTCCTGCGGTTACTCCAAGTGGTCTCTGTGCCAGACTCTCCCACCTCCTCACCTCCCTTCTCTCTCTCCTGCTTCTTCTCCTCCATTGCTGACCGCTCCTTCTCCGTATCCTTTGCTGTCTCCTCCGCCTTCTCCTGGTAGGTGTCCCTCAGGGCTCTGTGGTGGGCTCTCTTCTCTTCTCCCACCTCCCGTCAGTTCCTAGCTAGGGATGCCACTAAATGGTGGTACAATGGAGGGAGATTTAGGGCTGGAGTCTGGAAGACCTGAATTCAAATCTGGCCTCAGACATTTGCTAGCTGTATGACCCTGGGCAAGTCACTCTACCCTGTTTGTATCCAACAGGGTGATTGTGAGAATCAGATTGGATAACAGGTGTAAAGCCCGTGGCACGTAGTAGGTGATACAAAATCACCCCAAGATCCTCAGATCTGTTTGTCTAGACCTAACCTCTCTCTGGTTCTCCAGTCTCACATTTACAATGACAGCAAAAAAGACAACATAATGATAATGATAATAATAGCTGGCATTTATTCATGCTTTAATATATCCAAAGCATCTTACAGATATCCCATTTGATCCTCACAACCCCAGGAGGCAGGTGCTAATTATTGTCATCATTTTACAGATGAGGAAATTGAGACACACAGGATGAAATGACTTGCCCAGGGTCACACAACTAGTAAGTGTCTGAGGCTGGATTCGAACTCAGGTCTTTCTCAGTCCAAGTCTTGTTTTTGATACCCTGTGCCACCTTGTTGTTTCAAGTTGTTTTCGGTGGCGTCCAACTCTTTTTGGCCCCATTTGGTCTGGAGGGGTGTGCCATTTCCTTCTCCAGCTCATATGACATAAAAGGAACCCAAAGCAAACAGGGTGAAGTGACTTACCCAGGGTCACACAGCCAGCAAGTGTCTGAGTCCAAATCTGAACCCAGGTCTTTCTGACTTCAGGCCTGGTGCTCTATCCACTGCACCACCTAGCTTCCTCCTACCTCAAACTAGATGCCTGTAGACATCTAAAATTGAACCGGTCACCCCCCTCCCCCCCGAAGGCCCTCCGCTCTTCCTAACTAACTTCTGTCCAGGTTGCCACCCTCCCCCTAGTTACAGAGGTTTCCAGCCTGTTACTCTCCCTTCCCCCGCCCCAAGTGCTCTGCAGCCCCTCCCCTCCCACCAGAGCTGGAGCCAGAATCTGCAGCTTGGTCTCCTGGCCTCAAACATTTTCCCTACTCTAGTCTATTTTCTTTTTTTTTAAATTTTTAGGCAATTGGGGTTAAATGACTTGCCCGGGTCACACAGCTAATAAGTGTCAGATGTTTGGTCTCAGACCAGATTTGAACTCAGGTCCTCCTACCTTTAGGGCCGCTGCTCTATCCACTGCACCACCTAGCCTCTGCTCAGCTGTCATGTTGACCTTGCTGAATTTCAGGGCTAACCATGTCACCTCTCCATCCCATTTCCTGGCCCCTTCCTGTCTTTCCAGTCTTCTTACACCTCATTTCCCTCCCCGTGTCATGGACCTCTAGCTCCTTATTGCCTCCTACCTCAAATTCAGGATCTTCTGGTGTTCAAAGCCCCTCATAACCTGCACCCCCAATCTTTCCAGTCTTCTGACACCCCCACACACAATCTGTGATCCAGGGGCACTGGCCCTTCGGCCGTCCCTCCATCTTCTGGCTCTGGGCAATTTTACTGGCTGGCTGTCTCTCCAAACCCCCACCCCGGGATGCCCTCCCTCCTTATCTCCATCCCCTGGTTTCTCTGGCTTCCTCCAGACCTCAGCTAAAATCTCACCTCCTGCACGAACGAAGCCTTTCCTCACTTCTCTCGCTGCTGGTGCCTTCCTTCTGGGGTGTTTATAGCTTGTTTGAGTGTCCACACTTTTCTCCTCCGTAGTACTGGGAGCTCCTGGAGAGTGGAGACTTTGGGGTTCTGGTTTTTGCTTTTCTTTGTACTGTGTGTGCTAAGCACAGTGCCTGATTCATAGTAGGCGCTTAACAAATGAATCTGGCTTGTCAAGGGAGAGATAGCTGGACAGAAGGGGCTGGTAGAGAGGAACATCTGATTGGATGCTGGCCACTTTTGCCCCAGAGGGGAAAGGGGTTGTGGGTTTGGACATGATGGGGGAAGGAGTGGTGGCTTGCAGTCTGGGGCCAGAAGGGGGCAGAGGCTGGGGACTTAGTGTATCTTTAAAGGAGAAGGGGCTGGGGGCTTGGACAAGTCAGTCCCTATAAGAACAAAGGCTGGGTTTTGGAGCTCAGGAGGGAGCAGGGGCTGGGGGACTAGATAGCTGAGTGTCTGAGAGAACAGGAGCTGGGGGCCTGGGCACCTGCTTTCCTGAGGGGGCAGAGCCTGAAGACTTGCACATCTTGGTTCACAAGGGGGAAAAGGCTGGGGTCCTAGATAGCTTTGTTCCAAAAGGTCAGGAACCGGATTCCTAGACGCCTGTGTCCTGGGAGTCCAAAGATGGTGCCTGGATCCCAAAGCCGAGATGGCGGCCTCAGGCCTCCAACATCTGCCTACTGGGGAAAGCTGGGGCGTGAAATCAGCCTAGGGGTTGGCGGATGACGTCACACCCCCATACCAGGGTGGCCACACCCAGCACCCCCCCATCCCATCCCACAGCTCCCCAGCCAGTCCTGGCCTCAGAGCACAGAAAGGCTGCGCGGGACCTCCGGCCTGTGGATGTCCAGATTCTAGGTGAGTGTTTGCTCGGGGCCTGGTAGGCCAGATGTTTGAGTGTCCAAGGAGGGTGGGCCTTTGAGGAGGAAAGGGTGATGTGGGGTAGAATTTCTGTGGCCTGTCCTCAGAACTTAGGCACTATCTCCACTCTCCTCAGTGACCCAGGCATCTAGACCAGAAGACCTCATTCTGGCCCCTTTTGGGGTTTTCCCTCAAAGTCCCCATCTGTTCTGGGAACCTTAAAACCCAGGGAGAGCTGAAAAGCCTGGACTTGTGGGACGTAGCAATCTTTGTGTTGATCAGAGAAAGCTTTGGGATGAGAGTCCCTAGGACAGGCCTCAGAAGTCTAACTTCTTATCCCTCAAAAATCCAGGAATTAGAGCTCCAAATACTACCCTTTCAGGGACTATGCATCTGGGAGCCACCCTTTTCTCCCACCCTCCCAGACCTAGGAATCTGAATCCCCGGTCCCTGCCGTCTCAGGGACCCAGGTATACAGAATCGGGCTCCCTCTCTCACCAAGACCTTAAGCCGGAGTTGAAGAAGAAGGATTGGGGGGTTGGGGGGGTAAGAGCTTGCTCTTAATCCCCCCTCCGTGCCCAGGGTGTGGAGAAGGAGGTTAGGGGCCCACGTGGGAACTGGCTGTCAGGACAGCTCGAGTCTAGTCTCCCTGGGCTGGTTGGGCCTCCCTTACGCCTCTGCCTGGGATCCTGCAGGACCCACCCCCTCCTAGCCAGCCTGCCTCTGGGCGTCTCTGCCTCCTCCACGTCCATCTGAGTCTTCCTCTGTTTCTCTCAGTATCTCTAAGCCTCCCAGATTCTCTCTCTAAGTCTCTCTCTTTCTCTGTATGTCTCTCTCTCTCTCCCTCCCCCACATCTGGACAGTTTTGTAACCCCACCCCCATCCCCATCCTCATCTCTTTTCCGAGTCTCAGTGTCTCTGCTCCCCATCATCCCTTCCATCTCTCCATCTCTCAGACTCTCTTCTCCTGCTCTGGGTCTCTCTCACTCTGCATCTCCTTCTGCCTGCGGGTCTCTGTCTCTTAGCCTCTATCTCTTCATCTCTCTTTAGTGTCTCCTCCATTTCTGTCTCCTTCTGTGCCCTCGGTGTGTTTAGCTCTCTGCCCAGCTATCCCTTCCCCTGCCCTTTAATGCCCATTCTATCGCTGCATCTTTGTCTCCATCTCTCGCCCCTCTTCCTGAAGCTGTTTCTTTACGTTCTACTCTCCCCGAGCGTCGGGAGCCCTGCTGACACCCTTGGCTGCTGCTGCCTCTACTTCCAGTTTTTAGATTTTTCTGTCTCCTGGTACCCATGTCTTCACAATTCTTTCTGTCCTTGGTCCCTATTGTCCCACACCTTTTTTTATTCCCTTTATCTCTGGCTCTGCCTTCCTTTTTCCCCTCTGAATTTCTGCCTGCTTGTCTCTGGATCTTTTACGTATCTCTGTCTCTGTTTCTCTCTCTGTATGTCTCTCCTTTCTGTCTCTGTTTCCCTTTGGCTGTGTCTCTCCATCACCCTCTCTAGCTATCTCTCTCTCCCCCTTTTCCTATTCCCTCTTATAGTCACTGTCTCTCTTCCCCCCCCCCCCCTCTCTCTCTCCCTCCCCCCCCCCCCCCCCTCCCCCATTCAGTCTCTTTTTTCTCTGTGTCTCTGTGCCTCCACCTCTCTCCCCCCTCTGCCTATCCCTTCTCACATTCAGTCTCTCTTTTTTCTCTGTGTCTGTCTCCACCTCACTCTCCTCCCACCTCCCACCTCCCACCCCTGCCTATCCCCTCCCGCAGTTTCTGCCTCTCTTTTCTGTCTCTGTATGTCTCCTTCTTTCCCTTTGCCTCACTCTCTCTCTGTCTGCCTATTCCCTCTCACAATTGCTGTCTCTCTGTTTTCTCTGTCTCTCCTCCCTCCTCCTCTCTTAGCTGCCTTCGATTCTGTCTCCTTTTTGCCTGCCTCCCCTGACTGTCTCTGTGTGGACCCTGGGGAACTGGAGCTCCGTTGGCCTCAAGTCTGGTCCTGTCACATCACTAGCTCCAGGGTGTTAAGCCAGGGATTAGCCCCAGCGAAATTCTCGATTTTGCCCGCGTTCTTTCCCCCCTGGGTTAGGTAAACACGGAGCGCCCCAGATGGAACCATTTTCCGCGCTTGAAAATCAGAGGGAGGCCAGAACTGGGCAACCAGGCTGTCTGGGGAACTAGGAGGAGGCGACGGGGTCCCCGCGGGGTGGGGCGGGGGAGGAGGCGCTAGGGTCCCCTAGGAGGCGGGGCTGATCTGGGGAAGGGAGAATCGCTGTCTCTATGTGAGAATGAAGGAGGTACCCGGGTACCTGAATGGGTATTGGGTAAACCAAAGCCCGGGTCTCAGGATAAAGGATGGAAAAGGGACACCTGGGTGCAGCTAGAGGCTGCAGCACCTAGGTCTCCGACTGGCTGGGGGGAGGGCGGAGATCCTTGGGAGCCTAGGTAGGGGGAGGTGGCATCTCCGTCCTTGCGGATGTTTGGAAGTGTCTGTGGTCTCCCCCAGGTCCAAGGCCACGCCAGCATGCCCTTGACTTTCTCTCTTGGCCTGCTCGTCCTCTTCACCCTGGGGGAGGGGGAGCACTGCTCGGACGCCCAGGGCAGGCCCCTCTTCTGTGTCCCCCCGACAGCCCTCCTGGCCTGGGCTGGGGTATCGTGCGGTCGAGCGGTCAATCTCAGCAGCAGCCTGAACCTGGCCCTCGGGGGCCCCTTCCTCTTGACCTCGGTCCACCTGCGCTTCTGCTCCCCGCCGGCAGCCAACGCCGTCGCTGGGGCCCGCGTCCTGGCCACGTCAAACGGCGGGGGCGCCGCCGGGGGTCCCTGGTGGCCTCTGGCCAGGCTCTGGACCTCGGGCGGAGGCCCGACTGCCGAGCTGACCCTCCGCGCCCAGCTCGGCCCCGCCCAACACCGGCCCGCCGTCCACCTGCGCGTGGAGCTGGGGTCCCCAGAGGCGCTGGCGTCCGTGGCTGTGCGGGGCCGCTGTCAGTGTCACGGCCACGCCGCCCGCTGCGCGGCCCGACTCCAGCCTCCACGCTGCCGCTGTCGCCACCACACCACTGGCCCCGGGTGCGAAAGTTGCCTTCCATCTCATCAGGACTGGCCCTGGAGGCCGGCCACGTCCCAGCATCCGTATGCGTGTCAGCGTGAGTACCCCTCAGGGTTAGCTACTGCCCCTGCAGACCCATCCAACCCTCTCACTTTAGGGACTTTAGCGACCTCTAATCCAGCCCCCCCCCCCCCCGCCACCTCTTATATATGAGGAAAGTGAGACCCAGACTGGTGAGGTCACTCAGGTAGTGCCGTTTGGCATTCCTCTCAAGTTCCATTCCCCCCTCAGGGTTCCACCCTTTCCCCAAGAGTGCTCGGCTTCCGGCCTCCCTGCCCTCACCCAGAGTCCCATTCTGCCCCCTAATTTTCCACTTTCCCTCCCCTCGGGGTTCTGTTTTCCTAGTCAGAGTTTTTACATTCTCTCATCACTACCCCAGGCTAATCCTGAGAATTCTACTGAATTCTCGGTCTCAGGCTACCTCTTTTGTCCACTCTCCCCCTCAGGAATCCATTGTCTCCCTCACTTTTCCTTCTCCTGCCCTCCCCACCTCCATTCTCCACCTTAGTGCCGGCTTCCACTTCTCTGTGATTTTTTCTCCCCTGCCTCGGCCTCATCTCCTTGTTCCCCTTCGGGTTCCATCCTCCTTTCTATGTTTACCTTGTCATTTCGTGGCGTTGCATGACACCCGTTCTGTCTGTCCAAGTTCTGTTCTTGTCCTCATTATTCAAGCTTCTTTGAACGGTCCCCTCGTCCCTCTCAGCTTTCAGGACTGCCTCCCAATGTTCTCTCCTCCCTCTCGGGGTGCTTTTCTCTCACGGAGAGGTGGCATCTCAGGGCTGACAGGAGGACTCTGATGCCCTGTGACAGATGATGGACATTAAGGGGGAGAATGAAATAAATACTTGAGGAGAGAGTGACTGACTCAACAGGAGAATGGGAAGGTGAATGAAAGGTTGAGAGGGTGAATCGGGAGCTTTGATGCAGTGAAGGAAGAAGTAGAGACATAGAATTACAGCCTGGAGGGAAGGCGAGGGGACGAGGAACAGCAGATGAGAGTGGACTTCTGAAGGGGAGAAGAAAACTCCCCCAGGAAGCCTGGGATACTGAGAGGGAGAATGGAGCCTTGATGGCAGACTGAGAGGGCCCGGTCCCCATGGCGACAGAGTCCTGGCCTCCTCCTCTCCACCACTGTAGAGCCCCAAGGCTGTCGGCCCTTTGTTGGCATCCCTCTCCTCCCTCCATAGCTGACTCTATAGTTAACAAATTCAACATTGTACCACTCCCCAACCTTGAATTCCTGTGGGCACAATCTTCTATCTGCTGGTGACCCGCCAGTCAACCATGAGCCATCCCCTGCACTGGTATTTTCTGCCCTAACTCCCAAGCTGTGGAAGAAGTCACAAAATTGTGCTGACTCCATCCACTACAAATCCAGACAATCTGATCCTAACTGATCTCAGCCCTCCCTGCTGGTTGGCAGCTGACATTCTCTGCTCACTCTCAGTAGCTACTATTCCAAACCTCTTCCTCTCCTAAGGCCCCTCGAATCACCCCCCACCAGGCCCGGCAGCAGGTATGACCTTGCTTTTTACTCTGTTAAGCAAATCAAGACAATCATGGGTCTCCAGACATCAGAATATCCCCACATCATCACCTGTCTCCTCCATCACTCCGTCTCTGATGAAGCAGGGGCCCTTCTCCTTGCCAAGGCTAATGCTTCTATTTGGGTCCTTGATCCCATCCCTTCCCATGTATTATGGGAGTTTGCCCATCCATCATGCCCTGTCTCAAATCTTCATTCTCTCCCCTTCTGCCAGCATTTTCCTTGATACCTACAAATATGCCCAGGGTTCCCCTGTCCACTAGAAACAAACACACTCACTTAACTCTATTACTCCCTCCCCAAGATACTCCTCCTCCCTTTTGCTGCTTCACTCCTAGAAAAAATAGTCTCCATTCATTGCCTCTGTCTTTTCCACCCACTTATTCTGCAGCTTCTACCTACCTTGGCTTCTGACTCCACCACTCTGGAGAAATTGGTTTTTTTTTTTTAAAGTTTATCATAATCTATTAATTCCTTAATACAATGGTCTTTTCTCAGTTCTCATCCTCCTTGACCTCTTTCCAACTTTTGACCCTACTAACCACTCTCTCACCTCCAGTATAGAGAGGGAATAAACATTTATTACCCACCCACTATGCTATGTGCCTGGCTTTGTGCTAAGTGCTTTTACAAATACGTTCTCATTTAATACTCTTCTCTTTTGTTCTCTGTGACACTGCCTTCTCCTGCTTCTTCTCCTACCTGCCTGATGATTCCTTTTCAGTCTCTTTGCTGGGTCCTTATCCATCTCTTACCCTTATAGTGTCCCCTCTGGGAAGAGGAAACACTAGAGCCAGGAATCCAATTAGGAGACTGTTACAATGGTTGCAGAACAAGGTCAGAACTAGGGACAGATATAAAAAAACTGCACTGGAAGAATGGACAAGAGACAGAAACTGGGTGCAGATGGTGAGGCAAGACTCACAATCTCTTCTGGATCCTCTTCTCTTCCTTTCATACAGTCTCTCTTGTTGATTTCATCTGCTCCCCTGAGTTCAATCATCCTTATGCAGTTGACTCCTCAAATCCATATTTTCCAGCCCTCACTCCTCTCCTGAACCTCAGTCCTGTACCCTCAATTGCCAGCTGGACAGCTCTACCTGGACACTTCAAACTCAACAATCCCTTCATTGAATTCACCACGTCTTTCCTCAAAGCTGCCTCAGGTTTTCCCTCATTATTCAATTCTCCCTCTCCGAGTTCCAGCTTCTTCTCAGTTCATTTAGTGAGGGCCTACTATGTGTAAGGCACTGTGCTACAAACACAAAAACTGGTTTGGTTAGAAAGTAGCATGTGTGAAGGAAAACGAGTGCATCAAGGCTAGACAGGTAAGCTGGAGCTAGACTTTGGAGAGCCTTGAATGTCAGGGTGAAGGATTTATCAGGAAGAAGGATTGGAGCTGACTCCGGGAAGTGACTTGTTTTGAATTGCCCTACAGGAAGATTATTTTTTAGTGGAATGTGAGTTGGGAAGAGGAAACACTAGAGCCAGGAATCCAATCAGGAGACTGTTAAAGTGGTTGCAGAACGAGGTCAGAACTAGGGACAGATATAAAAAAACATTGCACTGAAAGAATGGACAAGAGACGGAAACTGGATGCAGATGGTGAGGTAAGACTCAATCTATTAGTCAGTCAAAAACATTTATTAAGAGCTTACTTTGTACCAGGCACTGTGCTAAGCTCTGGGGATACAAAAAGAGGCAAAACACAGTCCCTGCCCTCAAGGAGTTTGCAATCTGATGGGGGAGACAACATGCAAACAAATATATATGAGCAAGCTACAGACAGGATAAATAGGACAGAATTAACAAAGACAAAGCTCTAGACTTAAGAGAAGTTGGGAAAGGCTTCCCTTAAGAGAAGGAACTTTAACTGGGACTTAAAGGGAGCTAGGGAGGTTAGCAGTCCGAGCTGAGGAGGGAGAGTGTTCCAGGCATGGGGGACAACCATGAAAATGCCCCGAGCAAAGAGCTGGAGTGTCTTTTTCAGCCAGCGTCACTGGATCAAGGTGAGGGGTAAGGTGTACGAAGACTGGAAAGGTAGGAGGGGGCTAGGTTATGAAGGGCATTGAATGCCAAACACAGGATTTTGTAATTGAGCCTGGAGGTGATAGGGAGCCGCTGAAGTTAATTAAATAAGAGGTCGGGGAGTTATATGATCAGGCCAGTTCTTTATGAAAATGACTTTGGTGGCTG
Organism: Vombatus ursinus; assembly: GCF_900497805.2. NCBI lineage: Eukaryota > Metazoa > Chordata > Mammalia > Diprotodontia > Vombatidae > Vombatus > Vombatus ursinus. Next base: position 146,983 of record NW_020953976.1, read on the forward strand.
AAGGGAGGATGGATTGGAATGCGGAGAGGCAGGCAGACCCACAAGAAGCTACCGCAATTGTCCAGGTGTGAGGTGTATCCCCAGAGGAAAGGCCCCAGCAGGGAGAGTCCCGAAAGCCCTCTCCTAGAACTGGGATATGAGCTGCCTTGAAGGAGGCCCAGGCTGCACTTGCCTTTCGGCTACCACAAACTTCACCTCAGTGTTTCCCCATTCTCCTCCTCTCCTTTCCTAAACCATCTTCCCAGCCGACTTTGTATCAAACCTCCTGACAGATCATCCCAAACTTCTGGGTTCCGCCAAGCCAGGCACAGCTCCATTCTCCCCTCAGAACCAGCCCACTCTTCAGGGAACTCAGTGGGACTTTGAACATGGAACTGCACCCTTGGAGATCAACTACCCACCAGTCATTCTTTGTACAGATAGGGAAACCCGTAGACGTGACCTAACAGCCCAGAGACACCGATCTGCCCGCTCTCCCAGGTTCTGGAGCGGGACGGCTGGCCGAGAGGTGCCCATTACGGTACCCTGACTCTGTTCCCATCCCATCTTCCAGCCTGCTCCTGCAATCTGCACGCGCGACGCTGTCGCTTCCACGCCGAGGTGTTCCGACTGTCGGGAGGGCGGAGTGGCGGCGTCTGCGAACGATGCCGCCACCACACGGCGGGCCGTCACTGCCACTACTGCGAGCGAGGCTACTGGCGGGACCCCAAGCAGCCCCTATCCAGCCGCAGAGCCTGTCGGGGTGAGTTCCGGCGGCGGGGCGGCGGCTGGAGGTGGGATGTGGCAGGGGATCCTCAGAGCATCCGACTGGGAGAGGGTCTGCGCCGGGGATCTGAGGGGAGGCGGCGCTGAGCCACCGAGGGTTCTCCCTCATCCAGCCTGCCAGTGCCACCCCATCGGTGCAACCGGGACCCAGTGCAACCAGACCAACGGACAGTGTCCCTGCAAGCCAGGAGTGACTGGCCCCTCCTGTGACCGCTGCGCTGCAGGCTACCAGCAGGGTCGTTCTATCCGTCTGCCCTGTCAGCGTGAGTTTGGAGAGGGACTCCGGGGGCCCCAAGGGGCAGAGATGAGACTATGGAAGGGACACCTGGAGCCCCGAGGGGCAGAGACTGGGAGGGGGATGTCCGGGGCCTGGAGTGGACAGTGGCTGCTGGTCTAGAGGTCCGAGTTGAATGATTAGAGTTCTCGCTCCTGCTCGTTTTCTTCTCTCAGGGATCCCAGAGATAACGACCACAGAGGCCACAGTCCCTAGTGTCTACACTCCAGGTATTGGGGGACCCCGAGGGCTTGGGTCCCTGAACCCAGCTGGAGCTAAACAGCAGCACGCCTAGGCGAGGATTCAGGACCTGGGCAGAGGGGGAGGGGGCGCGGTGCGGAGGAGGGACCCTAGAGGGGGCGCAGAGAGGCTCACGTCTGGGGCCGTCCGCAGACCCGACGTGCCAGAGCCTCTGTAACGCGTCAGAAGGCCGAGTTCACATGAGTCTGCAGGAATACTGCCATCAAACCTACGGTGAGATCCTTAGCCTCCCGCTGGGCGGGGCGGGGATCGGGATCAGGGAGACCCGAGTTCTGGGTCCTGCCCGCCTTTGGGCCTCACTTTCTCCATCTGGATTAGGGCCGGGGTTCACCGAGGGCAGGATCCTAGAAAGCCCCCGTATCCCCAGAGGCAAAGTTGGGAAAAGGAAGCCTAAGCCCTCCTGGGAGCAGGGCAGCGGGACTAGGACGCCTGGGTCTACGAGGAGGGGGCCCAGGGGGGCCTTTCCAACTTGAAGGAGCCAAGGTGGAAGAAGGGACGCCTGGGTCCGTTAGGAGTCTGAACTAGGGGAGAAATGCACCTCAGTTTGGGATTAGGGAGGCCTGAGTCACCAGAGGCGGAGCAGGAGGAGGGTTCGAGGGTCCCCAGGGGAGTCTGACTTTCCCGCTCCCTCTCTCATTAGTTCTTCGAGCTCAGGTCCAGTCCGCCGAGCCCTCAGGACCAACCTGGCGGCGTCTGAGGATCCGCGTACTGGCTGTGTACAAGCAGCGGGCAGAGCCCCTGAGCACAGGAGTACAGGATGCCTGGGTTCCTCGTGCCGACCTGGTGTGCGGCTGCCTAACCCTCAGGCCCGGATCTGTCTACCTGCTACTAGGGGGGCCGCCCGGAGAACCCGACCCCACCCGCTTGGTCCTCGATCATCGTGGGCGCGCCCTGCCCTGGAGACCCCAATGGGCGCAGACCCTGAAGCGGCGGCAGCGGGAGGAGCGGGCCGGGGGCTGCCCCTGAAAATCTCTCCTCGCTGCTGTGTCTGACGTGGAACCTTACATCCATCCCTAATAAAGCAGCCGCACGCTTACTACTGCTGAGTCTTCTGTGGGCTCTAGGGTCAGGGAGAGGATCCCTGGATGACCGGAGGGGGAGGGACTGGGCATCCTTCAGAGACATCACCAGGGGACCGGGGCTGGGTAAGGGGAGGCCTCTGCCTCCCAGGGGTCCAGGTTGGAGGCTGGAATACCTGAGAAAGTGAGCTTGAGCAGCGGATGGTGGGGGTGGGAGTGGGAGGGGAGAGGAAGAACAATCCTGGCGTCCTTGAGGGGGAGGGGCAAAAGCTAGGAATGCCCATTGAGGTCCTGGAGACGAAGCGTCCTTGTGGGGTTCTGTAAAATCGAGGCAATTAAGTAAAACTGATGGCTGGAGGGAGGAGCCCCATCCCTGACATTTGGAGAAGAAATAGGAAGTCAAAGAACGACAATCCCGCATACACCTTCATAATTTTCCCGGAGAACGAAATGGTTCACCCAAAAGCAAACAGCTGGTGAGCGAAGGAGTCTGAACTTGAACCCAGATCTCCCCCCCAATCTAGTTTTATTCCACCTGACCAGGCTTATGGGTGATGTCAGCGCACTTCTTGTGGGGTAGCCCACCAGCAGGGCTATCTGTCACTGCCCCCACCACATATCTCCTTCCTTGGGGCCTTGGGGATTTTTTTTTCTCTAGCCACACCTTCAGCTGCCTTCCTTTCAAACCAGCCCCCAGTACTAGGAGATTGTGGTCCCCATGTTGCCTGGTCACTGCTGCTGTGAATTCCCTGGCCCAGGCTGAAGCTGGTGAACGCATTCCCTTGGACCTGGGAACTTGTAAAAAGGAAGTCTTTTAACTTGGAGTCCCAGGTCCGAAATCTCACTCTGGTAAAACCAGCAGCTTTAAAAATCTATCTCCCTTTCCAGACTTTCCCAACTGGCCTTCTCAGCTCTTCATTGAACAATAGCATACACAACTTAGCACCCTATTGATCAGCTTTTGACTTCAGCAGATGGAATAAACTTTTTAAACAAAAAAAGGTAAGTAGACTTTTATGAAACAAAGCTAATGGTTCAGAAGTGGGCCCTCACACAAAGAGGGAAGGGGAGAAATGTAGCCCACTGGTCTTGCCCCCCCAAATGCTCCTCTTACCTGATCCATCAAACCCACTTTTGTCTCGGGAGTCTCTGCTTGTGGCCTCTTGGGGAAGCAGCCACTCTGCCCTTTAATCTTCATGACTCCCTTGGATTTTCTCTTGTCCCCACAAATCCAAAAGGGTGCTGGAGAAGCTTGTGAGAATCCAAGTTAGCCAGTGCCAAAGTCAGGGCAAGACTAATGGGCAAGAGGCCAAGGAGGATACTGGGAATTCACTGCTTGAACCAATAGCTGTTTATGTCCATGGTGAAATCTGCAGTAGACATGTCAATAAACCAGTGAACACTGATTAAGCATCTTATAGTGGGTGCTCAGCTCTGTGCCACGTGCTCTGTGGTTGTTTGCCCTTCATTCTCCAAAAAGACCATGACATCGGGCTGCAGATACAAAGAAAGGCAAAAGACTTTCCCTGCTCTCAAGGGGTTCATATTTCAAAGGAGAGACAGCATGCAATCTATATGCAAACAAGATATAAACAAGATAAATTGAAAATAATCGATAGATCAAAGGCACTAGCATTAAACAAAGGTTTCCTGGAGGAGGCAGGATTTTAGCACAGCCCCAATATGTAGTTGTATCAAAGTATGTGATGAGACCAGCAAGATAAGAAGGTACCAAATTGGGGAAGGCCTTGAATATTAGAGAGAAAGGTTTGAAATTCCCTCGGGCTGACTTGGCAGCTGGCTGCTAAAATCTTACTGAATAATGGATCTACAAGACTAGTCCTGTGCATAGAGAAGGTCGGTCTGGCAGTAGTCATGGGAGGTAGCCGATAAGAGTGGAAAGCTCAGAGATGACAAACCCTCTGGAAAAGATGGAGAGATGCAGGCCACCCTAGAAGGATTCAGAAATGATGGAATGGCTGGACCCAAGGAGCAGTCTTCATGGTTTCATGCCAGCTTGGTAGAAGGTCTCCAGAGGAGGGCCCTAGGACTCTGTGCCCGGTCTTGTGCCAGTCAGTATTTTTATTCTGACTTGGATAAAGGCCTCGATGACATGCTCATCTGATTCACAAATGGCCCATACCTGGAACATAGAAGGGCCTGGCGTGCTATGGTCCATGAGGTCAGGAAGAGTCCAACGTGGCTGAATGACATAGCTGGAAGGGATAGCTATCCCACAAAATAGCAGTCAGGATTCAAGAAGATCTCATTGGGTTAATGCCTTGGACTTAATCTACTAAGATGAAATTCAGTAAGGAGAAATATAATGTTTTATTAGACACTAGGTGGCGCCATAGTGCCCAGAGTTCTGGGCCAGGAGTCAGGAAGACATCTTCCTAAATTCACATCTGGCCTCAGACACTTACTAGCTGTGTGACCTTGAGCAAGTCACTTCAGTCTGTTTGCCTCAGTTTCCCCATCTGTAAAATGACCTGGAGAAGGAAATAGCAAACTGCTCCAGGATCTTTGCCAAGAAAACCTCAAATGGAGTCACAGAGAGTAGGACATGACTGAAAAATGACTGGACAACAGCAACATAATGTTTTACACTTGGATTTTTAGAAACAGACTTGACAAAAGAACCCCAAATTGTGAACTTTGTGTAAATATTTTAATATTTATATTGATGTATTTGCTTCTGCATTATCTTCATTTCCAAATATAATTCTCCTTGACCCCTCCCCAGAGAGGGAGAAAGGAGAATTTGAAAGAAAGAAAAAAAGAAAAGGCAATTCAGCGCAACTAACCAATGCATTGAACAAATCTGATAAACTATATTCCATACAGCTTTAGTAATTATAATGATTAAGCTTGGCCCAAAGAGGAGAGAAAAAATGTGTTTCTGCCCCTTCTTTGCAAAGGTGGGAGACAATAGATGCAGAACGTTGCAAAAAAGTAGAGTTTTTTGGGGGGGAAAAGACTAATAAGATAGACAAACATTTAGCTAATCTGATTATGAAAGAGAGAGTGGAAAACCAAACTGCTATTTTCAAAAATGACAAAGAAGAATTCATAGCAAATGAAGATATAGATTATCATAAATTATTTTGCCCTCTTATATGCTGATAAGATAGATGATTTAGATGAAATGAATGCACATTTACAAAACTACAAAATATCCAGATTAACAAAACAGGAAATAGAAATGTTAAATGAGCCAATTTTAGAAAAAAATTTAACCAAGCTATAGATGAACTCCCAAATAGAAATGTTTCTGGACCTGATAGTTTTTAAAGTGGTATTCTATCAAATATTCAAAGAACAATTATTTCCCACATTACATTGTTTACAAAAATAGGAATAGAAAGATCTGCCAAATTCCTTCTGTGATACAAATTTGGCCTTGAAATCTTAACCAGGGAGAAATAAAGCAGAAAAAGAAAACCATAGACCACTATCTCTGATGAATATTGATGCAGAAATCTTAAGTATAATATTCCAGGAGCTAAAACTATGTATCAAAATGTTTGTATATGATGATCAAGTTGGATTTATACCAAGAATTAAGGGTTGGTTTAATATAACAAAAACTATAACCGTAATAGTTTTTTTTAAACTAATACCATAATAGGCCATATTAATAAAAATCAAAATCACATGATTAAATCATAGATATGGGAAAAGTTTTTGAAAAATACGTCTCTTAAGAAACAATAAAAGCATATGGATAAAGGGACCTTTCCTTAACATGGCAAATGGTATCTATATGAAACCAAGGCCCAAGACTATATACAAGGGAGGAATTCTAGCGGCCTTTCAACAAGAATAGATTGAGGTAAGGATGGCCTTTTTAATCATTATTATTTGGTATGGTGCTAGAAATGCTATCTATAGTGATAAGATAAGAAAAATAAGTTGAAGGAATAAACATAGCCCAAGAGGAAACAAAGGTATTGATTTTTGAAGATATAATGGCACATTAGGAAAATCTTAAAGATTCAAATTGACAAGATTAACAACTTCAGCAAAGTAGCAAGATTTAAAATAAATTCACATAAATCATCACCTTTCCTGTGTATTCAAAAAAAAGTTATCAGAGTCACTTTAATTCCAATTGCTCTTCTCCTTCATAGGTTGTCATATTCTTTCTGAAACAAAAGTATAACCAATTATAGGTACAGAGGAGGAAATACCTTTCACATCTGTGCATTGGGGAAGAATTCTGACAAAAGGGATGGAGAGAATCACAGGATATAAAATGGACAATTTTATTTACGTAAGTTCTAAAAAGGTTTTGCATGATAAGATCAATTCAGTCAAAATTGGCAGGGAAATGGCTAATTGGGTTAATTAATAACCCTTGCAGTAAGGTTCTCTATAATCCAAGATATATAAGGAACTCATTTAACTATATAAAAATAAAAGCTATGCCCCAGGAGATAAATAATCAAAGACATGAACAGGCATTTCTCAAAGAAATTTGAATTGAGAATAATTTATTGAATGATTAATTGTGACCAAGGGAATGGGACCACAAGAGGGTCCCTCTGGATAGAGGAGGGGGCAGGCATGTATGCTTCTTTGATATTCTCTAGGAGAGACCAAGATGGCAGTATGTGGGAGGTGATGCTTCAGTCATACTTTAATAGAGCACAGAGTACAGAGGTAAATGGTGTGGGGCTACAGAGGTGGATAGTGTGAGGACAGGGACTGGGTGGTGGAGGGAGGCAGGCAGCACAGGGAAGAGAGTGGGGAGAAAGTCACTTTTCTAAACATGGATTGGAATTGGGAGCACTTGAACAACATGAACCTATGGCAGATGGAAGAGCTCCCAGTGGGCACTCTGCTTTCCTGGGATGTACACATAGACGATGAGGTTGGTGCACCCGTTGCCAGAGCTAGCTCCTGTTTGGGGAACTCTGAAGGAAAGTATGGGAGAGAAAAGGTATTAGACAGCCTACCAAACTGAAGGTCTACAGTGCTGACCTCATTGTTTATATGTCTGTGAAACATGAACAGTGTACCAGCACCACTCCAGGAAACTGATCTGAGAGTCAGACAGGACCAAAAAATGACTGAAAAAAATATTTAATAACCAATACTAACCTGGGATCCATTCTTTTCCTTATTCTGAAGGGCAGGCAGTTTCTGAAGAGCATGATCTAGTAATGTAATTGCTCCTAGACTGGGTCGGACCCCTCCCAATTGAGACCCTCAGTTCTGTTTGCCCTATAAACAGAGAACTGGGGCTTGAGCTAGTTTTCCCCAGGGGACCAGCCTACTGTTCCTGCCTTCTGATCAAGGTTGGGGGAGACTTGGTCTTCATTGGGGGAGCTAAATTCAGGGGAAACCAGACTGAGATGGTCTTTGTTTTTCTAGCCTGGAATTGCTAGAGGCAGCTGGGTCTCACATTTGCCAGGGAAGGTCCAAATGATGCCAGGCCAATCAGAAGGAAAACACTCTGAGTCTGGCACAAATGGAGACTATCCATTGATCTTTTAGCATCAGGCTGCACGCCCCTGTTAATAAATGACATCTGGTCTGGAGAATTGCCTCAGTTTACCTATTTGTTAAAATTCACTCATGACAGTTCCCCTTTGCAATCTTACTTCCTGCTATTGTTACTTTATTCTCACTACTTATAAATTTATTTACTATACTAACTAGAAGGGAAGGGGTAGTCGGAGGGACCAGAAAAAGATACAATTTTAACATAAAATTAAAAGTTATCAATAGCTATATGAAAAAAATGCTTAGTATTAATAGTGAAATGCACATTAAACCAACTCTAAGGCTCAGGTTGACAAAGATGACAAAAAATGAAAACGACAGAGAGTTGAGGAACTCTGGGAAGGCAGATATACTAATGCACTGTGAATTAGTCCAGGCTTTCTGGAAAGCAAATTTTGGAACTACCACCAAAGTCAACCAAGTGAGAGTATCTTTTCACTCAGTAACACCAATACTAAATCCAGAGAGAACAGTTCATACAAAAATATTTATAGCAAACAAAAGCAGTGCTTCCTATTTGAGGAATGGCCAAAAAAACAAGGAATATGAGAGTAAGAGAATATTGCTGTGCCATAAGAAAAGATGAAACATTTCAGAGAAAGGTCTGACATCCAAGATATCTAAAGAGCTGATTCAAATACAGAAGACCCAAAGCCATTCCCCAATAGATAGATGCTCAAAATATGAACAGTAAATTCTCAAAGGAAATTCAAGCTATCAACAGCCTGAATCAACTGACTCTTTGAGCCCTTCATTTGAGCTAATTATGCTTTGTTGTTGTTTTTTTTAATTGTTTGTTTGTTTGTTTTTGTTGATTATTAAGAGTAAACCAACCACTGTAATTTTAGGAGGGTGGACCTACAGAGTACAATGAAGTTAGAGTATTTCTCTTCAGTGGAACCCATCATGTGGGTTGGGGAAGAGCCTGAAGGAGCATTAGGTATACAGAGTTCGTTAGGTATGTAAAGTGCTTTACATATATTGGCTCATCTTTAAAGTGCAAGGCAGCACCCGCTGGTCTACTATTCCAAAAGCAGATTTCCCAAGCATCCATGGCGGTTGGCAGCAGATAAAGCAGATTACAAATGATCCAGGACTAGGGGGCAGCTACGTGGTGCAGTGGATAGAGCACTAGCACTAAAGTCAGGAGGACCTGAGTTCAAACCCAGCATCGGACCAAACACTTGATACTAGCTGTGTGACTGTGGGCAAGTCACTTAACCCCAATTGCCTAAAAATCAAACAAATAAAAAAAAAAACCCACATGATCCAGGACTGACTGCCATTACAGTCATGAGGGTGCATAACATTTTTCTCCGGCTCATCAATCCCTTGAGTTTTTCACATGTTTCTCTGAAATCTTAACGTTTATCATTATTCTTTCACAATGAGCTAATTCTTTCGTAGACATGCACCACAATTCACTTAGCCATCTTCCAGTCAATGGGCACGCACTTCATTCCCAGTATTTTCCTACTTAAAAAAAAAAGTACTTGATATGAGGCAGCTAGGTGGCGCAGTGGATAGAGCTCCAGCCTTGGAGTCAGGAGGACCTGTGTTCAAGTCTGGCCTCAGACATTTACTAGCTGTGTGACCCTGGGCAAGTCACTTAACCCCGATTGCCTCACCAAAAAGCAAATAAAAAAAAGTACTTGATGGAAACATCAATCTAAATGAATGTACTCAGTGGTCATATCTTTGCTGTTTCTGTTTATCCCTTCTCTGTTAGGAAGAGGGCACCATGGTTCATCATAGGTCAACCAAATGATCAATAAGTAAACATTTATTAAGCACCTACTATGTGCCAGGCATTGTGCTAAGCTCTGGGGGTACAAAAAAAGAGGCAAAAGACTGTCCCTGCCCTCAAGAAACTTACAATCTAATAGGGGAGACAAAATGCAAACAGATACAGACAAAGTAAGTAAGGAATAATTAACAGACAGAAGGCTCTGTAATTAAGAAGGTTTTCTGTACAAAGTGGGATTTTGGTTGGGACTTAAAGGAAGCCAGGGAGGTCAGGAGGCCGAGATGAGGAGAGGGAGCACTCCAGCCAGAGAGAATGCCCAGAGCAAAGTGCTGGAGAGGCTTTTTCAGAGAACAGCCAGAAGGCCAGGAGTCGCTGGATCAAAGATACATGGTGTGGAGCACGGTGTAAGAAGACTGGAAGAGCAGGAGGGGGCTGGGTTATAAAGGGCTTTGGACACCAAGCAGAGCATTTTTAGTTACTACTGGAGGCCATAGGGAGCCATAGCAGTTTATGGAGCACTTAATCAGACCTATGCTTTATGAAAATTACTTTAGTGGCTTAATGGAAGATTGGTTGGAGTGGGGTAAGACTTGAGACAGGTAGAGCCCCCAGCAGGCTATTTCATGAGTCAAAGCATGAGGTAATGAGGGTCTGCACGAGGGTAGGGGAAGTGTCAGAGGGGAGAAGGAGGTGTGTTGGAGGGATGTCTCAAAGGTGAAGTTGACGGGCTTTACAAGAGCTGGGGCATGGGGGATAGGGGGTGAGAGATAGTGAGAGGTCCAGGATGACTCCTAGTTTGTGAGCCTGGAGGCTAGAAGCATGGTTGCCTACAGTATTATGGAAAGTGGGAGGGGATGGTTTAGGGGAAAGACAGAGTCTGTCTTGGATATATTGAGTTTAAGATGTCCGCTGGACAATAGGCTAAATACTTTACAAATTTTATCTCATGTAACCCTCACAACAGCTCTCAGAGGTAGATGGTATTATTGTTACAGATGAGGAAACTGAGGCACACAGAGGTGGGGTACCCTGCCCAGGGGTCCCATAGATAGTGAGGGTCTGAGGCTAGTTTTGAACCCAGCTTTCCTGAAGCCAGGCCAGTACTCTTTCCATGGTGCCGCCTAACCACCAGAAGCCAGCTCAACCAAAAGACCACCAGTGATGGGTGGATCCTGTCGGGCTGGAAATGGGGGACAAACCAGTTTCCTTCACTGTTTTCCATGGTTTGCCTTGTTCCCAGTCTATGATTCCAAGACAAGTGGCTTCCTCAGTTCCTTTTCTATGAGTGTTGGGTGTGAATTCTCTTGTTTCCCCTTGGCTCCATTCAGGGATGTACTGGTAAATGTTTAACAACCAGCTGTCCAGAAAAAGAAATGTACTCACAGCACACTTTCAAGTTGGATCTGAAGCATTAACATTTTTTCCATCACTTTCTTAAGTCTAGACCAGGGGTGGGGAACCTCCAATCAGCAAAACAATTAATCAGGCCCAGATTTGTGTTGTTTACTCATTTCCACAGTGTAAATACTCACATTGAAAATTTAACAATCTGCTCTGAGAGTCGCTATGAGCTCCGGTGAATCCCTGACCACATTTGAAGGTCAGGGTGGGTAACTCAGAGATGACTGGAGGGGCATACCTCCCTCCAGGAGCATGGGATCTCACTCCTTTCATGTTATTTTGCATACTATATAATCCTGGCACGATAACAATGCAGAGGGTAATGAACGGAGGCAGAGGCAGGTGGTAGTGGAACTCGGGGTCTGGGTACAGTCATCAGATTTTATATGTCAGTATTCTGAGCACATCGTTGTGTTCCAGGTCCTCCAGGAAAAGCTAATCCAAAGTGCTTAGCATATGGCCCCCGAGGCAGGCTGGGCTCAGTCCAGGTGTTTGCAGGTGGAACTCCCCAGGTAACCACCAGGGCTCCCAGCGCCTCGCCAGGAGGTTGTTGGACCCATTCCCCTGAGGGGCACTGACAAAGATGGGTGGGCTGCTCAAGCAGAGTACTCAAACTGGCGGACAGCTCAGATATTACACTCCCTCTGAGTGATTAGCACGGGGACGTGGTTTTTTCTGCTGATGTGGGGAAAGCTGCATTTGAGCCCTACAATAAAAGACATGCTCTTATGGGGCACAGTGCCTTAGGCGTCACGAGCTCACACACGGCTCAAATATCAGTGCCGAAAGACTGCAACCCCCAGACGTCCTGAGGAATCTCTCTCGCAGTAAGACCTAGCTAATAGCTGGCATGCATATATCGCCTCACGGTTGGCAAAGTGCTTTACAAATTTTGTCTCATTTTATCTCAGCAATCCAGTGAGGGGGATATTACTATTATCCCCACTCTACAGAGGAAGAAACTGAGGCAAACAGAGGGGAAATAACTTGCCTAGGGTCACACAACTGAGGGCAGGTTTGAACTCAGGTCTTCCTGACTCCTGGTCTCGCTTTCAGTCCAAACCTTAGCAAACCCAGGGATTTCCACATTAAGACTTGCCGCCTGCTTTTGTACATGAGCTAAGTATGGTTTTTGCATTTTAAAATAAAATTTTATTTTATTTATATAGGTAATGTACCAAAACGGGCTGTAATTCGGCCCTTGGGTCATGGTTTGCTGACCCCTGGCTTAGGATCCTCCTGACAGATAAATAGCAGTCAAACACAGCCCTGCTTCCCTCAAGGCCTGTGGCAATTTTGTAGAATATCCCCATGGTGTGTGCTGTATGTTGTTGTGGTTTAATCATTTTTCAGTCTTGTCTGACTCCCCATGACCCCATTTGGAGTTTCCTTGGCAAAGACACTGGAGCGGTTTGCCATTTCCTTCTCCAGCTCATTTTACAGATGAGGAAACTGAGGCAAACATGGTGAAGTGACTTGCCTAGGGTCACACAACTAGTAAGTATCTGAGGCCAGATTTGAACTCAGGGAGATGAGTCTTCCGGTCTCAAGGGCGGGGGCATTCTATGCACTATAAGGCCACCTAACCACCCCAGTGTGTGCCATATTAAAGGACTTATTTCATTTTGTTGCAGAAATAGCTATCCATGCAGAAAGGGAACTTTTAATAGTGGACTGGAGCCCTCAGAAGCAGGAGAGGTGTGGGAGCTGGCCTGGTCATGTAAACTGGAGGTCACAAACTGACCTTTAGCATTTCCAGCCATAGAGACTAGTGAAAGCACACTTCCCCTGGGAGAGATCATTTTCTCCCTCCAGGTTTGAGCTGAGATTTGATCTGCCTCCCAGCTAAGGAGCTTGCTACTCTTTTGTGTTCTTTGCTAGATTCTAATTGGCCGAATTTCTCTGATTTCTGTTTGCTGATTTGCCTGCATAAGTGAGTTTACTTTCCATTGACTATTGGTGATGCTTTTTGGTGTAACCGGTTATTGGAGGAGAGGGGCTAAGCTGGTAAGTGTATCCTCCACCTCTGAAGAGTAAGTGGGGAAGTAGTGTTTGTTCTAAACCCTAAACATGACACCCCTTAGGCTAGAGATATTTGAGGGGCTAAAGATATAAACCTAGTCCAGCACCCCTCTTGGAGATTAGAGGTACAAGAACAGCCCTCCTCATAATTTATCAATAATAGGCCAGACCTTAAATAATTTCTATGTCTACATCCATTAACTTAGACAGCTTACCCACACACAAATCTGATATGCGGGAGTCAGGGGCAGCTAGGTGGTGGAGTGGATAGGGCACTGGCCCTGAAGTCAGGAGGACCTGAGTTCAAATCTGGCCTCAGACATTTGACACGTACTAGCTGTGTGACCCTGGGCAAGTCGCTTAACCCCGATTGCCTCACCAAAAAGCGGAAAAAAAAAAGATATGTGGGAGTCTGTCCACAGGAATATGTTTGCATTAATGATTCTTCTAGTCTTTTCTTTTAGAAGAAATTTTCTTTTCTTTTTAATTTAAAAAGAAATGGGATTTTAGCTCTGGTTCTGAGGGTTCACAGTATTTTGCCCCAAGAATTCTCATTGTCTTTTCCAAAGACAGTACCTAAAACAGACTTACAAGACACGAATAGCCCTAGTCCTGCAATCTTCTGGGGCAACTATAGTGAGGCATTAGCCCTAGGCTCTCCATCTAAAAGGTTCATTGTTTTAAGCTGTTCATTTCCTTTATTCATCACTTCACACCTCAGTTTTAAAACTTGAATGGTTTTCTTGTTTACGGGGTTTTGGGTTTTTTTTTTTTTTGGCCTTGCCTTTTATGAACCCTGAAATGGGTTTGCTTCAAACTACTCATTTGAGTGGCCAGTAACCCTAATTTTTTCCAAAAGAGCTACCGTGGAAGCAAGTTTTCCAGCCTGAATTTTTTTGAATTGTCCTTCAGAGTTTCCATCGTTTTCCTTTGGAGCCTCAGAAGAGGACTTTACTTTCCAATTCTATAAATCATATTTTGTTTCGCATTTTCTTTCTCTCATAGTGGGAAGATTCTTCTTTAGAGGTTGGATAATTTTGTTTCTTTCCTGATTATATCCTGGAATTGTTTCTCAGGGAATATTTCAGAGAATCCCTGGTTATTTTTTGATAGATTTTGTTTTTGTTTTTTTAATATTCTGAAAGTGTGAAGAGCACACTCAGACTAGTTAGGTTTCATTCCCTACCTGATGCTACCATGAAAACATTGTTATTTTATGGCTGAATCTTATTGCTTTGTGTCTCTAATCAAGTTTTAAATGCTGCTCTATCAATAATTATTTGCCATATGTTGATACATGGAAAAGTGGTTGGTTCTGTTTTTATGATTCTAATTCATGTCTGTTGCTATGATATTGGATTAAGCACAATATATTAATCCAATGAGGAATTGTTAGTACTGCACATTTGTGGCTTTCATTGCAATGATATTTGGGTGTTGATGTGGGAAGACCCAGAGCAATCTCTAAAAAACTGAAGCAGTTGAGTTGTATCATCCCATGTGTGTAATTGAAAAGCCCAGGAGATGCGTAAAGGAGACTGGCATGTTCAGACTGCCTCCACATTCTTGGCTGATAAAAACCTTACCTGGCCAAGGCTGGGGGGAGGGGGCTGCTTGTGGGACAGTCATGATGGCGTGGAAGGGAAATGCTCAGGAGAGTGGTGGAAGCATGCAGAAACATCTCACGACTGGTTCTGGTTGTTGCCTGATCACGAGAAGAGAGGGCGGCTCTTTGACTGACTGCAGGGATTAACTGGCCATTTTCTTTTCAGCTATCCTCTTAGGTAGATTTTTTTGGCCTTCACAGTCATGCCGCCTCTGGTAAAGAAGTTGGTGGGACCATCCTCATGTAGAAACTAAGCCAAGTTAGAACCGATTCTCCTCAAAGACTTACACGCAATAGGGAAGGGTGTTCCTCTGTCAATTGGTAGGAACAGACCGATATCTTAACAATGAGGACGTCTGAAGGACATTAAGCAGAAAAGTGAAAACCTTCACAGTGTGCAATTAGGACCATTTACGTTAAGGCAAGTGAGATGTTCCAGGAAGTCTTTCTAGTTCTGCTTGAGAATTTTGACCATGGAGCTATGCCTGAAGGATCGACCGTAGAAAGTTATTCATGGGAATTTTAGTTTTAACCCTAACCCTAACTCTGACTCTAACCCTAAATTCAGACCCTTCTAAGGATAAGAGGTGCTTTAAAGGGTAGGAACCCCCCACCCCCACCCCAATCAAAGAAGACATCTTTACAGAGAAACTGAACATTCCACTTAAGTCCAGAAATGCAACAGATCTGTAAGCTGGGCTGGGCTCAATCATTAATCCCTGTGACTGCAGATACAATAGACTCAAAGTTGGCATTTTCTCTGGACAAGAACTGGGTCCCACTGTTGAACAGCAGGGGAAGGCTTAGATTATGCAGGCCTGCAAGGCCCCAAAAGAGAACGCACCTGAATCAGAAAAGGTGATGAGACTGAGAAAGTCTCAGAGGAGCAGCTTCTGTCTCAGTGGCCAGCCATAGCCTGGAAGCCTGGAGTCCCCTGGAGTCCCCTAGTAGGCTTGCTTGGAAGCATTAGAGACTCAGTCTGGTGGAGACATATTCTCACTTCACCGATCCTACCATGAACATGACTTCCTACTTGGAGAAGAGTTAGGTTTGCAGAAATTGCCACACAGGAGGTAAAAGAGTTACTTAAGGGCATGGAACGGTGTCCCGAGGCTAGGCCAGCCTCTGTTGGCTGGGATCATCTTGCTGTGTGAGGACCGCAGAAGCAAATCAGGGCCCCTGTGTCAGCAGAACAGACACCCAGACGTGATCAGGTGAGGAAGGAGCAGTACACAAAGCTTTGGAAAGGTAGAGGACCAAGGAAATGGAGGCCAGAACAGGCTGACAGAAATATGCCTCTGTCAGGTAATCAAAAGAATAACAGACCCACTTCTGAGTTGTTGTGGCTCCCAAGGCCTTGCGTAGGTTGAATATGTTAGCGATAGAAACACAGGTTTGGTTGTACAAAAACTGATGTCCTCTTTTCCAGCTTTGGGAAACTGAGGCTGGGCCAGGAAGGGGAACCTGCCTGGGTCCTAAGAACAGTCACATTGACCTCGTTGTGAATCTCTTATGGATCATCCAGCCATTCTGGGAAGCAGTTTCAAACTAGGACCAAGAAGTTATTAAACTGTGCGTGCCCTCTGACCCAGAAATACCACTACTAAGCCTACACCCCAAAGAGCTCAAAGTCAGAGGGAAAGGGCCCGTACTTGCAACAATATTTATAGCAGTTCTATTTGCAGTGGCAAAGAACTGGAAACAGAGTGGGTACCCATCAATTCGGAGATGCCCAAACAGCAGGTCGTACTAGGTGCTTAATCAATATTTGTTGAATGATCGACTATATCTGGGGTTGTATCATCCTGGAATGTCCCTCTACAAAGGTCGCCCACATTCTCCCATTGGTGAATTGTTGCTGGGGCCTCCAATCTATAAACGGGGCAAGCTGGCAGCTGGTGGCTCAGTGCACAGATCTCTGGGCCTACGTTCAAGCTCAAATTCAGCCTTAGACACTTACTAGCTTTGTGACCTTGGGTAAGTCACTTAACCTCTATTTGTTTCAGTTTTTTCAATCTTAAAATGGGCATAATAATAGCACCTACTGCCCAGCCCAGGGCTGTTGTGAGAATCAGATCAGGTAATATTTGTTAAAAGGGCTTAGCACAGTGCCTGGCACATAGTAGGTGCTATAGAAATGCTTTTCCCCTTCTCTCTTTTATTCCCCTCTTGGCCCTGTTCCTGACTTCCAGACTTCAAAATCATGGTCTCATCCTGGAACTTCCCTCAGTATCTGGGATCTCCTCCCCCTGGAACGTCCGACCTTCCCTTCAGGGGCCTTCTTAGCCCTGAATATCCCTCGGCCACCACCCCCCCAGCCCCACAGCTTCTCCCTGTCTGTTTAGTGGAGGGGCCCAGGTCAGACAGCCTTCACTGCCCCCTCTTCTTTTTCCTAATGTCAAGACTGGAAGCTGTGTGCCCACCCTGGTGTCATTCTCCTCTTCTTCCCGCCTCCTTCCTTCCCTGCTTCCTTCCCTCCTTCCTGGGGAGGGCAGAAGGATTGGGCTCGCAATTTAACTCAGTTGTTTGGTAAGGCAGCTAGGTGGATAGTCAGCAAGTCCTGAGTTCAAAGCCAGCCTCAGAACTGACTAGCTGTGCGATCCTAGGCAAATCACTGGACAGCCACGTGCCTCAATTTCTTCATCTGTGAAACAGAGATGTAAGAGCACCCATCTCCTAGGGGCGTTGTGTGGATCCAACATTATAGTCTTGCCAATCTGTATAGCTAGCTACATAAGGGCTATCTACTGTTACAGAGTATTAGTCCTATCAACGTAAGCCCAAAGCCCAGCTGCATTTCCATCCCTTCTAACATCAGTCCTGGATTCCTGGACCCCTAGATCCCTGTGGCTTCTCCTTCTGGGCCAGATGGGAGACTCCACTCCTAGCACCTAGAATGGAAAAGATGAGCTGGGAGGTGCAGTGGCTAGAGCACCAAGCCTGGAGTCAGGAAGACCTGTCTGTCCCCACCTTAGGTGGTCTAGGCATGGGCCATGTCCCCATTAGACACAGATAATATACACCCAATATAGGAAAACAAATATGGTGATGCTGAAGGAACAGGGAGAGGCCAGTCCTGGCAGCAGACTCCCTGCACTCCCCGATCCCTTCTGGGCATTGCAAGCCCAGGCTGAGCCTTTAGGGTGTGCTCTCCTTCATCATGAGGTAGCCCAGGACACAAAGAAGTTCTTGGAATTCTAGAATGATGCAGATCAAAGCATACTATTTGCAATTTTTTTCTTCTATTATGCTTTGTTTCCTCTTTCTGGTGGTTCCTCCTATTAGTTCTAATTCCTACTTACAATATGACTAATGTGGAAATATGTTTAATAGGAATGTATATGGATAGTCTATATTAGATTGTATGCCATCTTGGGGAGGAAGGCAGGGAGGGAGGGGGAGAAAAATTTAAAACTCAAAAGCATATAGAAGTGATTGTTGATACATTAAAATAAATTAAAAGATAAAAAAATAAAATGAAAAAGAATTCTAGAATGACAGGGTAGATTCCTTAAGGCTCCTGGTCTTCCCACCCACCTTGACATGAGCCTGGGGGAAGGGTGCTGATGAAGGGAGCTTTAGGATGGAAGGAGAAAGGACTCTTCCCCATCTTCCCTACCCACTTTGTTACAGTGCTGAGGCCAAGCCTCCCTCTCCCTCTCAGGTGAGCCCCAGCTCGCCATGAGAAAGATGGATTCTACCAAAGATGAGATGGGCTGGTACTGAAGCCCCAGATGCTTTGCTTCGCCTACTGTGTTTCCTTTCCTCTAGCATCAACCTTGAGAAGGTGGGAAGAAGGGAGGGAGATAAAGGTGGAGAGAGGAAGGAAGGAGAGGAAGGAAGGGAGGGAGATAAGGATGGAGAGAGGAAGGAAAGAAGGATGTTGGGGGTAAGACAGAGGGGTGAGTCAATGAACTGTGGCCACATGGCTAACAGAAGGACCTCTGGATTTGGAGCTAGGGATCTGTGTTCACATCTCAGCTCTGTCACTTATAAGCTGGGTGACCTTGAGCAAAGGCCTTCTCCTCTCTGAGTTTCAATGTCCTCTTTTTTTTTTTTTTTTTGGTGAAGCAATCAGGGTTAAGTGACTTGCCCAAGGTCACAAGCTAGTAAGTGTCAAGTGTCTGAGGCCAAATTTGAACTCAAGTCCTCCTGATTCCAGGGCCGGTGCTCTATCCACTGCTCTGCCTAACTGTTCCTCAATTTCTTTTTGAAGAAGAATCTTCCAAATTTCTTCTTATAAAAAGGAGGAGGTTTGATGAGATAATCCTTAAAGCCTTATGGACCCCAATATTTGGGTCATAGGAATTTGGGAGACTGGGGGTACCAGAGATTGAAGTCATAATGTCAGGAGGAGCTATTTAGGGGCAAAGATAAGGGGCTCAGCATGGCACTAGCAGGGCCCCCCATAATGAACTCTCTACCCCCCAGCTCTCCTCCACTGCCTCTATTATAACCCTCCATCCCCACCTTACTTCTGAGCTCCCCTCCTGGTCTCAGGTTTGAGGAGCCCAGACTGAGCCCCCACTCCAAGAGGTTTAGGCAAGGCCATCCTCTGGGAGTGAGCTTCTGCATCTTCTGGGGTGCTGGCACCTCTCCTACAACCCTGGCACTCATTCCCCAGACAGGGACTGTGAGAAACTTAGAGACTAGAGACACAGAGATAGACAGACAGACAGACAGACAGACAGAGAGGGCTCAGGGAAAGATAGAGTTGGAAGCACAGCGCCTGGAAGGAAATGATATGCATCAACTCTGGAGAGTGAGAGATGCAAAGACAATGAGAGTTAGAGATAATGGGAAGGAAAGAATTAGAAGTCAGAGCCAGAGTGAATGAGGAATTCCCTGAGTAAAAGGCAAACAATGTGAGGCTGGAGGAGAGCAGGAGGGACTAGGGATGGTGTTTATAAACAGAAATACTGAGACCCACAAAGCAGGAGGGAAGAGACACAACAGAGCAGGGAAGGAAAGAGAGTCTGAGAGATGGAGAGAGAGAGACCGAGAGAAAGGGGCAGTGGCAGCTCAGAATCAGGAAAGCCAAGAGGAACGTTCAAAGAGTAGTGTGGCATTGAAGCTAGAGGCAAGCATTGCTGGGACTCCCAGGGTCCCTCTGCTCTGACCCATACGCCGCCACCCACGGCTACTCTGGAGACAACTCCACTCTTGGCTCTAGTCTAAAGTTTGCCCCAAAAGGGGGAGGAGTAAAAGAGATGCTGGCACACAAATATGAATTGGGTACAGGACAGTTGATTCATTCCGTGGTGTACATTACAGAATGACGGGAGTAGAATTCAGTAGCTCCATTTATTACTACTAGCTCAATCAGCATGGAGGCTACTTTATTGGGACATGAAATAGTTTTTAAAAGGTTGCCAGTTAGCCATTTCACATGACGTTCTTTTTCAATTTGGGATAATTTTGTTTGTGGAAAGGGATAGAAACACATTTTTTTATTAATTTATTTTGATCTATCAACAAACACTTCCGTAAGCTTTTGAGTTTTAAATTTTTCTCCCCCTCCCTCCCCACCTCCTTCCCCTAGATGGCACACAATCTGATATAGGCTATACATATACATTCCTATTAAACATATTTTCACATTAGTCATATTGTAAGGAAGAATTAGAACCAATAGGAGGAACCATCAGAAAGGGGAAACAAAACACAACAGAAGAAAAAAAATAGCAAATAGTATGCTTCGATCTGCATTCAAACTCCATAGTTTTTTCTTCTTTGTGGATAACATTTTCCATCATGAGACCTTTGGAGATGTCTTAGATCCTTGTAATGCTGAGAAGGGCTAAGTCTATCGATATTAGTCATTGCACAACATGGCTGTTTCTGTGTACAAAGTTCTCATGGTTCTGCTCACTTCACTCAGCATCAGTCCATACAAGTCTTTCCAGGTTTTTCTGAAGTATGCTTGCTCATCATTTCTTACAGCGCAGTAGTATTCCATTATATTCATATACCACAACTTGTTCAGCTATTCCCCAATTGATGGGCATCCTCTCAGTTTCCAATTCTTTGCCACCACAGAAAGAGCTACTATAAATATTTTTGTACATATGAGTCCTTTTCCCATTTGTATGATCTCTTTGGGATATAGCCCCAGAAGTGCTATTGCTGGGTCAAAGGATATGCACATTTTTGTAGCCCTTTGGGCATTGTTCCAAATTGCTTTCCAAAATGGTTGGATCATTTCACAACTCCACCAACAATGCATTAGTGTTCCAATTTTCCCACATCTTCTCCAGCATTTATCATTTTCCTGTTTTGTCATGTCGGCCAATCTGATAAGTGTGATGTGGTACCTCAGAGTTGTTTTGATTTTCATTTCTCTAATCAATAGTGATTTAGAGCATTTTTAGAAACACATTTTTGAGAAGCCAAGAGAAAGTAGCCTTGCAGATAAAACTACTGTGATAAAATCACACCTTGGGGGGAGGGAGAGATGTTTGGTGCAGGCAAAGATGACCAAAGTGACTTGTTTCCCACCAGCTAATTTACATATGATAACTATTTCCACTTTGAGACTGAAAGCCGCGAATCCCTGACAATTAGAACTTTCTGACAATTGTATATGGTCTATGCATGATATGTCTGATAGAAATGGACATTTTTTTCTTACTCTAAGATAGAGGCGAGTCACTTCTTACCTTAAGGAGACACTGTCTTTAAGCAAAATGACAGTCAGGAGTTGACAGAGGGCAAAGAATTGGAAATGGAGGGGATGCTCATCAGTTGGGGAATGGCTGGACAAGTAGTGGTATATGATTTTAATGGAATGCTATCATGCTGTATGAAATGACAAGCAGGCTGATTTCAGAAAAACCTGGAAAGACTGATACAAACTGATGCAAAGTTAAGTGAGCAGAACCAGGAGAACATTGTACACAGTAACAACACCATTGTATGATGATCAACTGTGAATGACTTAGCTCTTCTCAGCAATACAATGATCCAAGACAATTCCAAAGGACTCATGGTGAAAAAACGCTATCCACTTGTAGAGAAGGAAAGAACTGATAGAATCTGAATGCAGATTGAAGCATACTATTTTCCACTTTCTTTGGCAGAGGTGTGTGGGGTGTGGGGGTGTGTGGTTTTTCTTTTCCTTTGCGTCTGTGTCTTGTTTCACAACATGACTAATATGGAAACATGTTTTGTACATGTATAACCTATATCAAATTGTTTACCATCTCAGAGAAAGAGGAAGGGAGAAAATTTGGAACTCCAAATTTCAAAAAAAGTGAATGCTAAAAATTGTCTTTACCTTATATATAAAGAATAAAATATTATTTAAAATTAAAAATGAAACAAAAAAAGTTGACAGAGAAAGAGGAAGCAGAAGAAAAGAGGAATGTAGATGTTTGTGGGAACTGATCTGACTGGAGGAAAGTTCTGCTGTTTGAAAGTACTAACTGGAGGAAAGGAGAAGCCTTTGATGTCTGACAAGCTGATGGAGGAAGGGAAAAGTTAAACTTCTTTGCCTCTTACTGGTACCTACAGCATGAAAGGTTTGCCTACCTTGCTCTGTACTACCTCCCATGACAGGAGAGGGGGAAGCCCCTCAGAGCCCAGTGAAAGTACCTGAATAGCTCTGTAGATTCCAGACTTCAGGAATTGTTTTTCTGAGGGGAAATGCTGCCTCAAAGGCTTTCCAAACAGAGCAGATACAAATAGCTCTTCAGACTTTAGGCTTAAAGTCTTTGTTCCCATTGAAAAAAAAACAAACCAAAAAAACTAACTGCTTCAATAGTTTGAGACTAATAACCAGCAGAGAGATTCCTCCAGCAAGAGAGAGAAGAAGTCCAGAAAGGAGCAGCGCTGCCCAACAGGAGAAATGTAGCACAATCTAGACTATTCCTAGAGAGACTGAAAAGACCAAGGACTTCAGGGTCTACAGCCCAAAGCTGGTAGGCGCCTTGCACACATTGGTTTCCCTACTCAGATGCTTCCCTTCCAGGTTTCAGCAAGTTTGTACCCAATCTCTCCCATGGACACTGCATGCATTATTGGAAGAACCTGTGACCCAGGTAAATGAGAAGAATGTCATGCTATGATCATTTTTGTTTTTTCATTCCATCCATTTTCTCATTTCTATTTATAATTAATAATTAACAGTGTCAATTTGATTTGTTAACTGGGAAGCATACCAGTGTGGGCTCAAGAACTATAGTTGTAAGTAGTTGACATAGTTTCTCCCACACCAAGTGGGGGATCCCAAGAATGACCTGTAGCAACGAGAGCCCCACCAGAGACATCCTGATCTGCCAAAGTGGGTGCATGTAGGTAAGCAGGTGAGCCAGCCCCATCCTAGAGAGAGAGACAAGTTGGGGGGTTCGTGACGCATCTCTGCTATGATATCAGGTCTCATTTGGGGACTTATTGGAGGTGTCCTTTGCATTGGCAGGGACTCATTGGAAAGCTTCTTCATCCAAGATTTCCTTGATACCCTAATTTCACAGGTATCCACTAGGGAAAAAATGAATTTCTTGCACAATTTTCCTTTACAAGTCAGACCAGTTTCTTTGATACAACTTTTGATTGTTTGAGTATTTAAGCATCAGTAACTATTGATTTACGTTACCTAGCATAGAGGCTAGTATGGGTAGTAGAGATGTTGTATCCCTAGAATGCTAGTGCTTAAAGATGCTGAGAGACCCACAAATAACTCTTAGTTAGGGGAGTGCCCCATGATCTAAGGAATCATGATAGCAAGAGTATTTTATAAGATTAGTGATAATGAAGATATGTATTCTCTAAATGATATGAGGATAAAAATAAAACTTCATTTACTTCTTGTAAATTACCCAACATTGCAGATCTTTCTAAGATTCCTAGTGAGATACCAGTTTTCATAAAGTACTTAGAACCTGAGCAACCTTGGAGAACAGAAGAGGGTGCTGCATAGTTAAAATGATGTTGATTAATGAGATTAAATGTAGACAAATTATTAGAATTACCTTGGAAGAAAAAGCTACTTGAAGTGCCAGGAATGGATACAGGTGTTAATAAGCTTCCCTGTAACATGGAGTAATATTACTTCACAGTGGGATCATAGACCTAAATAGGGATTTTTCTCAGGGAAGGACTCCTGTCTCTCTGGGAAAGAAACCTGGAATATTTGAATCAGAAATGGGACCCAAGCTTAACAAGAGTTGAAGGTACTCAAAGTGGAGAAAGGAAGTAGATGGTTAGAAAGTCTTTAAATTCAGCATTTGGACCCACACAAAGGATGAAAACTGCAAATCCTGAAATGGCCTGGCAATGATCTGAGGAAGGAAGGGCAAACTGAGATGGGGGAAAAAGAAACAGACGCTGGGAAAGAGGGGATGACAACTGAGACAGGGCTAGCTATCCACATAGAGAGAAAGGGATACAGAAAGAGAGACCTTGAAGGAAGAGCGACAGAATGGAGACTCCATCAAAGACAGCTCAGGAGGGAGTGAGTGAAGAAGAATGGGGAGAGGGAGAGAGAAGGTCTGAGCTAGAGATGGTGCCCAGGTGCCAGAGAGAGGCCAGCCCCACAAAGGATCCAGGCTCCTAGGAGCTCCAGTGGCCTGAGGCAGGGATGGTCCACCCAGGGCCCACACGTTGCATCTCAGAAGCCCATCAGTACTAGGGTCTGTCCCAGAACATCCTTTCCCAGGCCCTTGACAAGTGGCCCTCCAGCGCCTCCTCGGGGACCTACGGGGGAGAGGGGGACCCATCGCCTTTTCCAGCTCCAACTGTCGGTCAGTGTTTCCGGCCAGTTGCTGGCCTCAGCTTCCTGCCATTGTTCTTGGAACTACCCCAGGAAGCCAAGCAGATAGAGCCTCTCAAGTAACTGAAAAGAGTAATTATGTCCCCTCTTCTCCGTTTCCTCAAACTGTACACAGAGAGCAAGGCGCCCTGGGACCGGAGATGGAAATTTAGGGGACAGAGAAGAGGAAGATGGAGGCTCTTTAGGCTGGGGTGCCTCAAACCTCCAGGCTGCCCATTTCCTCAGTTTCCCCAGTCCCCGTGACTGACACCTTCCCTCCACTTTAGGCATGCACAAGGATGACCACATGCTTGGTCTCACTGTCACCCACAACTGTTCTATATCCTTGGTCAGGAACACCAACATCTCTCCATTTGACTACCACGTCCAAAACTGAGCTTGTCATCTTTTTTTTTTTTTGAGGTGATTGGGGTTAAGTGACTTGCCCAAGGTCACACAGCTAGTAAGTGTCAAGTGTCTGAGGCTAGATTTGAACTCAGGTGCTCCTGACTCCAAGGCCAGCTCTCTAGCCACTGCGCCCCCTAGCTGCCCCAGAGCTTGTCATCTTTTCCTCCAATCACTCCCCTTTCTTAACTCTCGCTGTTGCTGTGGAGGGGACCACCATCTTCCTAGTCACCTTGGTTCAATATCTAGTGTCATCCACCACATTCGAGACCTGCCCTTCTCTCCTCTGACTCTTTCTCCACCCTGATCCAGTCCCTCTCACCTCACGCCCAGACTATCCCAATAGCTGCTGAATGGAGCTGGAGCGAGTCATGAAAGTCATGCTGACCTTCTTGTCTACTACATATTTATGTTATCCAGTCTTAACTGGGCTCTCACTGTGGAAGGGCAATCTTTGTACTTCTCCCTAAATGATGACCCACAAGGGGCAGCTAGGTGGCACAGTGGATAGAGCACCGGCCCTGAAGTCAAGAGGGCCTGAGTTCAAATCCGGCCTCAGACCCATAACACTCACTAGCTGCGTGACTCTGGGCAAGTCACTTAACCCCAATTGCTTCATCAAAAAAAAAAAAAAAAGACTTCACCTAAATGATGACCCCTCATTCCCCACAGGGGTTCTTCCAAACCTTTTCTTCTCTCCTCAAGCCTCCCACAGCTCTCCTGGCCTTGAGCTCCTCTTTCCTCTTGTTTTATTAAGCAAATGGAGGCCATCCACCATGAGTTTCCTCTTCTCTTCTCTTCATCAAATAGTCCCTTGACAATATTCCCCACTTTTTCCTCCTTTGCTCTACTCTCTGATGGTGAATTTTTCCTTCTGCTTGCCAAGGCTAACTCTCTCTGTGTGGTGTTATCCTGTACTCCTCACTTCCCAAATCCAATTAGTTGCCAAAAGTCTGTAAATTTTATCTTCATCACACCCTTCTGGCAGAGCCACCGTAACCCTCCCCCACTCCTCTCCATCCTCTATTCAGCCTCCACCTTGATTGTGCTGAAGTACAGGACTGAACACGTCACCTCCACACCTCAGCCTACTCAGTAAACTCCAGAAGCTCTCCATCACCTCCTGGATCAAATTCAAAATCTTCTGGTGTTCAGAGCCCCTCATAACCTGCCCCCCGAATCTTTCCACTCTTCTTATGCTGCCCCCTTCATACTCTGTGATCCAGGGACACTGGCCTCTGCCTGTCCACTGCTGGCTTCTGGCATGTATTCTGGCTGTGCCTGTGCCTGGAATGCTCTGTTCTCATCTCAGCATCCTTCCAGTTCCAGCCAACATCCCAGGTCCAACAGGAAGCTGTTCTCCATCCCCCCCTAAATCCAGTCTTTTCCCTCTGTTGATTATTTCTAGTTTGTCCCATCTACAGCTTGATTGTTTGTAGATATTGGCATGTTGTCTCCCCCACCGTTTTTTGTCTTTCTTTGAATTGCCAGCATTTTGCACGGTGCTTGGCACCAAAGCCTTTCAGAAGCAGACTCCAGCTTAAAAATCCAGCTCGTCATACCTTCCTCTCCTTCATATGCTCTGTTTCAGCCCATCTGGCCTATTTGTTGTTCCCCTTATGAATCATTCCATCATTCAGAGACTCGAGCTGTCCATCAGTGCTGGCCGAGCTCTCTCCCTCCTCACCTCTGCCTCTAGAAACCTGTAGCTCTGTTCAGGGGTTAGCTCAAGCCCCACGTACTTCTGGAGACCCTTCTTGATTCCTCCAGGTAACAGTTCTTTCTCCCCCCCCCATCCCACAATCACGGAGTATTTTTAAACAAGTCCTTTATTTAACTTGGTGCATCCTCTTAGTAGAACATAAGCTCCTTGAAGGCAGGAGGGGTTCGCTTTTCTGTTGATCTCCACCCCCCAGCACACGGCCAGGCACATAACAGGCACTTAATACATTTCTTATGAGAGAGGAGGCAATTTTAGGCATTGTGGGGGGACAGAATAAGGACAAAGAGAGTGAAGGCTCAGGTCTGATACCAAGCCCTGAAGGGAGACAGGGAGAGAACACTCAGACACTGCTCTATGCTAAGGAGGGAACAAGAGGGGGTCCCTACCCCTCTTCTGGGAAACAGGAGATCCAGGCCCTCTGCCAGGTACTGAGGGGGGTGGACAGGGAGGACACCTGGGTCCTGGCTTAGACTCCGCTCTTGCGGCTGTCCTTTGTGCTCAAGGAGGACCCATGTGACATCACTACGTCGGGGTCAAGGTCCGATGTATCTGACCACGGCTGATCAGACCAATAAGAGCTCTGAAGACTCTACCCCAGCTCGGGCACAAATAGTCCACATGAATATTTGCAGTGGAGAGGTCTCTAAATGTGCACATCTCACACTTCCTTTGAGCGACCGCAATTCTGCTTTACTCATAGAGCGCAGCACCTTCTTTGGTTGCCTGTGCTCCATCTGCCACCTCCCACAATCCATTCCAGAGTTCTTCAGAGAGACCTTGAGAGTGTCGTGAGAGCATTTGCCCTGTGTGAGTTCTCTGTAAAATAGTCCTTTAGGAAGGAGATATAAACTTTGTGCAGATTTTTCAAGGGACAGCAGGAATCAGAGGCTTTGTGTTCCATGATACCCTCTTCTCTCCTGGCTCTCCTCCCATCTCTCTGACGCCTCCTTCTCTGTCTCCTTTGCTGGATTCTCCTCCAGGCACCCTCTCACCACAGGAGTCCCTCCGGTCTCTGTCCTGGGTCCCCTTCTCTTCTCCCTCTGTTCTACTTCACTTGGGGATCTCCTCAGCTCCCATGGATTTAATGATCATCTATGCTGAGGATTCTCAAAGCTACCTTTCTTGCCTCAACCTCTCCCTCCTGTATCCCATCTCCAACTGGATGTCTAGTGAACATCTTAATCTCAACAGGTCCCCAAAAGAATTCAGTATCTTTCCCCTTAAGCCCTCCCTACCTCCTACCTTCTCTTTCACTGTGGAAGGCACCACCATCCTCCCAGTCCCCCAGGTTCACAACTTCAGGGTCACCCCGAACTCCTCATTATCTCTCTCACCTCCCATATCCAACCTGTTGCCAAGGTCTGTCCATTTACCTCCACATCTTCTCTCTTCTGACTCTGCCCCTACCCTGGCGAAGCCCCTCATCAGCTCATGGCAACAGCTGCTGGGGAGCAGAGAATGATTCCTAGACTTTGTCCTGGTCAGATTCTCAGAATCTTGAAGTTAAAAGAAACATCAGGGGTCTCTAGCCCAGAATTCCCCTATAGAACATAGCTGACAGATGGTCCGTCTACTCTCTTTTGGAAGAGTTCCTGTGAAAGGCCATTACACTGTGGGACAAACCACCCCCCTCCCTCCCCCCCCCCCCCCCCCCCCCGCTTCCCCACCATCCCCCTCTCCATTGAGATTGTCTGGCAGGATCTCCAGGGGTCAGCTCCTCCTCCTCAGCTTTCAGAGGGTAGCCCGGATGGTTTGGAGTTTCTATGAGCCCCCACCGGGGTGCTTCCCATTTCAATCAGCTAGTAGCCTCAATGAGTTTTCAGGTATTCCTAAGAAGGCAGGATAAGAACAGTAAGTCCAAACCATCCCTGAAGATTGTCTGGGGCACACTCTACCACAGGTTCATGCAGGCCTGTGGAATAGTGGGCTGTGATTATAGAATATACATCTGGCCGAAGGTAAACTCACAACTCCTGGTTAGTGAAACCCCCTCCTTGAGTCCGTAGTAAGGGTTCCCCTCCAGAGCAAGGGCTTACACACCTGAAGCTGCTTCCCTGCTCTGGTGGCTGGCTGCTCTGTAGCTCTCTCTTAGCTGCATTGTCTTTTCAGTAATGGGGGGTAGTGTTAACTTTTGGATCTGGCCTCACTCCCCCCACTTTACTTTCCCTGCAGCATGGGTGCCAGGGCCTGCTTCCCAAGGCACCCCTGAGTCTTTTGATTGCTTGGCTGTGGACTGATTCAACTGTGAAAATTCCTAGGCTATTTAAAGCTCCCAGAGGCCTGGTTAGACAATCATGCCCTTCCCTTCTTGATCCAATTAAAGAGAAGTTCACACCTCAGGAAGAAATCATCCCTTGCACAGTTAAACCTTCAGACTGTGAGCAAACTTTCACTTAAATTCTTGCAATTACTTTAATTGGAGGTGGGAAGGGAGTCCCACCCTTAACCTACAGTTCCTCCAGCTCTCAAGTCCAAATTGGATTCTGGGCAACTTTCCCTCCTGGGCTCCAGGTTCTGCCCTCTGGGGTCAAACAGAACAAAGATAATTATGTCTCCAGAGAGCCAATTTTTTCTCCATTGCCCTCTTCTTTCAACAGATGATGATATATACTAGGAATTCTAGGCCCTTCCCGGTGCAGATCTCCTTTCCCTGGATATTCTGTTTTTTGTTTTTTTTTTTAATAATGTCCTTCTTTTGCCATTGGCCCAGAACTGAACTCAGCACATAGCTTTGGTCTGACCCAGGCAGGGTGGGATGGGGGGCATAGGACAATCGCCTCCCCACTCTTGTTGACTCTGCCCCTTTTAATGCAGCCCAAGATCCTGTTATCTTTCTTATTTGCCTTCATATTGAATTTATCGCCTGCTCTCAGATGCTGCTCCTGTTCTGGGGTGGGCCTTTGGGCTGTGAGTCCTTGGGAGGGGGGCAGGGAAGAAGAAATTCAGGATCCTATCAATGGCCGGCTGAGATTCAGACCCCATTATCTCCCAAGAGGCTGGTGGCCAGAGTGGCCCCCCAGGCCAAAAGATTTTGACCTCCATCTCCTCCCCAGTGCTAGGATGGCTGCTGGGAGCTGGCTAGCAGGCCTGGGGGAGTGGGGGATGGGGTGGGGGTGGGGGTGGGAGGGATGGAAGGAACCTGCCTGCCAAGGGAAAGAAGGACTGGTACATGTGTTTCTCCATGACCCCAACCTTGTTCCCAGTGCCCGAGACTGATGGCCATGAAATCGACAGCTGGAGCCCAACATAGGCCTCCTCTCTGCTCTCCAGTTTCGCCACCTCCCCCTCCCTCCTCTCTCTGTACCTTTCCCCCACTTTCCCTGCAGACTTTCAAACCCAAGCCCTCCCTGCCCCTCTGTCTGGAGGCCCCAGGTCCCCTTAGTTTCCAGACACCTCCCTTTTGCTAGTCAATCTGTTCCTACAAGGTAAGCAAGCCAGCCTAGCTGAAGCATTGAGCTCCCAAGGGAGGGTCGGGACGTGGTGAGTGCCATCACCATCACCACTGTGACTGCCATCTTCACTCAGAACCCAGTGGAGACAGCCTAGGACCTTGAAGCCATGAGACTAGAATGCCAGTGCCCTTCAAACCAGCAGCCCTTTAACCTGGCATCCAACACTGGAGAAGGGGCCCATGTTCCTTGCCATGGCCAATGCTAAATAACAGGATTAGGAAGGAAAGCCCCAAAGCCCTGGGAGCAGCAGCACCTCCCACACCTTCCAGCCAGCCCATCCCCCAGTCATCACTCCAGTGGAGAGGGACCAAGCTATGACTTTCTTGGGGCTGAAGCCGCAGCTACTCTGCCTACCCCCCAAGGTCTTGACACTGTCAAATCCTTCGATGCCAGAAACAAAAAGGATTTCACTGCTGAAAATGCCGTGAAAGAAGATGCATGACCATCTGCTTAGCTATTGAACCCTAAGGACCCCACATGGAGCCTTTCCATCTGACTAACAGCTGAAACTTTCTTTCTATTTAGAATGTAAGTTACTTGAAGGCAAGGACTGTCTGCTTTTCCGTTTGTATTCCCAGTGCAGATTCAGCACGGTGCTTTGCACACAGTAAGTAATTAATAAATGCTTTTTTAATTCATTCATCACTCTAATGCAGGACCTCATCACTTCACGCCTAGCCTATTGAAATAACTTGCTGGGTGTCTGACTGCCTCAAGTCTCTCCCCACTCCAATTCACTCTCCATCCATCTGCTGAAAAGATTTTCCTAAAATGCAGGTCTGATCAAGTTATATCCCCGCCCCACCTCACTCAATAAATTTCAGTGGCTTCCTATTGCCTCCAGGAACAAGTACAAAATTCTCTGCTTTGACTTCAAAGCCTTTCATAACCCAGGCCCCTCCTACCTTTCCAGTCTTGTTACACCTTATTCCCCAACAAGGACCCTTTGATCCCTGCTGTTCCTAGAACAAGACCCTCCATTCTCTCCTGCCTTGTCTCCAACTACTAGCTTCCTTTAAATACCAACTGAAATCCCACCTTCTACGGGAAGCCTTCCCCAGCCCCTCTTCATTCCAGGGCCCTCTGTCTGGTAATTAGTTCCTATTTATCCTGTACATGAATGGTTTTGGCTACAGTTTTTTGCACGTTGTCTCCCCATTCGATTGTTAAGCTTCTTGAGGGCAGGGACTGTCTTTTGCTAGCTTTTTGTATCCCCAGAGCTTAGCACAGTGCCTGGCACATTGTAGGTGCTTAATTAATGCTTATTGATTGATTGATTCTTTAGGTAAACTGGTCTCTCTGTCTCTCTTGGTGTTTCTCACTCTCTCCGTCTTCTCCTCTGTCTTTGACTGTCACCGTAAATCTATTGCTTTTCTCCTCCTTGCTGTCTTGGACACTATGCTTTCAGTCTCTTTTTCCTGTTTATGCCTTTAGCTTTCTGGCCTTAGAGATGTTATCTCCCATGGCATGACTGACCTCTCTTTTTATGGTCTTTGTCTCCCTCTGATGGTTGATCCTACTTACTACAGCCAGACTTTCCCCATGAGGATCCCCAAGCTCTATTAAGGCAGCCCCAGGCGCGG
>NW_020953976.1:178509-197260 GCF_900497805.2 Vombatus ursinus
GCTGCCTGAGAAGATCAGGAGGCTTTTGGGAAGAAGGCAGGTGGGAGGAGGGCAAGAGCCTAGCCCAGGAAAGACAAGGATTCTTCCCGATCCACCTTAAGGCTCCCCCTCCCCCTCCCCCTTTCCTCCCGCAGAGAATGGGAGCTGCCAGGAAGGGGCCCCAGGTGTCCGGACCACTCCCCCCACCCAGTGCAGCCTGGACAGGGGACCCTCCTGTCACTAATTGTTTCCCCCCATTCCTTGATCCAAGCCCCCACCCCCAAAACCAAGAGAGACACATAGAAAGAAGGGGGGAAGGGAGGGAGAAGCAAGAAATTGGAGAGAGAAGCAGAGGAGAGGAGGGGCAAAGAGAGGAGAGGGAGGGGGAGAGAGAGAGAAGCAGGGGAGAAAGGGAGGGGGCAGAGAGAGGGGAGGGGGAAGGAGAGGGAGAGGGAATCGAGAGAGAAGGTGGGGAAGGTAGGATTGAGAGATGAAGGTAGAGAGAGGGAGAGAAAAATAGAAGGTGGGGAGAGATCTAGAGACAGGAGGGAAGAGAGATAGGGGAAAGCAGATAAGGGTGGTAATACTGGTGAAGGTAAAAGAGGGAAAGATACTGAGAGAAAAGAGGGAGGGAGAGAGGAGGGAGGGAGGGAGAGAGGGATAGATAGAGAGAGAGAAACAGACAGGGAGAGAGGAGAGAAAGGAAAGAGAAAGAGGGATGAGAATTTGAGGAGGTTTAAAAAGAAGGAATGGACTGAGGAAGAGAAAAGACAGAAGGGGAACAGATACAGAAACAGGAAAGAAGGGAAGAAGGTGTGTGAGAGAGACAGAAAGCCAGAGACAGAAGAGAAAGAAGAGAGAGAAAGGGAAGGGAGTTTCAGAAAGAAGGAAGTAAAGACAGAAACAGGAGACAGAGACAGGGAGAGAAAAAAAGGAGAGGGGGAGAGAGAGAGAGAGAGAGAGAGAGAGAGAGAGAGAGAGAGAGAGAGGCTGAAAGGGAGGAGAGACAGGGAAAAGGTAGGGAAGGCTAGAAGGACAAGCTCATAGCAGTGAAGAAAGACCCTGGGTGAGAGCCCCTTCCATTATTCTGATATTTGGAGACTACAGGCAGAGGAGGAGGGAGGGAATTATCTCCTACGGAAAAGCAGGAGAGAGACAGATAGAGATATAGAGAAGAGACCCCAGACACTCATTGAGAGATAGAGAGACAGAGCCATATAAGGGTCAAAGGGGAAGAGGAAGCAGGGCGTGTGAAAGACAGAGACCCCTGAAGGCATCGCAGCCTGGACATTGGAGCCTGAGAGATGGGGGGCCCAGCGCGCCTCAGTCCTCCGCGGGCCCTGCTCCTTGGGGCTGCCTTAGGTGCTGCAGGTAAGAGTTCTGGGATAGGGTTAGGCAGTAAGGGGGAGGGGGCTTCTCTCCTCCCTGTGAGGGAGATGGAGAATTCTAAGAGAAAGACATCCCGCAGAGAGAATTTCGGAGAGTACTCAGAGACCTCTCAGAGACTGACAGGGAAAGAGCTCAGAGACCTACCAGAGAGAGACACACGTCTGGGGGTGGGGGTGGGGGTGGGGGGAAGGTTACTTCTGAACGCCTGGAGGGATTTCTCAGAGAGAAAGAGGGAACTAGGAGACTAGGGAGAGAACACAGGCAGGTGGAAAGAAAAGCCCCTCGGATAGCCCAGAGACCCAGGGACGCCGGGGATGGAAGGAGGTGAGGGGAGGAGGACGAGAAGATGAGGGCATTCATTCTGCCCACCGCCCACCCCTCTCCCAGCTCACATCGGCCCGGCGCCTGCCCCCGAGGACTGGTGGACCTACAAAGATAATCTCCAGGGAAGTTTCGTCCCAGGTGCACTCAGTGTGGGACCCCAGCATCCCCCTCCCCACCCCCTGCAGCCCGCCCCCTCTGGGCTCCTAAGGCATCCTCGGACAGCTCCCTCCCCTCGGGGCTCCAACCTCACCTCGCTTCTCACCACCCCAGAGCCCAGAGCCAGGCGTCCCCTTCCCCAGCCCCTCTGGAAGCCTGGCGACCACTCTGATCGCCTTCTTCCCGTCGGAGACCTCGTCCGCTCCTCCCCTAGTCCCCCACCCCCGCTCCACGCCCCTCCCCTAGGGACCCCAGCGTCCTCTTTCCCAGACCCCTTTCGCTCGGGGGACCTAGGCGTCCCCTCTTGTCCGGGGACCCTGGCCTGTCCTTCCCCGGATCTCTCCCGGCATCCCCTTGCCCCTGCCGGGACCCCGGCATTCCCTCCCCCAGCTCCCCTCGCGAAGGCCAAGGAGCCATTATAGATGCGCATCTGAAGTAGTGAGTGGGCGAGAGTGGAAGCCAAGAGCGGGGGCCGGCGTCGCGCCAGCCTCGCTGGCTCCCCGGCTCCGTTCCCTGGGACCCAGCTCTCCACCCCTCCCCCTCTGCCCCCTGCGGTCCCACGACCCTCCCTACGCTCTGCCCGGTCTCGACCGTGAGGCCAACGAAACTACAACCCCCATGAGGCACTGGGGCAAAGGAGCAGCTGGGAGACGGGCTAGCTTCCGCGATGGCTGCTGGGAGTTGTAGTTTGAGTGCTGTGTGGCTCGAGGTGGGAGGAGGGGGGCAGATTGGGGGGAGGAAGGGGCTCGGCAAACCCCCAGGAACGCAGGGGTCCCCTCCGTCAGCTCGTGACGGCAGCAAGGACCCAGGCGTCTCCTTCTTCTAGCCCCTACCCCCTCAAAGAATCAGGCATCCCTTTGCCCTCGGGCATCCAGGTGAAACCTCCTTTCCCGTAGTTGACTGTCACTTCCCCTGCCTCCACCTCCCCTCCCCACCCCCCAACCCCAGGGCCGCCCTTCTGGGGCCTGGTGAACGCAGCCTGGAGTCTGTGTGCTGTGGGGAAGCGCCAGAGCCCCGTAGACGTGGAGCTGAAGAGGGTCCTGTATGACCCTTTCCTTCCCCCGCTGCGGCTCAGCACCGGCGGAGAGAAGGTAAGGGGGCCCGGCCCTTGCTGTTCTGGGACCCAGCTGTCCCGCTGCAGCCCCGCCCATTCAAGGACCCAAGTGACCCGACGCCCAGCTCTCTCCTTCTTCAGGGTTGGACGCGATGGCCTTTAAAAGCGCTCTTATCCAGCTGACTGTTGGGACCCAGATCCCCAGGGCCCGGGAGGGGCGATCAGGGCAGGCATCCTGCTGGTGGGAAGGACCACCCAGAGGACAGGAACAAGAGTGACCTGGGTCTGGATTCTGGAGAGGGGAAAGGAGGCTGGGACCAGAAAGCGGAAGACCCGAAGGAAGGCAGCTAGGCTAGGGGGCACAGAATCCAGATCTGGAACAGGGGCACAATTACAGATGAGGCAGCAGCCGTGGAACGAAGGGGCAGCGGCTTGCCCAGGGTCTCAAAGCCACATCGAGACAGAGCTGGAATTGGCTTCTGGGCCCACTGCCTCAAGTACCAGGGTTTGCTCCTGGAGAGAATTCTGAGCAGGGAACAGGTTGGAGGAGTTCTCTGCCTCTGGTGCCCATCTCTCTAACCAACTCTATCTCTCCTTAGCTTCAAGGGACTCTATACAACACTGGACGACATGTCTCCTTCCTGCCAGCCCCAAGGCCTGTGGTCAATGTTTCTGGGGGGCCCCTCCTCTACAGCCACCGACTTAGCGAGCTTCGTCTCCTCTTTGGGGCCCGAGATGGGGCCGGTTCGGAGCACCAGATCAACCATGAGAGTTTCTCAGCAGAGGTGATGGGTCCCTATTTGTGTCCACCATGGGCTTGGCCATCATTTGGCCTTGGATGCCACTGGTCACCCTGACTTCCCTCACAGACTTATAATCCCAACCCTTAGCCTGATGCTAACCCTCTCCCTGGACTTGCTCAGCCCTTCTACCAATGCTGAGCTCTCTGACCACATCCCTGGACCTGGAGTCTCTGCTCCTGACACTGACTCATCTCTGGGTCTGTCTTTGCCTTCGTGACTCCCCTCCATACAGGTGCAGCTAATTCACTTTAATCAAGAACTCTACGGGAATCTAAGTGCAGCCTCCCGGGGTCCCAATGGACTGGCTGTCTTGGCACTTTTTGTGAATGTGAGTTCAAATGCCTGGGCATCTGAGGTGGCAGAAGCAGGGGTATAGATTCACATGTCTTTAAGGGGTATAGATTGTGGGGAGAGGATATCTGAGAGCCTGGGGGAAAGGATGCCTAAATCCTTGAGAAGGAAATGCCTGGGTATCTGAGGAGGGTGCACCTGGGTCCTTGGGACTGAGTAATGTAGGGAAGAGATGCTGGATGCATGAAGGGGAGGGGCCATGAGGACTGTGGGTGTCTATGTTCTTAAGAGGACAGGAGTTGAGTACTGGATTCTGAGTTCCCTCTGAGGCATCCTTTTCCCCATACCAAAGAAAGCTGCCTGCTGACTCCAAGGACCTCTTTGGAGAGGTGTCCCTGATGCTTTCTGGCCAAGGCCAAGGCCAACTGCCCTAACCCTTCTCTGGACAGACCTCATCTGGTCTAGAGCTCTGGGTCCTGGATTTAAATGCACCTCAAACTACTTTGAAGCAGCCTTTCAGTGAACAAACAATGAAAGTTGCAAGGTGTGCAGGTCTCTGGGTTTAGCAAATAGCAGGAAACACCAGGATTCGAAGAGACTTGCATTTTAATAGAGGATACCTAACATATACCTAAGACATAAAATTAGGCATGATCCAGACCTGTGCTTTTAGCAGTGTAGGACCCTCTGAAGCTCAAAGCACCATCTGGTCTCGGTAAAAAAGGCACAAAGGTGGAAGAGGGGAGAGCAGAAAGGCCCTGGGGGTGGGCTTCACAGGTTGGGTAAGAATTGAACCCAGGAAGGGATATGGAGGAAGGCACAGGACACATTAGGTACTGAGAAGGCTGTGAGCAAAGACCCAAAGGCTAAAGTCGCCAGGGCAGAGAGCCATCCAACTGGACTCAAACGAGACAGAGTAGACTGGAGGCTATCCAAGATAAGGCTGGAGCGCTTGGGGAGCCCTTCATTGGCAAGGTCCTAGGTGACCCACTGGATAGAACACTAGACTTGGGGTCAAGAAGACCTGAATTCAAACCCCAACCTCAGACCCTTCCTAGTTGGGTGACCCTGGGCAAGTTACAGAACCTCTGTTTGCCTCAGTATTCTCATTGGTAAAATGGATGAAATGAGATAATAATTGTAAAGTGCTTAGCAGTGCCTGACACATAAGTCCTATATAAATGTTAGCTATCTTGTTAATATAATATTATTATGATCCAGGCAGGGGAGAATGAATTTGATTCAGGAAGCAGAAGGGGCTGGTGAATTGGGGTTTCAGCTGAGGAGTCACTAGATCTGGTCAAGAAGCCTTGTATCTATAATGTGGACACTCTGTTGTGAATCCATTTTATCTGAAGGGTTAAGTGACTGCCCTCTTTCTTTGCCCACTCACCCAGCTTTGTCCAGCACCCAGCTGGAGGCCCTGGTCTCCTCCCTCACCTGCCCCCAACTCAGAGGCCCTGGTCTTCTCCCTCACCAGCCCCCCCCCCTTAATACCCAGGATTTAGGTCTCTTTTGAAGGAATTGGGGAGGTTTAGCCAAAGGCAGAAAGACTCATGGGAGTGGGGTAGGGGGAGTATTTGAAGGCCTGTTACATGACAGACAGATCAGACCCAGGTACTGTGGGTGGAAGTCTAAGACAGGCAGATTTAGGCCTGCGGTAAAGAAAACCCTCCTCTCAGAGAGAACTGTCCTGAAGGCATTGTCCTAGCCAGCGAGGAGGTCCCCATAACAGGAGACTCCAAGCAAAGACTGGACGGTCGCTTGGTGTGGGGGTGCGGATTCTTGTCCAGGTGGAGATTAGAATTATTGAGTTCAAACAAACTCAGAAACTGGAGCCCAGAGAGGAGGAGAGATTTGGGGTGGGTCCCCCAGGGAGTAAGTGGCAGAGCTGGGGCCCCCAGAAGGCCTCGGAGCTTCTTCCTGGGCTCTGAGCTTCTGCTCTGCTCTCCAGAGGCCCCATGACCTCTGGTTGGAGATATCAGAAGACATTCCTGCTAGGTAGCCAGGCTTGGCCTCACTGGCCAGTCTTCTTCTTATCCTTGGCATCCCACCCCAGGTTGCTGCCAACTCCAACCCCTTCCTGAGCCGCCTCCTTAACAGAGATACCATCACCCGGATCTCCTACAAAAGTGAGTGTCCAGTTTCCAATGGTCTGTGTCTGGGGGTGGGGAGGGACTCCTGGGTTGCTCCTGGGAATGATGAAGAATTGGGGCCAGGGCCAGGGCCAGAACAGCTGGGTTACTTTTCACTCACACGGAGGCCTCTCTGGCAGATGACGCCTACTTCGTGCAGGACCTGAGCCTGGAGCAGCTGTTCCCCGAATCTTTCGGCTTTATCACATACCAGGGCTCGCTGAGCACCCCGCCCTGCTCTGAAACTGTCACCTGGATTCTCATCGACCGAGCCCTCAATGTCACCTCCCTGCAGGTGACTCCCTCCTCCTGCTTCCTCACCAACCAGGGATTTTGAGTGAAGTAGAATGCCCGGGGGGGGGGGGGGGGAAAGGAGAGGGTGCGCTATTTTATGGAAGCAGGGTTGGACTCATGGATCTCTAAGCGACTTTCCCTGTCCCGGCTCTGCGCCCTGACTTGCTAGTTGCACGTCCTTGTCTTTCCCGGTCCTCAGTTTTGCCTGAGCCATCTCTAAGCACCTTCTACCTCTAGCCTTCAGCACCTGAGCTCTCTTTGGTCCCCTGCCCCAGATGCACTCTCTGCGGCTCCTGAGCCAGAACCCGCCGTCCCAAATCTTCCAGAGCCTCAGCGGCAATGGACGGCCCCTGCAGCCTCTGGCCCATCGCGCCCTCCGAGGCAACCGGGACCCGCGACACCCGGAGAGGCGCTGCCGGGGCTCCAACTACCGACTGCACGGTATGCCCCAGACCCAGGAGCCGGGAGCCCCCCCCCCCCCAGTCGATCCCAACGCCAGGGCAAGAGAGGGCGCTGAAAACTACAAATCCCAGGAGACTGCGGGGCCGAAACGCAGGGAACTGGCTAGCCATCGGCCGCGAAGCCTGCTGGGATTTGTAGTCCAGCCCTCTCCACCTACTCTGGGATCAGCCCTGGGTCTGGGGCACTCCCCGGGGGATTCTGGCGTCCAGGTGTCCCGACCCAAGACCTGGCACTTCGAACCAGGGCGTCCTAGGTAACCTTCCCCACCACCCCCACGGGAGCACAGGGACTATGCAGCAGCCCGCTCCCGACGATGTCCTTCCAAAGACACTTGGTACAGTTCGGATTTGGTACAGTCCATTCAGGACCACCCCCATCCCCCGCCTGCATGGTAAGGTCCCACTTCCCTGAGGTAATACACAATGGTACAGCCAGTGCACTCCAAGGACCGAGGCTAGCTCCGTGCCCTGGCTACCCCAGGCCAATGGTACAAGCCAATTCCCCCTCCGGCTACAGGGGTAGCGCCCGTCCTGCCCCGACCTTACCTCCTCCCCCGCCCCTTTTTTCTTGCAGTGGACGGTGCCCGCTGAGAAGAGGACCTGCTTGCCTCCCCCCTCTCCTCTCCCCCCCATTCCCCATTTCCCCACCCCCCGCTAAATCTATTAAAGAGACAGAACACCCTTCCTGTGTGGTCTGGAGAAGCTGGGGTCCAAGGGCTAGGGGGAGGGGGTTACATTGGAATTATCTATTGAACGGCAGATGGAGGATGACGCAACCTTTTCCCGAACCCGAAAGATTTGGGGCTTAGCTCCTCCGCCTGACCATGGCCCCTTTAACAACTCCGCAGCCTCCGCTCCCCCCCCTTGCAATCTCCCTCCAGTGCACAGGATTTGGCGGGTGGCACGCGCGAGGCCACGTGCTCCCCCCCCCACCTCCCGCCCCGCCCCATTGTCCCCATCTGGGTCATGGCGCCAATGCTCATTGGAGGAATCTAGGTCAGGGTCCCGCCCCACTCCCTCCCCGCCTTGCGCCGGTGGCGGGGTAAAAGCGAGCCAGGAACAAGCTCGAGGCAGGAGCATTCCCATTGGCTGCTCCTTTCGCCAGCCCGCACCCTGATTGGCCGGCGAATATGTAGCTTGGTGAGGCTGGGCGGGCAGAAAGGGAGGAGGGGCCACAAAGCACGAGGCGAGGCCAGGCCGGGAGAAGGAGGGGCGTGCGGGGCTGGCGTTGACTGAGAGGCCGCCGTGGGGCCTGCACCAATCCACACCCCGCTCCCTCCCCCAGCCTGTTTTTTTTTTTTTTTCTTTTGCATCCAAAGAAGTTTGCAGCGCTTTTGGCTCCGCCTGCTCCTCGGCCAGCCTCCCATCGCCGTTGCACACTCCAACAGACACACATACGCACACGCCTCCCCCGTGCAGGCTTGCCAAGCGCCTCCGATGTGCACGAGCTCGGGCTCGCGGGCTTTAAAACACAGGGCGCCCGCAGCTGCCCGCTCGCCCGCCGACCCCTGGCCCCGCCGGGGCCCCTTGCAGACAGGCGCTCGCCCGGCCCACTCGGGGGTCTGCGGGCTGCCACGGACGCCTGGCTCCCACGCACAGGCCAGCCGGTGCTGGCAAGGGTCTCCGTCCCGGGGCACCGCGGCACCCTCTAGTCCGGAGTCTCCAAAGGTGCAGCCTCGTCGCCCATGAGCCGGTGACGGCCCCCAGCCCCCGGGGGATGGCGAGGCCCTCGAGCGACAGGTCCCAGGCCCCACAGCTGCTGGGCGGCCCGGCGGGAGGCGCGGCGCTGCACGGCCTGCGAAGCCTCTTGCAGGGGCCCGGGAAGACCAAGGAGCCGCCGGCCAGCTGTGAGTGTCCCGCGGCGGGACCCAGGCGTCCCCTCCTCCCCCGGGACCCCAGCGGCTATGGGCGGGCGGGGGTCGGGAGCTCACAAGGCTCGGACACGGGCCGGGGCGGGGCTTCCCGGGGTCACATGGGGCCGCTGGCCGGAGACGGGGCGGAGCCCTCTCCTGGCCCTGCCTGCTGGTTTGTAATCCTTCTGGGGCGGGCACCCGGCCCGGGGCTGGGGGCGCAGAGGGGAGGGCACAGACCCCGGGATGGATGCAAAGGGCCCCGGGTAGTCTAGGTCGGAAGCCGCCGACCCCGTCCTTGCCCTTCCCTCTGTGTCCCCCTTGGGTGTCTTTCCCTGCCCCGTGCCTCGGCCTGTCGGTGGCCTCCCTTGTGCCTGTGCGGCTCCCCTTTTCGGGCTTTCCTGCGTCCCCGCATGGATCCTCAACCGTGTCTACCTCCTTGTGCTGCCCGGCCCCTCTGTGCCACCCTCCGCCTCGCCCTGCCCCCGTGTCGTGCTGGACGCTCCGCGGATCGCCCCGCCCGGGCGTACTTTCCCCCAACCGCGTCGGGTCTGTCCCGCGTCCCCGTCTCGCTGTCGCTGTCTGGCCCTCTCTGCATCACCTGCCCCGCCCCGCCCCGCGAATCTCGCTCTGCACCGCACTGTCCCTGCAACGCCCTGTTTGCGTGTGTCCCCCTGTGTCTGCGTGTGTGCCCCGCTGCGCCCCGCCCCCGTCCGCCCCATCTCGTCCGTCTCTCCGTCAGGTCTCCTGAAGGAGAGGGAGCGCAAGGCGGCGGCCAGTGGCAGTGAGGAAGTGGGCGGCCTTCTGGGGGTCTCGGGCCGGCCCCGCTCCGGCCCGGGCCCCGGCGCCCTGCTGGCCTCGCTGCTGTGGGAGCGGCCGCTGCCCTTCGGTGACGTGGACGACGTGGACCTGGACGCCTTCCTGTTGGAGCACGGGCTGCCGCCTAGCCCCCCGGACCCCGGGCCGCCGGCGCCCCGCGCAGCCACCGCCCCGTCCTGCTCGTCGGGCTCCTCGTCCCCGGCTCCATCCGGCTCTTCCTCTCCCGTGCCCACGCCCACGCCAGCTTCTCCACGGCTGTCCCCGGGGGGACAGGTTCTGGGACTTAGGGCCCCAGGCGCAGGTGGCTCGGGCTCCCAGCGCGCAGGTGCGCCGGAGTGGGGGCGAAGGGGAGACGGGAGATTCGGGGCCCCGGGGAGGGCGAGACCCCGGGGGGACTTCCGGATCTGCTGCCCCTCGCTTCTGAGATCTGAGCCAGGCCGTGTTTGGACTACGACTCCCAGCAGCCCTTGAGACAGGTCGCTCGCACTCAGCCCGAGTCTCTGCCGCTGGGGCTGCTGGGAATTGGAGTGCCTCGGCTTGTCAAGCGGCGGGTGTCTTCCCGGGCCGCAGCCTCACACACAGGGCCCACGTGAGCCCCTCCCCACTCCCCGGGGAACGCAGCCCCGAGCGGCGCGCGGTCACGTGCAGCGGGGGCGGGAGCGGAGGAGTTCTGGACACGTGATTCCACCCCCTCCCCCGCCACTGTGTCCTCGGTTGGCCCCAGCGGGCGGAGAAGCTTGTGCGCATGCGCCCCACTCTTCTTAGGCGCGGGGGGGGGGGGGGCGCCCCTCTAGCTCCTATCCTTTAGTTCCCTTTCCCCAGGCTCTTCGAGGGATTCTGAGGGAACAGGAGGAGGGGTCGTCGCTAGACTTGCCAGAAAGACTTTCCCTCCCCACCCTCATTGACCGTGCCCAATCCAGGTGGGGGGGGCCCACGAGGAGTGACACTGGGGGATGGACACGATGACCCCCGGAGGAGCCCACGCCCACTTGGATGGATGGAGGGACTGGGAGGGAGGAGGAACCCGAGGTCACTCTCTCCCCCTCCTCATGCTTGCCCAGGCCCGGCCTCTCGGGACACCCCCAGCCCGGTGGACCCTGAGTCTGTGGAGGTGCTGATGACCTTTGACCCCGACCCAGCCGACCTGGCCCTGTCCAGCGTCCCAGGGCAGGACACTTTTGACCCCCGGAAGCACCGCTTCTCTGAGGAGGAGCTGAAGCCCCAGCCCATCATGAAGAAGGCTCCAAAGATGCAGGTGCCCGAGGAGCAGAAGGTGAGCTGGTCCCTTAGGGGAGACAGCCTGGCTGGGGCTTCAGGAGCAAGGGCCACCCTTCCCCCCCGAGGTCAGGACTAGTTAAGTCAGCGGGGATCAGGCCAAGCTGACTGGCTGGCTCCCTGTGTGAGCCTTTCCCTTTCCTGAGACTCAGTTTCCTTGTTTGTAAAATGAACATAAAGAGGCTGCCACAGTACTCTTCACAGAACATGGGAAGTGCGCGTTAACTGTTGACTGGTCAGCCTCAGGCCATCCCCACTGAGGAGAGCTCAGCCTTGCCTCAAGAGCCCAGGTCCCCCCTTTCCCTCTGGGGAGACTGCTGGGGCTGAGGGGGTAACCGGCCCTTTGGGTCATCAGTCATCCAGAAGAACGCTTGGCTCTGGTTAGGGTTGCACTAACAGACCTGGCCAGGGGCTGGTTTCTCCTGCCCTGTCTGAGCCCCAAACCCTGCCTGCCTGCCTCCCCAGGATGAGAAATACTGGAGCCGTCGCTACAAGAACAATGAGGCTGCCAAGCGCTCTCGGGACGCCCGGCGGCTGAAGGAGAACCAGATCTCTGTACGGGCAGCCTTCCTGGAGAAGGAGAACGCCCTGCTCAGACAGGAGGTGGTAGCGGTTCGCCAGGAGCTCTCCCACTACCGGGCGGTGCTGTCCCGCTACCAGGCCCAGCACGGGGCCCTGTGATGCTGTGGCTCCCCAGTGCCCCTGAACCCCCACACCCAGCCAGCCCTATCCCCGGACACTGCCTCCTGGCCCTGACTGGCTGCCAGCCCCCGGGCTGGCCTCTCTGTCTCTGCCTCCACCCCCAGGACATTCTCCTCTGGGGAGGGTCCTGGGCCCCTCATCCCAACCTCTTTGCGTACTGGGACCAGCAGGCTCTTCCCAGGAACACTGCCAGCTGGACCTTGTGTGGCCCTGGGCAGGACTTTGGCCTCCTCCCTGGCCAGGCCCAGGTGAAGTACCCCAAGATCAGAGGATCCCACAGCAGCCCTGTTCTTGTCCCTTGAACTCTTCCCCCTGTCTGC
Organism: Vombatus ursinus; assembly: GCF_900497805.2. Classification (NCBI taxonomy): domain Eukaryota; kingdom Metazoa; phylum Chordata; class Mammalia; order Diprotodontia; family Vombatidae; genus Vombatus; species Vombatus ursinus. Next base: position 190,362 of record NW_020953976.1, read on the forward strand.
CCACTGGTGTGGCCGTGGGCTCCTCAAGGGGCTAAGGCCCAGGGAACGGTAGGGCAAGGTGCTGAGATGATGATAAATCTATATATATACATATATATATATATATATATATTTTTTAAGAAAAAGAAGTATAGCCCCCTTCTCCTCCCAGCTGAGGGGGGATGGGTGTCAGGGGGGGAACTGAGGGGTTGGGGGGGGGGGGGCCCTTCCCATTTCTTTGCTCCCTGGCCCTCTCCAGTTGAATAACTCCAATAAACCATGAGAAGCCAAGCATCTGCTGCTTGGGGGGCAGCACCCCGTACAGAACCTTGGGGAGACCACCTCCCCCTCTGGGCCTCAGTTCCTCCACCCCACCCCAAAGCGCTCCACCTTCCCTCCTGACGTAGGAAGGGCCAAAGGGCTGAAGCAAGCGTTGTTATTGTTTATTGCATAGAGGCTGTAGCCTTGAAGACCACTGGGGTAGGAGAGGGAAACTGAGGCAGGGGGCCCCAGGGGTCCCTGGCACACCCCACCCCTCAGGGAGGGGGTCCTAGTGCAAAAGAAAAGGGGGGGTGCTCACCAGGAGCAAAGGAGGCAGAAGGAGGGCAGCCCCCATCGAGGGCCCAGGGAAGGCAGTCCTGTCATCTGGTGCCCCCCACATTCTGGGTCCCATCATGAGGCTGAAGAAGGGGAGGCTCTGCCCTCAGGAGGTCCAGCTTGCTCTGGAGACCCTGTCTCCAGCCGTGGTCCCTATGTGGAGACTGGCCCTGGTGACCAGCCTCATCCCCTGAGGTGAGTGAGGAGCAGGCCTGTGGCCAGAGAGGCAAAGCTCTATCCTCCAGCAGAAGCCCCAACTTAGCCTTAGACGGGGAGCCGGTAGAGAGGCTGGTTCCACCCGGCAACAATTCCCCCCCAAACAAACGGGCCCAGAGCTGATGCTGGGCCTGGAGATTGGGCTTCCTTCCCCTAGCCAGCCTAAGGAGGATACCAGGGCTAGGCTTTGCCTCCTCCCCAGGAGACAGTTCCATACTTGGGTCCCCAGGCCTCCCCCCTGGCCAGCTGGGGTTCTTGGGCCTCGGGGCCTGTAAGCAGGGTGCCTAAGCCAGGGTGGATCTGGGCCTGGAGAGGCCCATACTCCACCTGTTCCCCATCCACTGTGAGGATTCCGTGGCGGGTGAGGGGCTCTAGGCGAAAGGCTCGAGCTGTAGCGTAGCCGAGCTGGGGACAGCCCAGGCCAAAGTGGCTCCCTCTCTCCATGGCCAGAAAGAGTCGAAGCAGGGAAGCCCTGGAGACCCCACCCCGCACCCAGCACAAGTGCACCAGCCCGTCCCCAAACCGGGCATTGGGGACTGCCACCAGGTCAGCACACAGGTGGCTTGGTGACTGGGCCAGGATCAGCACAAAGTCTCCCTCCAGGGTCACCCAGCCTGGGGGCAGTGGGGAGCCCAGGGGAGGCAACAGGTCGTCCTTGGGGCCATGGTGGTTGCCAGGGGCCGGTGACTCTGAAATGGGAGAAGCCCCAGGCTCCAGGGAGGTCTGCGAGTTAGGGGAAGGAGAAAGATTGGAGAGGGCTGATGGGGAAGCAGGAGCCTCCTCAGGGTCCAGGCAGGGAGGGGAGGAAGAGAGATTGGGGGCCAGAAGTTGCCCGGGATCTTCAGCGACTGGAGAAACAGCAGAGAAGGCTGATGGGGTCCGAGAGGCTGCAGAGTCAGGGGAGCATGGAATGTCTAAAGACACTGGGAGGCAAGGGGAGGCTTTGAGATCAGAGGGGATCATGGTACTGCAGGAGACTGGAGGGTCAGGATGGCTCAAGGGATTATGGGAGGCTGGGGAGGTAGAAGACACCAGGGGACTGCAGGAGGCTGGGAGCTCTGAACCCTGGAGCACTGGCTCCATCAAGGAGCTGGAGGCTGGATCTGAGCCAAGCCCAGGGGGGAGGGGAGGGTCAGGGGAGAGGAGGCAGGGCCCTGGGGAATGAGGGGGGGAGGGGGAGGGGTCCAGCTGGGGCTCTGGGGGGATGTCTGCCCCTCGGGCCAGGGGAAGGTCAGACACGGAGCGGTGCAAGGGTGAGTGAGTGTCTTGTGAAGGGGCCGAAGCCGGGGCTGGGGCCAGGGCCAGTTCGGAGGCAGCTCGGGGAAGAGGCTGGGACAGAGCTGGGGGACCGTTGGAGGCTGGGGAGGATGCTGGGAGGTAGGAGAGGCGACCTGGGTAGACGTGGAGGGAGGCCAGTCGGAGCACTGTGCCAAGGGTGAACCGGGCAGGGCCCAGAACCCGGAAGCGCTCACTCTGAATGTCCACATCAGATACGAAGCCCCATGCCACTGAGAGGAGGGAGAAACAGCGGGTTCCCGAGGCCAAGGTCACTGAGAGCAGGTCCAGCGGGGAGCCCCCACCCCGGCACATGAGCAGGGAACAATTCAGCAGCAGATCTAAGCCCACTGCTGGCTCAAACCTGCCCAGAAAAGAACACAGATGCTGAGTCAGAGAGAGAGAGAGGGAAGGGAGGAGGGGGTGCAGAGACAGGCAGATAGAAGCAGAAAGCTGGAGGGGTGCAGAGGAGACCCACAGGGCACATGCAGAGGAGGAGCGCAAGGGGAAGTCCCCTGCCTACCCCCCATGCTGGTTGACTGCTCCAGCCAGAGCATTGCCAGAGCCACAGGGCAGGACTCCCACAGGAATCTTCACAGCTGCCTCCCAGTCCGGCCGATCCAGGAGCCCATTTACCACCTGCGGGCAGAGAGAGGCCGTGTGGGTGCTCCAGGCCCCCAGCTAGGGAGCAGGGCCACCTGGCTCCAACTCACCTCGTACAACAGGCCGTCTCCAGAGACGGTGACGATGCCATCCCACTCGCTCAGACGCAGCCCCTGGACCAGTTCCCTGGCGTGATTCTGCCGCTCTGGGGAGAACGGAGGGAAAGGTGAGAGGTGGATAGGCCCAAGCCAGCTGCCCGCTCTCCCCACATCGGGGACCCCGGCATCCCTAAACCCACCAGGCCCGGGCTCACCTGTCTGGATGAGGTTGAACGAGAGCCCCGCTTCAGCAATCATGGGCAGCACGTGGTTCTTACACCATTGCCAGGCCAGACCCCTCCCCCCAAAGGGGTTGACCAATAGGAGCAGCCGGGGGGGCCGGGGCAGGAGCTCGGGCGTGATCTCTAGCGCAAAGGAGGCGAGAAAGGCGTCAGCCGTCCTGGGAGCAAACAACTACAACTCCCAGAAGGCTTCGGGGCCGAGCTCCCTCGCGCAGGGAGTCCAGCCAGCCTAGGCCCTGCTGAGAGTTGTGTTTCTGAAGTCCCACACCCCCTCCCCAACTCCATTACGTTATGAGGTTCTAGAGAATCCCCAGTCCTGCCTACCCTCTGGGAACCCCTGCGTCCTCCACCCCACCACACACATCCCTATACCCATGTGACCCTTCTTTCCGGTGCACTCCCTGACATCCCCTCCCCCAACCCCAAGGCTTAGGCTTCTCCCACACCACCCACCCCAATGGGGTTCATCGCTTCTGTTCTTTGGACCCAGGTGTCCTGGCGCACTGCCCAGGCGTGGGGGTGGACAGTGGAAGGATGGAGCTAATTACTCTAGGCTTACAGTGCCCCACCCACCTAATCCTCTGGCTCTCAGGTGTACAGTCACCCAGACAGAAAGAAAGCCCTGGGAGGCAAGCAGGGAGACCGAAAGACTGAGAGGGAGTCCCAGTTCCCAGGCCACAGGGCCACTCCCCTCTCTTTCTATCCATCCCTCCCTGATGGGGGCAAAGAGACAGGCACAGAGATGGGGGGGGCAGAGAGAAGGGGGGAGGAGATAGGGTGGAAAGACAGGCACAGAGATGGGGGGGTGGAGAGAAGGGGGAGAAGATGGGGTGGACAGGCACAGAGGTGGGGGGCTGGGGGGAGATGGGGCAGAGAAACAGGCACAGAGATGGGGAGGTGGAGAGAAGGGGGAGAAGATGGGGCAGACAGGCACAGAGATGGGGGGCTGGGGGGAGATATAATTGGGAGAGGGGCCAGAAGCAGAGGGAGAGAGTGGGGCAGACATGGTGAGTATGAAGAAGCCTGACCTGGAAATGGGGTGGGGGGGATGGAGGGTGCAGAAAGAGATGACAAATAGAGACACCCAGGGCCAAAAGTCCTCACTCCTAGTCTCACAGATATTGTTCGGGTTTCAGCCTCCTCTAGGGGTCCTAGATATGTGCCCACATAAATACAGAAACACAAAGAGCCAAGACAGGTGTATGTATGAGAGAGAGAGAGAGGGAGAGACAGAAACCTAATGAATGAGAGAGAGACACCCCAAAGGTGGAGACACCACATAAGGCTTGTCTGAGTGCCTTTCTTCCTCTGGTCCCCAGGCTTTGGTCTCTCCCTCCTGCAGTCCCTTACACTTTGGGTTCTTGGCTTCTTCCCTTGGGTTATCCATCATCTTTCCCTTCCTCATTGCTACAGGCTCTTGGCCCTTCCATGACCTCTCCCCACCACTCTGATGCTGGCATCTCCCCTTTTCTCCTGTCCCCTTCTAGGGTCCCTAGACCTCCTCCCAGGATCCATCTCCTCAGATCCTGACTTCTCTTCCACCCCCTTCCATTGGGAAGCCAGGCCCTTTTCCAGGCCATCCCACTCATGCTTCCTGAGCGCATCCACCTGGGGTCCCTAGCTTCCTTCTGGACTTCATTCCCTCCACCCCCCTGCCATTAGGTAGCCTTTCCCCACCCTAGCCCTGCAGCTCACCAAGGTCCCCAGGCAAGGGCACCCCTCGAAGTAGGCAGGTGAGAGCAGTGGCCCATCTCTGGGCCTCTGCGTGATTCTCCTTGTAGTCAGGGGCCCGGTCAGCCCGGAAGGTCCGAGCTGCCCGCCGGCGGCCACCCCGCCGGCCCCGTGGATAAGTGTAGACACACAGGTAAGCAGCAGAGTCATTAGGGGAGCAGCTGCGCAAGGTCCGGCAACCAGAGACCTCAGCCAGAGGGACCAGGCCCCCCTGGGGCCAGGCCTCTGGTCTAGGGCGCAGCCGCTGCACATGCAAGGCCACTGGGGTGAGTGTCAGGGCAAAGCGGGGGCCTCGGGCCGGATAAGAGCCAAACTCCCCATGCAGGAGTGGGGTGCCTGCCATGGCCCAGCCCAACCCCACCTGGCCTGGGCTGCCCAGGGATCGGAACTATGGGCTCCGGCTTGACTCCCCTGGCCCAAGGAGGTCAGCTCAGTTCAGCTCTTCCCTTCCAAAGGCCAGGATCTGCAGGGACAGAAAGAGGGAAAAATTAGGGTCAGATTAGGGAAGGACACCCACACAGGAGGAAGAGAGGAATCTGGCCCAGACCCAACTGCCTCACTGCCTTCTCTGTGACCCACACGCCCCTACCAAGCAGTCACCGCTTGATGGCCTGCGACCATTTCATGGAGCCCATCCTTTTGCTGAACCCTATCTCTTTAGTAGAACTCCAGCTCCCTCCCCGCCATCTTCCCTGCCTTCAGGGCACCCAAAGTCTCCATGATGTGTAGAAAGAGGTCATGGCCAAAGGATCTCTGCCCCTACCCCAGGGCCAAGGAGACAGACCAGTCCCTAAGGGAGTTGAGGGGGGGGGGGGTTCCCCAGAGGACTCTTGTACCCAGACATAGTGAGGAGAGAAAAGGAAGGATCAGAACCCCTCCCCCCAAAACACACACCCCAGCACCGAGGACGGCACGAACGAAAGACAGACCAGAAACCCAGAGACCTTGGGCGAGAGAAGCGGAGGCCAGTGATGGGCAGGACAACCCAGGGACCAGAGGGTCAAAGGGGCCTCGGGACAGAGGGAGGGTCGCGGCGAGCTGGAGAGTGGCAGCCCAGGCTGGCCGGCGATCAGGGACTGCAGCAGGAAGGGCCGGGGCGCCCCGGGGCCCGACTGCCCCTGGCCAAGGTCCTGCTTGGGGCGCGGGCGCCCCCGCCCCACCCAGCCCCGGACCGAGCTTTGCTCCTCCTGCCCCCGTCCAGCCACGCCCGCCGGCCCCTCACCCTCCGGGATCCGGCAGCCGCAGCGTCAGGCCCCCATCCCGCGGGCTCCCCGGGGGCGCCCGAAGCCTCTGTCTAGCTCCGTCCCAGCGTCTCCCCCGTCATCTGGGCTCTGCGTCTCCCCCAGGCTCCAAGTTACTGTGTCTCTCCAAGAGCCTCATTAGCCTCTGTCTCTCGCAGGGTCTCCGGGTCACTACAACAGTCTCCCCCTCAATCTCTGTTCAGTGTCAGTATCTCTGACCCCGCCCCCTCCCCACACCCGGAAGTCCCGCCCCTCTCCGGGCCCTGCCTTCCCGCATCGGTCCAAAGGACTGTGGGGAGGGTAAGGGGTGGGAGGGAGGTGTGTGGGATTTCAGCCAATGGAAGTGTAGGCCTGACTTGGATGAACCAACAGGGTCGCGGAGGGGGCGGGGCTCTGAACGGCCCGGATGTCAAGGCCTTCGCGACTCTCGCGAGAAGCAGCGCCATAACAGGGGAGGTTGTGAGCTGTGGCCGCCATGTTTACTATGGGCGGTGGCCGCACAGGCGCTTTTCTCCGGGAGAGACAGGGATGCAGAGACATAGAGACACAGAGACAGAGATTCAGAGGTAGGCGCAGAGATAGAGATGCAAAGACACTGAGATTGACGCAGCTGAGAGGCAGAGACATCGAGAGACACAGAAAGACAGGGACAAATATAATAAGACAGAGAACGTTGTGAGGCAGGGAGACTCAGACAGACAAAGCAAGAAAGACACCCTGAGGCAGCGGCAGAAAGATGCAGAGAGACAAGACAGAGGGGCAAAGACAGGCAGCTGCAGACACTACACTGAGAGGGGGAGACAGAGACCCTGAAACAGACAGGGACCCTGAAACACACAGAGACCCTGAAACAGACAGAGACCCTGAAATAGACAGAGACCCTGAAACAAACTGAGACCATGAAACAGAGACCCTGA
>NW_020953976.1:197270-284865 GCF_900497805.2 Vombatus ursinus
CCCTGAAACAAACTGAGACCATGAAACAGAGACCCTGAAACAGACAGAGACCCTGAAACAGACAGGGACCCTGAAACAGAGACCCTGAAACAGACAGAGACCATGATACAGAGACCCTGAAACAGACAGGTGCCCTGAAACAGAGACCCTGAAACAGACAGAGACCCTGAAACAAACTGAGACTATGAAACAGAGACCCTGAAACAGACAGGGGCCCTGAAACAGACAGAGACCCTGAAACAAACTAAGACCAAAACAGACAGAGACCCTGAAACAAACTGAAACCCTGAAACAGGCAGAGACCCTGAAACACAGACCCTGAAACAAACTGAAACCCTGAAACAGACAGGGACCCTGAAATAGAGGGAGACCCTGAAACAGACAAAGACACTTAGACAGAAATTGACAAGGCAGGAGAAGACTTAGTGGAAGCAGAGATACACCCTGGGCACCCACAGAGACAATGAGGCACCGGCCAAGAGCAGAGGCCCTGGGCCCGGGGGGGGGGGGGCACATTCCCACAGAGCTTGAAACCCAGAAGCAGGAAAACAGACCCTCTGTGTTACAGTGACACACAGACTCAGAGACAGGAGGGGTTGAATACTGGAGGAGCAGAGAGATGATGCAGAGACTCACTGCAACCACTAGCATGCTACCTACCTACATATAGCACGTTAAGGTGGGCCACATAACCTACAGTCATCTCCTTCCCAGCTAAGGCTCTAGGACAGGGAGCTGCAGCTCAGACAGGGGAAAGGACCAGACTAAGGTCACATAACCAGGTGGTGACCGCAGCATCACTGGAACCTAGGGCCCTTTCCCCACAGCTAGGTGGTGCCATAGAGCACTGAGCACCTAGCTGGGCCTGGAGTCAGGAAGACTCATCTTTCTGAGTTACAAACTGGGCTCAGATATTTACTAGCTGGATAAGTCACTTCACCCTATTTGCCTCAGGTTCCTCATCTGTAAAATGATCTGGAGAAAGAAATGGCAAACCACTCCACCCTAAAATGGGGTCCCAGAGAGTCAGACATGACTGAACAATAACAAAACCTCAGAGACACTGGTTAAAACAGATGTATTGGGAGACAGACAAAAGCGGGCAGGGGGTGTCAGACATTGAGAGACAGAGTCACAGAAAGTCAGGCAGATAGCCAGTCTCAAAGAGTGCAGAAGGAGGAGTACCCGCCCACTCCCCATCCCCAGCCTTCACTTCCTCAGACTTGAGCCAGCTCATTCAAACCTGGACCTGATGCTGGCGGCAGGGGGCTGGCTGTCTCTCTTCCGTCCAGCTGCTCTCAGCCTCAGCTTGTGGGGACGCAGGGCAGGAATGGAGGGTCCAGGGCCCTGACAGCAACATGGGCTTGGAGGAGTGAGGAGGCACTGGGGATGGGGAGAATCTGAGCTCTGCTTGTTTCTGTCTCTTGGTCTCCTCTCTGTCTCACCCTCTGCCTCGATTTCTCTCTCTGTCTCTCTCTGTCTCTTTATTCCTGTTTCTGGCTATCTCTGTCCTGATCTCTCTGTGTTGTCTTATCCTTTTTCGGCATCCCTGACTCTGTCTCGGTGTCTCTTTTTAGCTGCTTCTTTATTCCTCATGCATCGCTTCTCTGGCTCTGCCCTGGTTTCTCTGCATCTCTTGATTTTGTCTCAGTGTCTCTGCCTTGCTTCTCTGCCTCTGTCTGTTTCTCTCTTCCTGTCTCTGTGTCTTGAACTTTCTGTCTCTATTAGTCTCCCCGTCTGTGTGTGTGTGTGTCTCCCTCCCCCCTCTTTCTGTTTGCCTCTCCTTCACACACAACCTCTCTGTCTTTCTCTCTCCCTCACAACCCCTTCTCTCTCTCCCTCACACAACCCTCTCTTTGTCTGTCTCTGTTTCTCTCTGTCTCTGTCCCTCACCCCCCTCTCTCTGTCTGTCTCTGTGTTTTTCCCTGTCTCTCTCCCTGCGTGTGTATGTCTCTCTCTCTCTCCCTGCTCCACCTCCCCCAGGCTGGCCAGGCCAGTCTGACCACTTTGGCCAGGGCTGGGGGTGGCACAGGGGTCAGACTCCGACCTTGCACGGGGTGAGCCCGGGGCCTGCAGTGGGGGCTGGGGCTCTGGGGACCCAGGATGTTCGGGAGGGCCTGCGGTTAGACAGCTGGCAGGACTGGACGGGCAACCCAGACCCCAGCGGGTCGGCTGCGCTCCGCCCATTGTCGGGAAGCGTCTGCGCCTTCCCTGCCCGCCCCCGCCCCTCAGCCAGCAGGGCCTCCCAGGACCACCGAGATGCAGGCGAAGCCGAGCAAGAGCGCCGCCGCTCGCCCTGCGCGACGCACCGCCCCCCCCTCCCCGTACCACTGGAGGGAAAGCGGGGAGGGAGGGGCAACCATAGAGAGGAGGCCTTGCGCGCCAGAGAGGCGGGGCCGCCTCGACGTGCCCGCCCATCCCGCCGCGACGTCAGGCACGCCGGCCTCGGGGGTGGCCTTCCCAGCGTGCCCCGCGGCCCGTCGGTCTTTCCTGGTTGGGCCGGTGTTCGGTGAGGCGCCAGCATGGTAAGTGCGAAGGGAATCCGCCGGCATCGGCTCGGCGCGGGGCTGCAGTGGGCCGGAGCCAAGCTAGTTCGGGCCCGGGGCGTTCCAAGCTTCCGCTGGGGCCCCCATTGGCGGGGGGCGGCGGGCCCGACATGACTCGAGAAGGGGGTTTGGGGGGGCATGAGGGGGAGATGCGGGCGGCTCCGGGCGCTTGGAGATCTCTCCGGCCTCTGTCACCCTTCCGCCCTTGGGGACCCGCCTGCCTGGCCCCGCTTCCAGCCCTGCGAGGCCATGTCTTGCCCCTGCCGCCCTTTAAGCGCTCGGGGATCCCGTGGTCCCCGCTCCCGGCCGTACCGGCACCCCCTCCCCCCCAACACCAAGCGATAAGCGCTTAGAGATCCCTCTGCTTCTTCGCGGGGCAGGGAGTCGACATCCGACATAACAAGGACCGGAAAGTCCGGCGCAAGGAGCCTAAGAGCCAGGACATCTACCTGCGGCTGCTGGTGAAGGTGAGGCCCGGCCCGAGCTGGGCAGACTACGGCTCCCAGCGGCCCTGGAGCCGCTCGCCGCCGCGTGGGCTGCCGGGAGTTGTAGTTCTGCCCTGCTGCCCCCGGGGCATTGTGGGAGCTGTAGTTTGTGGAGGGAGGGGGCCTCGGCAGCGTGATCGCCCGGGGTCCGGAGGGCGCGGGGTGAGAGTGGTCCCAACTTCGAGGGCCCTGACCAGGCCGCCCCCTCTGCCTCCCTGCCGTCCAGCTCTACCGGTTCCTGGCTCGCAGAACCAACTCAACTTTCAACAAGGTTGTCCTGAAAAGGCTGTTCATGAGCCGGACCAACCGGCCCCCTCTGTCCCTGTCACGAATGGTAAGCCCGGGTCTCCAGGGATGAAGTGGCCCCCCGCACTCTGGAAGGGGAAAGGTCCCTATCACTGAGAAGCTTTCCAACGCCCGAGAAAGATCTTAGATAATCACATTAACTAGCTTTTCCGTAACACCTACTGTGTGCACAGCTCATTTGATCCTCACAACCATCCTAGGGAGGCGTGACTTGTTATCCCCATTTTACAGGTGAAGGGACTGAGGCAAACCGGTTAAGTGACTTGCCCAGGGTCACATAGCTAGGAAGTATCTGAGGCTGGATTTGAACTCCGGCTTTTCCTTACTATGGGCCTGGTGCTCTATCCATGGGCCACCTAATTAATCCCAGTTGGTATATGTTGGGGACCCTGGGCAAGTAGCTTCTCTTTGGGAAGTCCTCGATTTTGCCCATTGCAAATTAGGGAAACGGTTTTGGTTTCTAGGGACCCTAATATCCCCAGATCCTGAGGTGCTGCAGCTTCTTCTGGGATAAGCTGGAGCTACCAGGCAGCAAAGTGGTGGAGATGGATCTTGATTTTACATCTCCTGCCTCCTCTTGGCCGTATTTCCTCAGATCAGGAAAATGAAGCTGCCCGGCCGGGAGAACAAGACAGCTGTGGTTGTTGGGACTGTGACAGATGATGTGAGGATTCAGGATGTCCCCAAGCTGAAGGTTGGCACCGTGATTGGGTTCTAGGGTTCCAAAGAGCTGGCAAGAGGGCATCCTCTTGGGTGTGGAGCAGGTCCCTGGGCAATTCTGGCCTGGACTCTTGGGGGGGGGGCTTATTTGGGATGTTTCTCCACCCCCCCCACCCTCCTTACTGAGTTTTTCCCTCCCTGGAGCAGGTGTGTGCCCTTCGTGTTACCAGCAATGCCCGCAATCGCATCCTCAAGGCTGGTGGGAAGATCCTTACCTTTGACCAGCTGGCCATGAGCTCGCCCAAGGGCCGGGGCACTGTCTTGTTGTCTGGTCCCCGGAAGGGCCGGGAGGTATACAGGCATTTTGGGAAGGCACCGGGCACTCCCCACAGCCACACCAAGTGAGTCTCATGGAGAGGAGGAGGGTGGTGGGGGAAGGGTGGGGCCACTTGGGGGGTGGGAGTTGAACTTCACACTCCATTTCTCCTCTTCACAGACCATATGTCCGATCCAAGGGCCGAAAGTTCGAGCGTGCCAGGGGCCGCCGTGCCAGCCGAGGCTACAAAAACTAACTCCCTTCCTCCTTGTTATATTAAAGATTTCTGGACTCCACTTTGCTTTTGCGTGTTTTTGTGCTGACTCTGGGAGCTGGGGGTGGAGGGTCCTACAGCCACCCGGGTTTCATGATGAGTGGCCACCTGGGCCAAGTTAGCTGAAGACGTGTGCTGGTCTTGGGTTTCACTGGCTCTGCAGGCTGGCATGGGAGGGCGGTCATTGGCAAGGACCCAGGTGTCCTGCCCTTCCTTTGAGGCACCTGCCCCACCCTCACCACCTCCGGTGTCTCTGCCCCTCCTTGTCACATGCCCGTTTCCTGGTCTTACTGACTTGATTCTTGTAAAGGACTGGGACCACGGGTCCTTTAGAGGGTTCAAAGGGGTGAGGCTCGGGCCCTAAAGGGCACATGGGATCTGGCTGTCTTGGAAGCAGAAACTGAGCGGCGGGTGAGCTGCCTTCTCTGTAGGTGCTTGGGGTCCTCTGGCTTCCCTCAAGGCCAGACCCTTCTCTGTTTACACTGCAGGGCTGGGTCTCTGTTGGCCTGTTCCCTCCCCCGGCTGGCCGGCACTAGAATGAATGAAATGGTAGGCAAGGGGACCCAGATGATCAGGAGGAACCCTGGGACCGGCTTCTCATGCTAAGGGAGAGGAGAAACCTTGTGTTTTACTTAGCATGGAGGAAGAGTCAGGAGAGGGAGGGGTTATGGGCACTGGGGGGGGGGGCGTCACAGGAGACCTGGGGTCATTGCTTAGGGCTGTGGCGGTGGACGCTGAGGAGGCCTGCGTGAGGGGAAGTTATTTGAAGGAGGGGCTCCTGGGTTGGGCCTTGGAAAGGGGGCATTGGGGTTTCCAGCCTGTTTATTACCAGGATGGCTGCTGCGTTACTTGGGGAAGGGGGTCTCTGGGAGCTGTGTAGGATCTTGAGCGAGCCCCTTCAGCTTTCTCGGCCCCTTCTCCATCCCCTGAGGGATTTGGGACCTTGCCCCTCCTGGGGGACCCTGCTTCTGGGTCTTAGAAGAAGGGTAAGAAGCTAGCCGGGCTGGCTGGGGCTCACTCCTTCCTTTTGCTTTCTTCTCCAGGACTTTGCCCCTTTCTCCCATTCAATGCGAAGGTTTTGGAATTCCTGAGTCCTCTGGAGTCCCTCCAGAGCAGGGGCTGAGGCTTGTCTTGGAGGGGGTGCGTGTGGAGGGGGCCGCGGCAGAGTGTCCTCTGAGGGGAAGGGCCGCTGCGGAGCTGGCCACGCTGGCAACCGGCCAAGCTGGAGCAGGGGTCCCCTGACAGCCGAGGAGGGCCGAGCACAAGGAGTCGCCTGCCGGGCCTCCCAGAAACGCTTGTTGCTGGTTCAGACGTGGTGGGACAACGCCCGAGGCTCGGGGGGAGCCCCCTGGCACTAGGCACAGATGCAGATGTAAGGAGATGAGACGGCCCCGTCGGGCGGTCAGCGGGAGATAGGGCAGGGTCCCGTTCTGGGAGGGCCAAGGCCATGGCAGCTTCCCAGCTGGCAGCTCTAGACGAAGCTGGGGAGGGGGCTCCGGATGAGACCTGCCCCGGCAAGGCAAACCCAACCCTCCTGTACTCGGAAGGCCACAGGTTGGCCCTGGAGACCCTCCTGAGCGACGGAGCTGGGGCCTTCGCTTCCTGCCTGCTCCGGGAGAAGCTCCCGCCTTTCCTGGCAGCTGAGGAGGTCCAGAGCCTGGAGGCGCAGGCAGAGGACTGGGGGCCTGGGGACGAGGGGGCCCCGAACCAGCAGCGCGGGACCGACGTCCCCGAGCAGGCCAGCCTGACCTACTTCCCAGGCCGCTCTGATGAGCCGCCTCCGGACCTGGGCCTGGGCTGGCCCGAGTCTCAGCCGTGGAAGGGGATCACCCGAGCCCGACTTTATACCCAGCCCCCTGGGGACGGGGACCCCTCCATCAAGGAGCTGGTGAGGAAGACCATTCAGGAAGCCCAGAAGGTGGGTTCCTGCACGGCCCCTGCCCCTGCTGCCTGCCCCACAGGGGCTCAGCTATCTGCTACTTCCCTCTCCCCCCCCCCCAGCTGATAGCAGTGGTCATGGACGTGTTCACGGACCCCGACCTCTTGATGGACCTTCGCGAGGCCGCCACCCGCCGAGGGGTTCCCGTTTACATCCTCCTGGGCCACCGCCACCTCCCTGCCTTCCTGGCCCTGGCCCAGCAGCTGGGGGTGAATCCCCGAGCCACGGAGGTAACAGCCCCCTCCCCAGCTCTGAGCCCCACGCCCCTTCCTCCTCCTCCTGACCCCTGGCGCCCGGGGCCGGGGGGCAGCAGGGGAGGCTGCAGCTGACCCCAGAGGGTCCCTGCTCCCCTCCTCAGAACCTCGAGGTCCGTGTCCTGAGAGGCTGTGGCTTCCAGAGCCGGAGGAAGAAGCATGTAACGGGGGACGTGAGAGAAAAGTTTGTGATGGTGGATGGAGACTGCGTCATCACGGGCTCCTACAGGTGTCAGCCCCGCCTCTGCCCCCCAGCTCCCTCCCCCAGCCCACCTGAGCCAGGCGCCCAGCTTCTGCCTGCACACACTTTGATCCAGTGCCCAGAGCCCGCCCGGAGTGGGCTCCCTCCTCCCCTCACCTTGTCCTGGGCTCCCGGCAGCCCCAGACCAGATCCCACCAGGTGCACCCACTGGTGCAGCACGCTGCAGGTCATCCCTGTGTGGGTGGCTCCGTGGTGAGATGGGAGAAGCCTGTGGCAGTCCTGATCATGCTTGTGGGTGCCCGTGCAATGGGGGGTCTCCTTTGGATCACAGTCCTGGCCAGTGCCAGGCCTCAAAGCAGCCCAGGTGCCAGGAGGTAGGGTTCTCACACCTTCTGAGCACAGAGCCCCAGTACAAAGGCTTTGCCTTGGCACTATCTCTCCTGCCCCCACACTCTTTGTCAGCTTTCTGTCTCAATCTCTAAGCGCTGGGCATCTGTCTGCCTGGGCTGCCACACGTCTGAACACTGTCCCCTCCTGCCTTTTCCCCTACACCAGTGCCACCTTCCCTCTCAGCCCCTCGCTAGCCCCCTCATCCCATTGATAATGTGGAATTCAGTAACATGACAGAGCCATGACCTCCTGGTCCCCCCTCAGATCACAGGGGCTACTCGTGAGGTTCTAAGCTGATGTCCTCCCCGCTCCCTCCCGAGCAGGGAGGAGCGTTTGTGTGTTTGGGTGTGGGTGTGGGGCTTGCAGGCTTGGGGATGGACATTCTCAGCTGCCTCGACGATCCCTCTTCTCTCCAGTTTTACTTGGAGCGATTCTCGGTTGCACCGGAACCTGGTAACCCTGCTGACCGGGGAGATTTGGGAGGCCTTTGACAGAGAGTTCCGGACACTCTATGCCACCTCCCACCCGCTGTCCCCTTCCCCTTCCTCGGGCCCTTTCCTCAACGTCCTGGAGGGAGTGCAGTTGGCCCGGGGCCGCCACCACATCGCCCGCCGCCGCTCCGTGGCCCCTGTCTTGCTACCGCCTCAGGAGGAAGCGCCCCAACACTACCTGGGCACCTGGCAGACCTCTGAGGACTCCAAGAGGCCCTCACGCACTGGGCCGGCCCTAAGCGATGTCTTGAGGAATATCCAGAGGGTCCGGCCCACTAGCGGCCCCTCTCCCCGGCCCAGCCGGTCCCTCTGGGATTTGAGCTGCCTTTCCCAGTTGTCTGAGTCCAGTGATGGGGATGGGAGATTGGGGAAAGAGGTAAGTGGCTGAGGGCCACGGAGGAAGAGCTGGGAGGAGGGGGCCTAGAGGCAAGGCTGGCCGAGGTGGCAACGTAGAGATGAGGGGAGACTTAGAAGGGGAAGACGACGCCAGAGGCGAAGGGGGCTGGGCAGACAGGGCTGGGCAGACAGGGCTGGGCTCCTCATCTCCAGCTGCCCTCATCCAACACTCCCTCCTTCGGCAAATATTTACCTTCCCAGGCACCGTCGGCCACCTGCTTCCTGCTCCCCCTCTGCCCCTCCTGCCCCCAGCCCCAGCCCCTTTCTCTCTGCTCGATGCCTGGTCCCCAGGACCTCTGCGTGGCTCACTCTGGCCCTCTCTCCCCCACTCCAGCCAAAGACTCCATGGGCCACCCAAGATACGCCCGCCATGACTCTGATGAGGCAGCGCGGGGCGAGTGAGGATCCCCGAGCCCTGGTGCGACGGTGGGCCACCCCTGCCTGGCCCGTGACCCCCGGGCGCTTCCATTACCCATTGCCAGCCCATCGGAGACTCGGGGAGGAGCCCGGGCAACAAGGCCACGGGCAGCCCGACTGGGCCCACCCACACCAGTGACCACTGCTCTTGTCCCAGGAGCTCTCTGCAGGGAGAGCCAGAAGGCCTGGGCCTTCCCTAAGGGGGCTCACCCTGGACGGAGAGCCTGCTAGGAGCAGACGGAGGGGGTGGTCAGCCAGTGCCAACCTTGGGCTCCTTGAGGATGGAAGCTGGGAAGCTGCCCTCCCCCCAGGCGCTGAGGCATGCCTTGGTGTCCAGGGCCCCTGCCTGGGAGGGCCTGCCACCCAGGTGCCCTCCCCCCACCTTTGGCAAGGACCCAGGCACACCCCGAGCCTGGCTCTGACTCAGGGGCCTTCCCACGCCTTTGGCACCTGCTGCACCCTCCTTCCTGGTAGCCTCCGCCCCTATTTGGATGCTGGGCCCTAGCTCTGCCTCCACCCATACCCGACCCTGGTGACATCTCTCGGGCCTGGCCTCCCCCATAAGCTCCCCTCCGTTCTGTGTCTACGCCTGCCCCAGCCCCCGACCTGGCTCAGGAATGGACTCGGGGCGAGGGTCAGGGGCTGGTGTGGTGTTTATTTCCAGGGGTTACAGGTCCCAGGCCCCTGGGGAGAGCGCGGGGCTGGTGTCCCCGTGGTCTTTGTCCCAAGGGAAGGTGGTCTTCAGGCCCTGCTTCATCTCCCGGTATGCTTGGTCAAAGACTTCACACTGTGCGGCAGTGAAGTGGTTCTTCCAGTCACCACATACCCCTGGGGCAACAGGAAGGGGGAGCAGTTAGAGCTGGCCCTCTCCTGCCCTCTGTGCCCCTCGAGCAGCCCGGGACAGCTCAGCTGAAATCGTGGCTGTGTCACAGACACCCTGAGCCAGGCCCTTCTTCTCAGCCTCAGTTTCCCCCATGTTGAAATGAAGTCTCGGGGAGCAGAGGCTGACTTTGTACCCTCGTGAGCCGGCCCCCAGAAGGCCCGGGCGCCCAGTGAATTATCAATAAATGTTCCATTGAATACTTCCCGCCTCTAGGCCTGTTTTCCCTTCCTGGATATGGAGACCTCCTCCAACTGAAAAGTTGTCGAATCCTTTCCCCAGTGCTCCCTCCCCCGGCCCCGCCCCTCCCCAACTAGGGCCAGCCTTGCCCCTGACCTTTCCGGAGGAAGGCCCCCTGGCGTTGATCCAACAGGGTGGAGGGCAACAATGTGTAATTACACATGGTGTTCTCCTTCATGGCCGGGAAAGTTGAATTCTCCACCACAGAGTCCAGGCCCGCCTGCTCCAACGGATGGCCCAGGAATTCAGAGATGCGCTGTACACAGCCTCGGAGGTCCTGTGGGAGAGAGGGGCTGTCGGGGGCTGGGCCAAAGGCGAGCGTGACAAAGAGGTGCCGCTGAGGCACAGGCCCCCCTCCCCCGTGGGAGCCCAAGGTGACCTTGCTCCCAGGGTCATCTCCTCTGGGATGCGTTGGGCCTCAGTTTCCTCCGACGTAAAATAAGGGAATTAGGCTAGGGTCCCTTCCAGTCTGCTGTGCCCCACTCTGGTCAGCCCCCCCGAAGGACAACATCCCTAGGCTAGCTGGGCCGGCTGGTGGCCGGAGCACCCAGCACAGGTTCAGAGCTCGCTGGACGCACGCCCAGAGACTGTGTCCCCGGCCTCTGCATGCAGCTCCCTTCTTGCCTCTTTCCGGGGTCCGGGTAGGGTCTTCGATGTTATACGAAGCATGCAAACCCTTTGGAGTTCATGACCCTCTTGGAGACTAGTGGGAGACTTCATAGCAGGGGGAATAAACATGGTCCGGCCTGTGCACCAGGAGGGCTATTTAGGTGCCCGTGAGGAGAAGGGATGGAGCGGGGTCCCCCCACTGACAAGGAGGTCAAAGAGTCGAGTAGCGCACTTTGGGAAACCAAGCGGGCTGGGGATGGCCAAAGGCAACTGTGTTACTTGAGAAGACAGAATATAAACAAGCCTGCCTGAGGCCACTAGGTGGCGCAAGAGGCAAAGCGCTAGACTGGAGTCATGAAAACCAGAGTCCAAATCGGCACTCCGGCACCTGCTACTTGGGTGGCCCTGGGCAAATCACTTAACTGCTGTCTGCCTTAGTTTCCCCATCTGTAAAGTGCAGATAATGATAGCACCTACCTCCCAGAGCGGTTTCGAGGATAAAACAAGTATTTGCAAAGAGCTCCGTAAATATTAGGGCAGCTGGGTGGATAGAGCCTGGACTCAGAAAGACTCCTCTTTGTGAGTTCAAATCCAGCCTCAGACACTTATTAGCTGTGTGACCCTGGGCAAGTCACTCGACCCTGTTTGCCTCAGTTTCCTCATCTGTTAAATGAGCCGGAGAAGGAAAAGGCAAACCACTCCAGTAGCTTTGCCGAGAAAACCCCCAGAAGGGGTCACGTGGAGTCAGACTTGACCAAAACGAATGAACGAACAAAAAATAGTAAATATTAGCGATTCTCATTAAGTAAGAATAAAAAATTCACTCAAACGTGGGGGTTTTTGTATGCGATGCTGCAAAGAAGTCTGACCCAAGAGAACAGCATAGCCGATAGCGACAGTAATGCGTGCAAACCAGCCTTGCAGAAGCTGCTAAACTCATGTACACGAGCACACTTTCTTGCTCTCAAGAGAGAGACGTGGGGAACTGCCGGTGTGGAATAGGGCATGTGCCATCCCTATGTTGGATGTGTTTGCTTTCTCTGTGTGTTTGTGGGGGCACGGTGATCAAGGGACTTCAAAGATCAGCATGATAGCTTCCCAGGGCAGGGAAGGAAGCCCTTTTTCTGTGGACGCTGTGTTGGCATGCTCATGGGGTCCTTGTGGAGGGGAGGAAGGCAGCTCCTCACTAAGTCTGCTTGTGGGGCTGCCTCCAGGAGTCACTAGCTGGCTCTCCCTGCTGTGGGATGGGTTATTTGGGGGCAAGGCTCTTCTTTGCTGGGGCTGCGGACCCCTTTTCTCCCTTTTCCCTTCAGACTTTGGAGCGACAGAAGCACGGGGAGGTGGCAAGCAGGCTGGCCAGGCAGTGAGCAGTACTGCAGGCTGCCTCAGAGGGGACCCCCGAGTTCAGTTCTTTGTGGAGAAATGGACAATTTCCTGGGGAGTGGGTTTCTTGGAGAAAGATGAGAATTCTGTGTGTGCCTCCAGTGAAGGGAGCAGGTGGGAACCTTGCCCTCGGGGTCCGACAAAAAGGGGGATGGCGACTAGCAGCCCCAGGTGCATTTTCCTTCTCCAAGGTCATAAGGTCATAGCTACATAAAATTGGAAGGGACCTCAGAGATGATCATGGTCAACACTCTCATTTTGTAGAAGAGGAAACTGAAGGTAAGTGACTCATCCAGGGTCTTTGTTATTGTTCAGTTGTGTCTGACTCTCTGTGACCCCCTTTAGGCTTTTCTTGGCCAGGATACTGGAGTGGTTTGCCATTTCCTTCTCTAGCTCATTTAACAGATGAGAAAACTGAGGCAAACAGAGTCAAGTGACTTGCCCAGGGTCACACAGCTATTAAGTGTCCAAGGCCAGATTTGAACTCAGGAAGATGGGTCTTCCTGGCTTTGGGCCCAGTGCTCTACCCACTGTGCCACCCAGCTCTCTCTGCCAGGGTTCCATAGCTAATGACTGTCTGAGGCAGGATTCAAACCCATGTCTTCTTAACTCCAAGTCTAGTGTTCTAACCACTACCCAACACTGCCTCCTACACAGTAGTAACGAGGCTGGATGTCTAGCGTTTCCCTGTGTAGGTAAAAGATGAATATTAGGGTGTTGCCCATCTTGCAGCTCCAGATCTGTTTCCCTTTCAGATGGAGCCCAACTCATAGGGTGGGGCTATAATAAGAAGAGCTAAGGACCAGGAGGCCCTACTGGAGAGGGAGAATTATGTTGGTCATTGAGTGGCTATTATGAACCCCTTATGAGCTTTCTGAATGCTTTCTGGTCTCTGGTAAGAGCTTGGGGCATTCGCTCTAGAGTGGAGTAGGGCTGTCCTATACCCAACATCTGCATTGTAACCTTGAGTGCTTACACAGGACCTCGGGATGCCTTCTACTCACATCTGTAGAAACCTTGACATTTGTAATTGGAAGAGTTCCGGGTTGGTATTTGGGGAGCTAACTGACTTAAGAACGGAAAGGCATCGAAGAACCTCAAGACAAATAAATGAAATCTTTTGTTGGAAAGGAGAGAGTGGAAGAAAGGAAATGAGCCTTAAATCTATTGGGCTAGCAGCCGCCCAAGGCAATGAGGGTCAGAGCAAGGATGGTGGCCATGAAAACGGGGAGAAGTGGTCTGGGGACTGCTGTGAGAAAAGTCACAATTGACCTCGAGGGGATGTGGAAGGGGAGGGAGGAGAGAACGCTGAGATTCTGAACCTCCTTCCCTCAGGGAGGAGGGCTGGCCATGCCCCCCAAGAGAAGGGACCAGGGAAGAAGATCAGAGAAGGGGGGAAACCGAGGCTTGTTTGGGAAATGTTGGGAGGGAGGTCCTGGTGGAAGGTCCCTCACATTCAGCCTGTCTTTAACTCTTGCTACCCTAGACCCACTTCTCCACGAGCCTTCAGGAAGTCTGGCCCACACCTAAGTGGGCCCCTCCTTCCTTGTTCCCGGTCACCCAGGCTGGCCCCTCAGATCAGTGTGGCCCTTTTGTCTCTCCCCTGTGGGTGCCTTGCCCCACATGCAGCTGCCAAGGCTTGCCAATGGCAGCCCCATGATAAATCTCACACCCAGCTCATCCTATGAGCTCCCACACCCTCCTCTCTAATTCAGGCTTTCTTGCCTCCAGTCTTCTTGACAAACTCTGTTGGACATGCTGTCCCCATGATTTTGCTAATGATCTGCTCTGGTCACATCCTTCAGCAGCTCTCCAGGGCCATCCAAGTAAAGTGCGAAGGGTGCATGTAAGGTCCCCAACCTGGCATGGCCCGATTTTGTAGTCCTTAGCTCGTCCCAATCTCCTCTCCCTCCTCTGGTGGATGGCCACACCATCCCTTGTCCTTGAACTGTCCTCTCTTATTTTCTTGCCCTTTCACAAGAGTGTGCCCATGCCTGGAAAGGACCCCCACCTCTCAGCCAGCTGATGTACTTTTCTTCTCTCAAACACAGTGCCTGGCACATAACAAACGCTACATAAATGTTAGCGATTATGATGATGATTAAGGCCAGCCCAGGGACCACCTCTTCCAGGGAGCCTTTCCTCGGCTCCCCACCCTACCACCCAAACCCCAAGTGGAGGTGATTTTGTCCACCTGTAATTTCTCAAGTGGCTTCATTTAACTATCACAAGCTCTGGGCTGGGAGGGACCTTGGAGGTGTCTTGTGCAACCCGTCTTTGAACAAGGATCCCTTCTACAACCAGCCGGACCAGTGGGAAGCCAGCCCTTCCTCGAAGGTCTCCAGTGAGGGGAAGCTTCCCACCACTCAAGGTAGCCTCTCCTACCTTTTGTCTGCAAGCATTGATCAAGCCTGCACTAGGCTAGGCTCTGGAGATCTAAAAACAGGAAAAACCAATCCCTGCCCTCTGGAACTTCACAGTCTAATGGGAAAGACAACATGTAAATAAGTGGGTGGAGTCAAGACACCAGAGTAGAGGAAGGTGAGTCTGAAATGGAAGGCATTAGCAGCTGGGGGTTGGGACAATGGGGAGAGGGAAAAGCCCCTTGAACAAAGTGCCTTGGAGTTCAGCCTTCAAAGATATCAGGGAAGGAGAGAAAGCATTCCAAGCATAGGACGCAGCTGGTCCAAAGGTATGGTGATGGGAGGTTCCTAGAGGGTTTGGAGGGGAGTGAAGTGTGAACAGCCTGGGGAGGTAGCAAGGAGACTAACTGGGGAGAGCTTTCAATGCCTCTCTATAATGACTTTATATTTGACCTTACAGGTCATAGGGAGTCACTGAAGTTTCTTGGGGGAGGGAGGAGGTGTGTGATATAGTCAGACCTTCACTCTGGCATCTGAGTGGAGGAGAGATCAGAGTGGGGCAGGGAGGTCAGTTAGACCATTGCAGCAGTGAGAGGGAGGGGCCGAGAATGAAGATGAGCTTGTGGTGGGTGGGGATGACGGTTAAGAGGAAGTGAGAAAGTGGGGAAGGTTCGGGGAGGGAGCCAGAAAGACAAGGAGCTCAGTTTTTGATGTCCAACAAGCAGTGAGAGATGTGGGACTCTAGGTTAGAAAGAGATCAGGGCCCTAGCTTCTGGGCCAAGAAATCACTATTTAGCAAAAACTGCTGGGAAAACTGGAAACCAGTGCGGCAGAAACTGGGCATAGACCAACATCTTACACCCTGTAGCAAAGTAAAGTCAAAATGGGTACACGATTTAGATATGAAGACTGATACTATAAGCAAACTGGGAGAGCAAGGAATAGTTTACCTGTCAGATCTATGGAGAAGGGAAGAATTTAGGACCAAACAAGAGACAGAGAACATTATGAAATGCAAAATGGATAATTTTGATTACATTAAATTGAGAAGTTTATGCACAAATAAAGCCAATGTATCCAAGATTAGGAGGGAAGCAGAAAAATGGGAAAGAATTTTTACAGCCAGTATATCTGATAAAGACCTCATTTCTAAAATATATGGAGAACTGAGTCAAATTTATAAGAATACAAGCCATTCCCCAATTGATAAATGGTCAAAGGATATGAACAGGCAGTTTTCAGAGGAAGAAACTAAAGCTATCTATAGTCATATGAAAAAATGCTCTAAATCACTATTGATTAGAGAAATGAAAATCAAAACAATTCTGAGGTACCACTTCACACCTATCAGATTGGCCAACATGACAAAACAGGACAGTGAAAGAGATCAGGGCTGGATAAGTAGCTGGAAGAATCATTAGCACACAGATGATCATTGATTCTATGGGAGCTGAGATCACTAAGACAGAGCATTGAGGAAAAGAGAATGAGATTGGGGTGGGGGGACAACTCTCATTATTAGGAAGCTGTCCCTGATCTCAAGGCAAAATCCACACTTGGTTGAGGCACACTGAGTTCTAGTTCCTTCTGCCTCTCCTTGAATGCCATGACCTTGAGACCTTTCCCCATACTGATTGCCTCAGGACTTTCTCCAGTTTATCCATGTCCTGCCTAAACTGTGGTGCCCAGGGGTGCATTCCCAGTTTACCCAGTTCTTCCTTCTACCACAGGTATTCATTGACATGTCTTATTGTCTGTTGGAGAGGTGACTCCTGGAGGGGAAAGCTTGTGCCTTGTCTCATTCCTGTACCCTTAGCCTAGAGCATAACATCCTGTATATTGCAGGGGGTCAAACTGCACTCACTGAGTCATCACTGATAACCTTAGGTGTTTGTTAAGCACCCATTCAGAACCCCACATCCATTCTGTTGGGCAGGACAGCCATGGGCTAATAAGCCCATCTGACAGAGCAGGAAACTGAGGCCCAAAGAGAAGACTTGCCTATGGCCACTTGGATTTGTAGGGAGTGGGGACTTGTGATTTCACATCCCTGGTCCCTGCCCTCCAGCCAGGGGAAGGGGAATAGTGCAGGAGGTGAGGGGCTGAAGGAGGGAGGGGCAGAGGTCCAGGAAGACAGTTTGCTGACCTCTTGGAGTTCTTCATAAGTGATGAACAAAAAGTTGTCCTTTCCCTCCATTCGCATCCATCCCTTTATGTGGTCAAACCAGGAGCCAAATGGTACTGAGAATTGGGAGAAAGGACACAGGAACATTAGGGGACCAGTCCGTCGTCCATGACGGCCCTTTACCTTCTGTCCACATGGTCCCTCTGCCTCCCCCCAGGCCCCACTAGGGCCTCATCACCCTCCAACATCAGGTCTTTCTCCCACTCCCACCCCTCACCCCTAGCACTATCCTGCCTCAGCCACTTCATTTTCCATCCAATCTCCCTGTGTCTCTGGGCCTGTCTCTCCCTCCTCATTGGATCTCTCTCAATGTTCTCTTAGTCAGTCCTTGTCTTTGCCTCTGTCTCCACCTCTCCTCTTCCCTCCGTCCCTTTCCTTTTCTCCCTCCTTTCCTCTCTCCTCTTCCTCTCTCTCCCTCTCCCCCTCCCCTCTTCTCTCTCTCTCTCTCTCTCTCTCTCTCTCTCTCTCTCTCTCTCTCTCTCCCCTTTCTATCTCTGTTTTCCTATCTTTATCTTTTTCTGCCTCTGTTTCCCTGGATCTCTGGGTTTCTCTATCTGCAGGGGCTTGTCTCAAGCTTTTCTCTCTCTGTTCTATCTCTGTCTCCCTGCGTCTCTGTTCCTTTCTCTCTGTCCGCCCAGGTCTCTCTGTTTCTTTATCTCTCTTGGTCTCCCTGTGACTCTGTTCCCATCTCTATCACTATGCCTTTTTAGCCTGGTGGCTGCTTCTCCATTCTTCTGGCCCATGTCCCTGTGCTGATCCTCACCTTCTCCATTGAGAAAATCCTGCAACAATTGGTCTAGGCTCCCTGGGTCCTTGAGGTGTCCAGCGATCTTGGAGTAGTGGTAGAGGGAGACCAGGACATCTCGGGGGTTGCGGCTTACATAGATTACCTAAGGGAACCAATAAGGGCTCAATCACAGGTCCCTCACTCCCCTTGCCTCCCCTCCCACCCCCTAATTCTGAGCAGTGTGAGGCCTGGGCTCAGGGGCCCCCCACCTTCACCTGTTGCCTGTGGGGCCTTGGAGAAGTCACTTAACACAACCTGATGCCTGAGCCCACCTCCAGTTGTTACTGGGAGACCTTAAAGGGCCAGAGAAATGAAAGCTATTGTATCATTAAGATGAATTAGCATCGCTAGCCAAGAAGCCTGGTGAACAAGACTCAGGCCCTCCAGGGAAGGCTGGGAAGGAAGGGGACGGAGATCATGACTGGGGGAGCTCCAAGGAGATCCTGGGACCCTGGGGGATGGGGGAGTCAGTCTGACCTTGAGCTTCTCCACCAGCTGCCTCAAACCCCCTTCCAGGCTGCCCAGAACATCTTGGCACTTTTGATGGGCATTCGGGGCTTCCCTGGACCCTCACGACCCACACAATGCTCCATAGAGGCCAGAGAAATGAAATGACTTGTCTAAGGGCCCAGTGCTACTAAGTGGCGGAAGCAGCATTTGAACACAGGGCTTCAGGACTCCATTCACTGGGCTTCTCTTGTAGCCGGTTATGAGCCCTGGGTGTGGCTTACCTTGGCTTTGGAGTTGAAGAAGTCCTTGGGGAAGAGCTGAATGGGGAGGTGAGAGCTGATGAGGCGGGGGTCAGCCAACTGCATGATGGATGAGGGGCCCAGGAAGGTCTCACACCAGGGAGCCCGCTCCCAGATGGGGACTGAGCGTGACCAAGAGGGATCCCCATCTTTCAGCATTAGGCTCAGAATCTCAATCATCCAAGTGGTACCTAGAGGGAAAGATGGCAGCAGGGTGGTTAGGGAGAAGGGAAACTAAAGGGGGTCAGGGGAGAAACCAAGGGGATTAGGGGGGACACTGAGGGAGGTTGGGGGGACACTGAGGGAAGTCAGAGGGGACATTGAGGGAGGTCAGAGGGCAAAGAGAGTGTGTGGGATGGAGCATTTGGGGTCTCTGTGTCCTCACTTTGGGGGCCCAGGGCAGGCAGAGGTTTCCTATGGAGGGCCAAGTTTTTCCTCTTACCTGACTTGGGGTAGGTGACAATGAAGATGTCGTCATCCCTGACTTTGAAGTCCTTCTCAACGTAGCTTAAGGTCTCTGGGGTGTAGATGCCCACAGGGAAGTTGATGCCCTTGTATTTGAAGTACGCTCCAGTCATCTCATCTCTGCAAAGAGAATCTCACAATGGCTCCAACCATGCCCCACCCAACCCCCATCATGTGCCTGGCCATAGCTCGGAGCTGCCTCTCTCCTTCACTTGCTGGGTGACTTTGGAAAAGTCATTTCTCTCTCAGGCTGCAGTTCAGTCCTCTCTGAAATGAAGGGCTCAGATCAGATGGTCTCGAGGGGTTCTGGGGTGTGAGGGATTGTCTGATGTTGGCTACTGCCAAGTGCAGGTTGTGGCAAGATGGGGTAGGAACAAGATATTAGGAAGTAACCGGAGCTCATGCTCCCGAGGCAGGGGCTGTGCTAGGCGGAGTTGTGATAAGCTGGGGAAGGAACAGGATACAAGGAAGTAGCCGGAGCACGTGCTCCTGAGGCAGGGGGCTGTGCCACGTGGGAGTGGGACGGCAGAGAACGAGTTCCCTTTGTCTAGTCGCCTCCCTAGGTACAAAGTCAACCCCAGACGTCTCCTTCCTGACTTCCTGGGTCACGTACTTTCCCTTTGTCTATGCACTAACCCCAGACGCCTCCTTCCTGTATCCGGTCCGTCACGTCCTCTCCCTTGGTGCAACACTAAACCCAGACATCCCCTTCCGGTATCTTATCCTACAATCAATGACTAGTAGGTGGGCTGAGGAGGAGGGGCTAAGTAGGTACTTAAGGAACAGTAGAGATCGGAGCTTTCTCTCTCTTGCTCTGGCTTTCCTGCTTGGCCTTGCTGTGATGGCCTCTGAATAAAGCTCGAGTGTTTGCACCTCCTGATCGGCTCGTCTCTGTGTTTATCCGGGTGGGCACCGAAGACTGGTAAGTATGACTCTGGCAGCCTGCTCCTTATAGGAGGAGAGTGCACGGTGCGACCGGCACACTGGGGGTTCTGAGATTTCTGGAGGTTTGTGAGGCTGCAGGAGGACTGACAGGGGTAGGGGAAGAGGTCGAAGTATACATGGTCAAGCGTGCAATTAGCCCTCCTGGACAAGAACACCTCAAGCCTTAGGTCAAGGGCAGGGTGCCTCGGCATGGTCAGGCAGAGTCACGACTGAGGCTCATCGCTTAGTCAGGGAGAGCACTGCAGACAGGAAGGAAAGGGAGGGGATGTACAGGATTATAACTGGATAGGCGGTCTCTGATGGGAGACTTCCAGGAGCCAGACACCTGTTGGAGCCTCTTTCTGTCTCTGTCTCTTCCTCTCCTCCCTCACCCCATATCTCTCAGTGTCTGTCTCTTTCTCCTCTCCTATCTCTCAGTCTCTGTCTCTATGTCTCTCTCTCTCTCTCTCTCTCTTCTTCCCTCATCTCTTTTTCTCCCCTCACCCCATATCTCTAAGTTTCTCTGTCTCTATCTCTCCTCTCTGTCTCTCTCCTCTCCTATCTCTCAGTTTCTGTCTCTATGCCTCTCTCTCCCCTCTCCCTTCCTCTCTGTCTCTGTCTCTCAGGGCAGCTAAGAACTTTTGGACTTACCTTAGTGCCAATTCATCCTTAAAGCATTGGGGTGGGGGGGAGGCGAAGTGGGGTAGGGTGGTCTATTCTGAATTCGAATCTTGCTATCAGAGTAGAAAAGATGGGGACCCTAGGAGGAAGTGATGTAGGAGTGTATGTGTGAAAGAGGAGGGGAAATCTGGGCATAGGGAAGGGAAAGAAAGAAATATTGGCTAAGTACCTACTATGCACCAGGCACTGTGTTTTGTGATTATTATCTCATATGATCTCCACAACAACCCTGGGGAGGTAGGTGCTGTTATGATGCCCACTTTACAGATGAGGAAACGGAGGAAAGCAGAAGTCCAATGCCTTGTCCAGGGTCCCTGAGCTAGTAAGTGTCTGAGGCCAGATTTGGACTCAGGTCTTACTGAATTCAGGCCCGGCGCTCACCTTGTGCCCCCAGCTGCCTCTGCATAGGCTGACACGCATGCTAGATTTGGGGAAAGCAGATTTCCAAGGATTCAGAGGAATGACAGGTCTGACCCCATGATCTAAAATGTGACAGAGGAAGTCAGCTTACGAGGGACAGGAAGTGCTCCAGAATGACATGCACAAGACACAGAGGGAACTAATTCTTATGGGGCAGAATAATGGTATTTATCTGAAAAGATGGACGTGGTTGAGCAGAGAGCTCCCCAACCAACTTGAATTTGAAAAAGAAAAATTCAAATGATGGAAGCAAGACCAGGCAATGCAAGACGACTCTGCGGGCGTGCCTTATATTCAGTCTTATACAAGTAGCATCAGAAGTACTAAAAACCACAATTAGCTGAGGATGACAAGGGAAGCTAAGTGTAATTTTTAAAAATCTTTTTTTTTTCTAAAGCTACATTGATAGAAAAAAAAAGGAACTTTGCTTATGGTAGATGGGACTGCTTAATTCTTTATTTTTTATTCTTGCAAAGGAGAATGACCTTAGCATTGGAAATAACAGAAAAAAAGGCCTAACAGGGAGGTGACACCACAGAAGTGAGGAGATAGCAAGAGAATCCTTGGTTGTCCTTGAGGAACTCAAATCACAGCCGTGATGAATTACACCCCCTCACTCACCATTCACACTGGTGGGTGTATTTGGGGAACCATTGATGGTGATAGTTGAAAGATCAAGGGAAACCAAAGAGAAACAAGGAGGTTGGAGAAGGGCAGATGTCCCAGTTTCCAAAGAGGGAAGAGAACAGAACTGTAGGCCAGTGAACTTGACTTTGAATTCTGACAAAATTCTAGAAGGGTTCATTAAAGAGACTGTTGGGAAGGGAAACAGTGATTCCAAAGGCCCAGCCTTGCTTCATCAAGCACAGGTTATGCTGGACCAACCCCGTTTCCTTTTTGGGAATTATTAACCTGGTAAATGAGGAGAGTGTTATGGATGCAGTTCATCCAGATTTTAATAAAGCTTTTGAGAAAGTGTCTCCCACCTATTCTTGTGGAGAAGATGGAGAAAAGTGGACTAGTTAATAATAGATCCAGGAGTGGTTGGATAACCAGATTCAAAGAGCACTCTTAATGGTTAATCGTCTGCATGGCAAGAACACTCTAGGGGAGTGCCCTGGGGACGTGTACTGGTCTCTGTGCTGTTTAACAGGTTTATTGACGACTTGGGCCGAGGCACAAATGGAGCGCACATCATATTGACAGATGGCACAAAATTGGAAGGGATATTTAGCAGAGTGGATGACAGAGTCAGGATTCAAAAGGATCTAAAGATGAAATTCAATAGAAATCAGCAAAGATTACAAAGTAGGAAGAAGCAGCATAGCCCAGCTACAAAGCTTAAGGAAAATTGCCTGACCAAGACTGAGAAATTCAAGGAGATTGGATGGAAAATCTCCCCTCAATGAGTCATATTTCTAGCCCAGGTCAGCAAAAGGATGTAACCAGAGGCCTGGGGTTAGTGGGAAGGGAGTCCAGTCAGGAAGGCCCAGGTAGAGCCTCCTTCCAGCTTGGGCACTGGGCTCTGATCACTAACCCAGCATAAAGGGACCTAAGGCTGTGCAGCTGGGTCCTCCGACCCAGAAGTCTGACGTGGACTGAGGAAAAGGTCACAGATGAGCACAATCAGGCCTAAAACTAAGCATGGAACAAAGACCAGGAAAAGGAGGCAGCTGCTGCTGTTTGGCTATGACCTCTCATGGAGCTTGCACATTCAGTCTGGCAGCCTCGAGCTGAGTGCGCAGGGCAGCTAGCAGAGACCAAGGCCAGCTTGTGTTCTATCACTCAGCCCCTGAAACCCTTCTAGCTAGCCGGCAGGGCCTGGCCTGGGGCCAGCAGCATCTATGGGTGCTCCAACTCTGGGCCAGGCTAGAGAAGTTTCAACCAAACCCAAACTTGGGTGAGGAGCCTGCAAAATTCAGCCTAGGAAGATAGTGATCAAACATCTCCCTATATAAGACTGCTTAGGCTACACTGAAAGCTTGTAGGGGCTGAGCCGCTCCTTATATCCTCGAGGAACAGAGAACTCAATACCCAGCAGGACCCATCGAGACCCAGGCATCCCTTCCATAAGAGTGCAGAGCCTAGCCCTAACCCAAACTCTCAATTCTGGAATTAAAGATAAAAGAATGAGAAAACAAACAACCACGGTAAGACACCCACAATAAGATCCATTATGGAGCCAGGAGCTCCCAATCAATGAAATGAGATCTCCTGTGGAAAGAATTTGAAAAGAAAGAAGAACTCTAGAGGTAAGTCTTGGAAGAATGAACAGATGAACACAAAAGGTACAAAACCTAACCTACAATAGATTCTGTGAAAATTAGGATGAATAAAACACAAATGAATGACTTCATGGAACTAGAATATATGTTAGAAGATGACCAAAAGACTTAAAATAAGAAAAGAAAAAGAAATATAAGATACTTCTTATCAAAACAATTGACTTGGGAAACAGGTCACTGAGGGGAAAAAAATCTAAGAACCATTGGATTACATGAAAGCCAAGACCAAAAAAATTAGTTTGGATGCCGTATTTTAAGAGATCATAAATAAAAACTTCCCGGGCCTATTAGAAGCAGAAAGCAAAATGAAAATCGAATTCACTGATCACCTCCTGAAAAAAAAAGTCTAAAACGAAAAGTGCCCAGAATGTCATAGCCAAAATCTAGAGTTTCCAAGTCAAAGAAAAAATTGATGCAGGCATCCTGAAAAAAAACAAAATAGGTCAAACATTGTGGAGCTGTCTTCAGAATCGCACAAGATTTGGCAGCTTCTATACTAAAAGAGAGAAGAAAAACAATATTCCAAAAGGCAAAATAAATAGATTTAGAACAAAGGCCAGAAAAATAGAAAAGGTAAATACATTGGAGCAAATAGAAGGGATTAAACAGGAACGACGCATTTACATATGACCCTGGGCATTTACTTAATGTTTCTCAGTGTCAATTTCTTCATCTGTAAAATGGGGGAAATACTATTACCTTCTTCACAGAGTTTTTGTGATGATCAAATGAGGTAAAATGTAAAACTTTGCAAACCTTAAAGTGCTATGTAAATGTTAGTTATCATTGTTATTATTATTCAATAGGGACAGAAGAAACAAGTGCCTTCACTGACATTTTTATGTCCCAGTTCTCAGCCTGTCAATTTCCACTAGAAACGTTAAAGACTGACCCACACCAATACAGTCCGCCAGTGAGCTGAAAAGGCTACACTCCATTTATTTTATTAGAGCTATTGAATTAATAAATAAAACTAAGAAATTTTTTGAAGCATCAATAAAATAGATAAATCATTAGCTAATTTGATTTTTAAAAGGAGGAAAACCGAATTACCAAAATGAAAATAAGAGAATTAACAATGCTGTCCACAGACAGCTGGTGACATAGTAGATAAGAGTGCTAGTCCTGCAGTCAGAAAGAAGACCTGAGCTAAAATCCAGCCTCAAATACTTAATAGCTATGTGACCCTGGGCAAGTCACTTAATGTCTGTGTCAGTTTACTCAACTCTAAAATGAGAGTAAAAAATAGCACCTATCTCCCAAGATTGTTGTGGGGATCAAACAAAATAATATTTCTAAAAAGCACTTAGCACACTTCCTGGCACATAGTAGGCGCTATATAAATGCTTATTCCCACAACACATGAAGAGGAAATAAAGGAAAATATTAGAAACTATTTTTACCCAATTATATATCAATAAAATCAACAACTTAAATGAAATGAATAAAGATATCAAAATATATGTTACAAAAATATAAAATACCCGAAATAGCAGAACAAAAAAAAAGAGCATTTAAATAATCAATTTTAGAGGGGTGGGGGAGGTAACCAATTCACAAGTAAACTCCCAAAAAAGAAATCTCAGGACTAAATGAGTTTACGAATGAATTATTAAATATTTACAGAAAAATCAATTCCAACATTACAGAAACTATTTGCAAAAATGAGAACAAAAAGGACCAAATTACTTTCAAAAGGCAAGTAAGAATCCTGCTATGTAAACCAGGGTGAGCCAAAGCAGAGAGACTATAAACCAATAGCCCTAATGCAAAAAAATAAATATACATACATATATGTACACATATATGTATGTGTGTGTGTGTATATATGTATACATATAATCAAAGAGGCTTCAGAAGCATATCAAAAAGATAATATAACATAATAAAGTTGGATTTATACCAGAAATGCAGAGTTGGTTCAATATTAGGAAAGCTATAAACATAAAAGACTACATTAAAATAAGAACAACAAAAATCATATGATTCTATCAAAAGATGCAGGGGAAAAAAAGCTTCTGACAAAATATGAGTTTAATACCCATTTCTTTTCAGAACATAAAAATGCACTAGAATAAATATATCTTTCCTTAATAGAGTGAGTAGTAGCTATTAAAAACTGAGCCAATATAGAACCGGGATAAACTAGAAGCCTTTCCAATAAGATCAGGGGTAAAGCAAAGATGTCTATCATCACTACTGTTATTTGATACAATACTAAAAGTGCTAGCTATAGCAATAAGACAAGAAAAAGAAATTGAGGGAATAACCACAGGCAAAGGGGAACATAGTCACTTTTTGTAGATGATATGATGACTTAGATAACCCTAGAGAATCAAATTAAAAAATTGTTGAAATAATAACCAGCAATATTGAAGGATACAAAATAAATCTGCACATATCATCAGCACTTCTGTATATTGTCAACAAAACCCAGGAGGAAGGGATTAGAAAGAGAAATTCCATTTCAAATAACTATAGAATTTATTCTTTTTAAAAATTTGGTTCTACTCACCAAAACATACAGGGATGATAATGAAAACAATTAGAAACCTCTTTTTAGGGTAATAAAATCCAACCCAAATAACTGGAGAAATAGTAATTGTTCATGTAAACTGAGACAATATAATAAAAATGATAATACCATCTAAATTAATGTACTTATTCATTGCTAAGCCAATCAAACTCCAAATGATTATTTGACAGAACTAGAAAATACAATAAAATCCATATGGAAGCAAAAATATTCAAGATACTCAAGGTAAATAATGAAATACTCAAGGCAAATAATGAAAAAAATGGGAATGAAGGGTTTTTAGGTCTCAAACTATACTGCAAAGCAATAACCAAAATTATTTGGTACTGGTAAAAAATATAGGAAGACGGACAGTGGAACAGAGGCAGACAGCATATAGAAGCAAATAAACCTAGTAACCTTGTGTCTGATGAACCCAAAGAACCCAGGTCTTGAGGTAAAGACCAACCGACAGAAACTGCTGGGAAGACTGGTGAGCAGTCTGGCAGAAATTAGGATTAAATCAACACCTCACACCACATACAAGACAATCTACAAATAGATTAATGACCTAGATATGAAAGATCACATCACATGCAAATTAGAGGAACAAGGAAGAAACTACCTTTCAGATCTATGGATAGAAGAAGCATTTGTGACCAAACAAGGGATAGAGATAATCACAGAAGATAAAATAGTTTTGATTATGTAACATAGAATTTTTTTTTTGCACAAATAAAAACAATTCATTTAAAAATAGAAAGGAAACAGTTAACTGGGGGAAAATTTTTTTTAGTTTCCCTAAGCTGAAAAAAAAGGTCTCATTTCTAAGATAAAAATAAGGAGCTTGTTTAATAATGAGTCATCCCCCAATTAATAAATACTCTAAGGATATCAAAAGGTAGTTTGCTAAAGAAGAAACTCAAAAGTATCAATAGCTATATTAAAATGCTCAAAATTACTAATAATTGGATGCAAATTAAAGTAACTGTGAGAAACTCTCACCCATCAGATTGGCAATGATGACAAAAAAAAAAAGGAAAATGACAATATTGAAGGGGCTATGGGAACAGGTACTTTAATGCACTATTGATAGAGCTATGAATTGGTCCTCACATTCTGGAAAGCAATGTGGAACCAGGCTCTGCAAAGTCACTAAACTTTGCATACCCTTTGACCCAACAATACTACTATAGGTCTATATCCCAATTCAATTTTTAAAAAAAAGAGGAAAAGGATCCATATATACAAAAACATTTATAGCAACTCTTTCTTGTAGTGGTAAAGAACTAGAAATGGGGTGCCCATCTAGTGGAGAATGGTTGAATAAATTGTTGGAATAATAATATGCTGTAAAAAATTATTCAAGGAGTGATTTCAGAGAAACCAGGGAAGACTTGTATGAACTGACGCAAAGTGAAGTAGGTAGAACCAGGAGAACAATTTATACAATAACAACAGCACTCTAGAGACAAACAGATGACTTGGAAAGACTTAGGAACTTCGATTAATGTAATGACCGAGGTGATGTGACAGAGAGGAGACACACATTTCTCAATATGGCCAACACATGATTTTGTTTTGCTTGACTGTATATTGGTTAGAAAGGTTTTGTTTTCTTTCTTTTTGGAGGGGTGGGAGATGGGAGGGAGAGAAAATAAATTTTTGTTAATAAAAAAAAAGTTCGAACAAAAAGAGAAACTCAATAGGGATAAATTTAAAGCCTCGAACATGGGTACCAATAAATCAGCTCCACAAGGATAAAATGTTCTGAAAGAGATCTGGAGTTTTTAGTGGACCACAAGCTCCACATGAGTCAGCAGTGTGATATGGTAGCCAAAAAAAGAAAAGCTACCATAACCTTAGGCTGCACTAAAAGGGCCATCCATAGCTTCCAAGAACAGGGAGGTGACAGTCCCATTGTGCTCTGTGTTTTTCAGACCTTATTTGGAGTATTGTAGTCAATTCTAGGCTGCATGGTTGAAGAAAGACATGTGTAAGCTGGGGAGTTCCAGAAGTAGGAAACCAGGATAGTGAAGGGCCTTAAGCCCTTGTCTTATGGGGACGGGGAAGGAATTGGGCATGTTTAGCCTGAAGAAGATTAGACTGGGGAGGGCTGGGGGGCATGAACAGTTATTGAATAAGGGAGGTAATACACCAGAAGGAACTGGAGGGAGTTGACAAGAGAAAAAAATCAGGCTGGCTGTCAGGAAAAACTTCAGAATAATCAGGACAGTCCCAAGTGGAACGGGCCACTAGGGGGTGCCATGGTGCACAGAGCGCTGGGCCCAGTGTCAGGTCTTGAGTTCAAATCCAGCTTCAGACCCTTACTAGCTGTGTGACCCTGCGTAGGTCACTTAACCTGCTTACCTCAGTTCCCTCATCTGTCAAATGAGCTGGAGAAGGAAAAGGCAAACTATTCCAGTATCTTTGCCAAGGAAACCCCAAATGGGGTCACGGAGAGTTGGACGCTACTGAAAAATGACTGAACAACAAGAAAAGTAGGACATCTTCCCTCCTTGTAGAGGCTGGACCTGCACTTTTCAGATACACTAGAGTTGGTATTCCTTTGCTGTACGGGTCTGCTGAGGTCCCTCCTGACTCCCAAATTCTGTGATTGTGGGAGAGAAGGGGCGCCTTGGATGACAGACCCAGATTTCAAAATCATCATTTCCAGAAGCCAAAAGGACCTTGGATATAAACAAATGTTTGTTGAATTGAACCAAATTAAGCTGGAGGGAATCCTCTTGGTGTATTTAGATGGAGGAGCAAGGCCCAGAGAGGGGAGAGATCTTGCTGAGAGTAACACAGCAAGCGTAGAATGTCAAGGGCTTTTCCAGACCTGAATTCAACCTTTTCATTTGACAGAGGAGGAAACCGAGGTCTGTAGAAGCCCAAGGCCTTGTCCGTAGTCACACAAATGACAGGGCTGGAAGCATAGCCACAGACATCTACAGCAATTAGGACAGGCTAGGGCAGATGGTTCCCCAAGGTCCAGTGTTCTGCACCTGGCCCCTCCCCCACTCCAGGCCCCTAATGCTTGAAAGAGGAGTATTTAGGCCAAAACTGAAGTCTGACTTCACACACCAGTAACCTCTCCGAAGCAGGAGAGGCTGGAAGCAGAAATAGCTTCAAAACAGATTCACTGACAGACAACAGACCCAAAGTGGGTTATTAAAGGAGACCGTGCAGGGGCCGGCGCTCCCTTCCTGCCTCTCCCCTGGGCCTGGCTCTGGGCTCCTGGGCCCACGGGACCCCTTCCCACTCCTTGCCCTGGGCCTGGGGTGGCTGAAAGCCCTGGTCTCTGTGTGCAGATGGGCCAGGGGCCAGGGGCCAGGGAAAGAGGTTACAGGAACCCCAACAGGCAGCGTCTGGCTCTGCTCTGGACCTTCCAGTGTCTATGGGAAAAGCAGAGGGCCCCAGCCCCTGATCTGCAAGCCAGGACACCAGACTAGATAAACCCTGGGGTCTTTTCCAGCTCTGACCTGACAACAGTGTGATGCTATTGGCCGGTCTAGAAGAGCTCTCATCCCCACGCCCTCCTTTAAGGCCAGTGCCTAGCTGATGCAGCCCCCTCTTCCCATAACCCCACAGGGGCCTGAGGATGCTGGTGGCCTTCTGACCTCCAAAGCAGAAGACCTCAGAAGCCTGGGCTCAGATCCTGGCTCTGCTGTTTCTGACCTGGGTGACTTTGGGTGAGCTAGTTCCCTCTCTGGCCATCCTCCGTCCAAGGAGGGGGGCAGACTAAACTCTCTTCGGTCTCTTCCAATGCTAATTCCTAACACTGAGATTTCAAGCATCCAAGGGAGCCACCACGGCCCCGGCCGGGGGGGGGGGGGTGCAGTATGGATAGAGCACCAGACCTGGAGTCAGGACGACCTGAGTTCAAATCTGACCTTAGACACTTACTAGTTTTGTGACCCTGAGCAGGTCATTTCACCTCTGTTTTCCTCAGTTTCCTTATCTGTAAAATGGGGATAAAAATAGCACCTACCTCCCACGGCTGTGAGGATCACATGAGCTAATAATTAATAAAGTGCTAAATAAATATTATTCAGAGGAAGGATGATATTACTGTGCTTGGAACCAGGGCTTGGCACAGTCAGCTCTAGTGGGGGGAAAGTCAGAGCAGGCAGATTCCAACTCAGTATAAAGGCATGTCTCCTAGCAATCACCTGGAGACTGTGAGATGCAGGGTTTGTCCCAGAAGAGGTTGAGTGACCTCTTGCTGGAGGACATTTCAGAGCAAGCTTTTGGGACTGGAGGACTAAAGCCCTTGGTCTTTTCTGAGCTACACCTTGCACCTCTGAACTTCCAAGGTAAATATAACAATGCCACGTTGTTGAGGGTTAGCTGCTGTCCCTTTGGCCTAGGACAACAAGAGATCAAATGCCCCTGGGTCCCACGAAACAAAATAACCTAAGAGCAACACAAGTAACCTAGAAGGGGGTTAGTGAAAGACAGCAGGAGCTTGCTGGATTGAGTAGACTTCTGTACAAGAAAGCTCCCTTGTGGGGGTCGGCCCCCTCTGCGGCAGGAGTACAGGAGCTGTCCTGGGCTGTAGTGCTGAGCCTGTTCCTCAGTGTGACCTTGGATTGCTCCCTTTCTCCAAATGGGCTCACGAAGAGTCAGACTGAAAAACGATCGAGCTGGGGAAGGTCTTTGCCTCCTCCCATGTAGAATGAGAGGATTGGACTCTACGGGTGAGCTTGGGTCCACCCCTAGGTGGACTGAATGAGCTCGTGGAATACACCCAGAGAACAAAGGTAACTGGGTGAGAGGTTCTTCAAACAAGCTTGATCCCCTAAGCCATCTCTTGGGCTTCAAAATTTGAGCTCACAGGACTGCCATGGGTGGCCTGGTGGAAATCAGTCAAGGTACCCAACCAGCATTGCTGCTGCTGCTGTTCAGTTGTGTCTGACTCTCCGTGATCCCATTTGGGGCTTTCTTGGCAAAGATATTGGAGTGGTTCGCCATTTCCTCCTCCAGCTCCCTTCACAGATTAAGGAAACTGAGGCAAACAGGGTGAGGTGACTTGCCCAGGGTCACACAACTAGACGTGTCTGAGGCCAGATTTGAACTCAGGAAGATGAGGTCTTCCTGACTTCAGGCCCAGCGCTCTATCCACTAAGCCACCTCGCTGCCCACGAGTATGGCAAGGGCCCACAGATTTAGTCTTAGCAGAGCGACTAAACTGCAGAAGTCTGGAAGGCACATTGATCATCTGGAGGGCAGTAAAGATGGTGAGAGGGAGGCCTAATGCTCTATGGTCATTGAAGGAACTTGGAGGAGGGAAGAGCTTGTGTGGGTTTGGGAAGACCAATTAAAGCACTCAAGGACTTTCTGAGATGCCAAGTGAAAAGGAGATGAGAGGACCATCTTTTACCTTTCTTTGTATCCCCAGCACCTTCCACAGGGCCTGGCACACAGTAGGTGCTTCATAAATGCTTGTTGGCTGACTGACTGAGAGCTGGAGGGGGGAGGGAAACTACGAGATTACAAGTTAATAGAGAGATTTAAGGGAGGAATAAAAAAAAGTCACAGGGACAGTGTGGGGAAGGAATCAGAGATGCCAAAGGAAAGGATCACAGGTGGGAACCAGAGATCACGGGAAGGAAGAAATGACAGTAGATAGAGATCAGAATGAAGAATGGGAGGTGACGAAGTGATCAGTGTGGAACCATGAGCCATGTAAGGAGTGGGACACTTGGAAAGGCTAACAGCGCATGGCAGATTCTCGTGGAGATCTGGGAGAGACCGCAGGCAGGTGGAAACCCCTGGGAGATCTGAGATAACAAAGAGAAGGGAGTGGGCTGGGCCTGGGGAGGGAGGGAGGGAGGGAGGGAAGAACCGGAGATACCAGAGAGATCAGGGCAGGGATCACCTTAACAAATCAGGAGATAAGGAAAAGAAGCGGGGGAGGTCTCCACTGTCCTGAGGAGATCTGGGGAATGTTGGTGAAGGCTCCCATCCCAGGACTGCTGCCACTCTTTCCTCCAGTTACTTTGTGTCTATGCCCTACATGATGTATGCCTGTCCTTCTTCCTGTGCCCAGAGTGAAAGCTTTCTGAGGGCAGACAGGGGTTTTCTTTGTGTATTCTCAGTGCCCAAGCCCAAAGCAGGCATTTAATAAATGTTTATTACTTGAAGAGCCCCTGGGGAAGAATTCAGAGACCAGAGAAGGAATCAGGGCTTACAAAGAGATCAGAAGGTGATGGCAGAGATTGGAGAGTGAAATCAGATATAGTGAAAGGTCAGGGAGAAACAATAATCAGAGCTCACGGAGAAGACTGATCTCAAGAATCAGAAATCATGGAAAGATCATGATTGGGAGAAATCAGGTGATGGTGTTGGTGGGGGGGGGAAGGGAAGTGGACAGAATCAGATATGGAGACAGAAGGGGAAAAGGATGTGCCACAAGTGATCAAGAAGAGGGCTCAGCAGTCATGGAGACTCTCAGAGCTGAATGGAGTGGCTGGAAATCAGGAGGACCTGGGTTCAAATCCTGCTTCGGACACCAGTTACCATCTGGTGTGACCTTCCTTCACCTTCCTGCCACCTGTACAATGACAGAGATGGCCTGTGAAGTCCCTGCTCTCTCTCAATCCCTAAACCCAAGATCTCGGATCCTTCCCAAGATCTCCTCCTTCCTCGGAAGGAACTAGATCATGGGGACACAGAGGAGAAGAATCAGAGATGACAGAATAAAAAGGTTGAGAAATCAGAGACCTTTGCCCAGAGATAAAGAAAAGGTCAGAGGGAGCAAAGAGAAATCATGGAGAGACTGGAAGAGACATGGGAAACATTCAATCTCCTGGGGGTGATCAGAGATCACGGAGAGACTGGGGAAGACTCCGAAAAGTCAGAGGGTTGTGGAAGAGCACCAGGACCCTCATCTGGCTACTTTCTTGGACAACGTTGGACCAGGTACCTGGACTTCCAAAGCCTCAGTTTCCTCATTTGTTTTGACCTGGATTCTCCCTAAAGATCCACTCCAGCTCAAAATCCCGTGATTTTCTAGAAGCTGAAGGAGCTGTGGTGGGAGGAGCGAAGGGGCTGGGGGGAGATAGGAGGCAGACAAGGGGCCTTGGGATTTGGTGACCTATAGACGTAGACTTAGTAAAAGTCAAGAGATTGAAGGAACGAGAGATTCAACTCGATTCAGGCAACAAATAATGGGGAGGCACCCACTAGGTGCTTCTTGGTCCCCCTGGGTACCAGGGAACTGGAGACCCTCGGGGAGAAAGAAGGGAAGGACCCTGAGATCTTCGGAAGAAGAGAGCAGGCCGTGGGGAGGAGAGAGAGGGATAGGCACAGAGAAGTCGGGCCAGACTTGGGAATGAAGAGTGTGGTGAGCCCTGCGGGAACCCCAAGACAGGCATGCATTGTCCTCGGGAGGCCAGTGGGATGAAGTGAGCAGTGTGGGTGGGAACCCCAGCAGGGGGAGGGAAGCCAAGAGCTTTGAGCTGCTGGACGGCACCTCTTTCCTCGGGCCCCCAGCCCAGCCTCCTCTCCCTCCCCTCCCCAGCTCTCACCTCAACTCAGTGATCACCTCCTGCAAGTCAGGCATCTGGGGTGCCATAATTCCTTCCATGGTGGAGGGGGGTCCCAGCTGACTGACAGAGGGAGGCGGTGGGACAGCCAGCGCTCAGCACGTCTGCTGTTCCCCAGGAGGGCCAAGTGCAGGATGCCTCCCTCTCGCCTGGCAGTCCACTACTGCTTGAACTCAGGTTGGGCGGGGTAAAGCTCAGCCGGTTCCTCTGGCTGCTACCCACGCCATGCCCCGCCCCTGGGCACCTCTGGGGAGGGGTTGGGGCTGGGTATCTCTGAACTGTGCAGAGGCAGGGATGGAAAGGGAGATGGGCATAAGCACCCAGCCTCCAAGCCCCTTTCCCTCCTAGGACCCCAGGCCTCCCCTCTCCTCAGAGACCTCAGAAAGACAGGTCCTCCAACCCCCTCCCCACTCAGGGCCCCAGGGGTCCAGCCCGCTCCTCTCCTGAGTGCTCAGCATCTGCCCTTCCCTGCCCTAGACCCTGCTCGAGTTAGCCTACCCTTTCCAAAGTCATCCCACCTTTGGAGGGAATGCACCTTAAGCAGCTAGGGTAATGTACTGGAACTGGAGTCAAGAAGACCTGAGTTCAAATCTGACCTCAGATGCTCTGTGACTCTGGACACAGTCTGCCTCAGTTTCCCCATCTGCCAAGTGGATATGACAATAGAATCTACCTCCCAAGGTTGCTGGGAGAATAAGATGAGATAATACTTGTTAAGTACTCTGTGTAAATGCTACTATTACGGAGGAATCTCTGAGACCTCTGGTAGACATTTTGGGGAGAGGGGCTTCTGGGATCCTGAGGAATCAAAGGGGGCACTGTGGGTAATGGAGGAAGGACCCAGGTGTCAGGACGCCAGGCAGCAAACGCTTCCCTCCCTGCCCCGGGGCCTGGGCCCAGTGCCCCGCTCCTTCTCAGTTAGTCAGCTGGCCCTCCCGGTCTATTTCCCTGTTCTCTGACTCTATCATCCTTCCTTCAGGTCTCCTCCCCATCCTCCCCCAGTCAGGAATCTCCCGACGATGAGGGTAGGAGGAGGAAACTGAGGTACAGGGAGTGCATAGGTCTGTGTCGCCAAAGGAAGCTATGGACCTCACCGACTCCAAATCCCCAGCTCCCTGAGGGAGCCTGAAGACCTCTCTCTAAGAGAGTGGAAGAACTTGGATCCCCAAAGGAAATGGGAGGGGGGTGGTTGGAATTGGGAGCTGGAAGGCGGGGCTGCCAGGGTGGAGAAAGAGGAGGGGGCAGAGTGGGGGAGCCAGGCTGAGGAAATAGAGAACCTGGGCTCCCCAGAGGAGGCGCGTTAGGGTGGGGACAGGCTGCGGGCAGGCCCTCCAGCCCCGAACCCCCCCCACCCCCGTGTCCCAGGGAACACATCACCTCCACCCTTTGCGCCCTGAGGGCCAGCGCTAGACGAGGTTGTGCAAAGACCCAGCGAGCACAGTCAGCCCTCCCAGCCGCTGGGGGAGGGGAGCCCGGACACCGGGGCATCTGGTTCTTCAGCACCCCCTCCCCCAGTCTTGGATCCCCAAGGGAACAAATGTGTGGAGTCATTCCCCCCACTCAGCGCTTAGACCTTCAGATCAGGTCACAGGTCCAGGCTTGCCTCCGGCCGCATCCTCGGGCCTCTGCCCTACAAGCCACTAATCGTCCAGTCCATCCCGGGATGCAGAAGGTGGGCTGGGGCCAGGGATCGGCAGGTTCCTGGGTCCCTGCCAGGGCTGGCACCCAGCATCTCCAGGATTTGGGGGAGGTGCTATGGGGTCCAGATGCCCCAGTGAGTGCCCAGGTTGGGGAGGCCTGAAGGTAGGCCTCCTCCACCCTGGCAGGAGGTCCTAATCGGCAAGGGCATCAAGGGGTGTGGGCCCTCGCAGAAACCTTGCATCCAGATCCCCACCCCTATTACTCCATACTCCATGGGGATCCTGCCTCAGGCCCGATACTGGGCCTGCCCCAAGCCGCACCCCAGATGCTGCTCTGCCTGCTGGATGCCTGGACAGAGGGCTCCCGAGGGTGGGGTGGGGAGTGGTGCTGAGGAGGGGCTGGCACACAGCTTCCCAAAGGGAAGGAAAGCCTGTTCTGTTTTGTCACTTCCGCTGTCCCTGTCCCTCTCCCCACACCCTCACCAACAATGGGGAGACCTCATCCTTCCATCCTGTCCTAGCCTCCTGTCCCAGCCTTCTGTCACCAGAGTCTTCCAACCTTCTCCTGAACAGGAAGCCACCCCCAGCCTGGGAGTCAGGGGTCTGGGCTTGGATCTGCGGCCTCGGCAAGCCCCTTCCTCCTTGGGGTCCCCTAGAAAGGGAGGTGCCTGGCCTCGGTTATGTCAAAGGCTGCTCCCTGGGGAGATGCCACGTTTGGCCCTGGGTCACCTCGGCGCTAATGATCTGCCCGGCTACCAAATGACCCTGCCACTGTTCATTCATTCATTCATTCATTCATCCAAGGT
This sequence comes from Vombatus ursinus, assembly GCF_900497805.2. NCBI lineage: Eukaryota > Metazoa > Chordata > Mammalia > Diprotodontia > Vombatidae > Vombatus > Vombatus ursinus. Next base: position 232,432 of record NW_020953976.1, read on the forward strand.
TGTTGAAGGTTTTACTAAAGCACCCACTATGTGCCAGTCTTCCCTTCCATCTCTGTATCCCACCATTCCTGACTCAGAGGAGGTCCCTAAGAGATGTCTGTCAATCAACCGCAGGGTTTGGAGTCCAAAGACCTAGCTCGGGGTCCTGCCTCCGCTACTCGTAAGTTGCATGAACAAGTCAGTCTCTTTTGCTACGTGTGCCTTAGTTTCCTCATCTGTAAAGTGCCGCCATCGGAGACTGTCAACTACCAAATCCTACAGTCTCGCCATATTTTGTGTCTCCTTCTCTCCAGTTCTCTCTCAGACCTGCCCTGGTCTCTGTCTTTCTAGGCCTATGATCTGGTATCTTTGCCTACATAGCACAGCCAGGCTTTACACAGCCGAAAAGGGCCCTGGAGACCTGGGGGGGGGGGGGCTTTGCAGACTGCCCCTCTCCCCCTCCCTTCTCCTTTCACTGCCTGAGTTTCTTGGGGGAGGGGAGAAAGCCGGGGGCTTGGGTTTGGCTCCCAGCCCTCCCCTCTGCTCCTTGGGTGACCTTGGGCAGAGCTGGCCAGGCCCTCCAAATGAACGGGTTTGATGGGAGGATTCCTGTCAGCTCCAAATCTGATAATAGCTGCCATTCATACAGCATACAGAGTGTTACAGACATGACCTCATCTAAGACTCACAACGCTCCTGGGAGATGGGTGCTATGATCATCATCCGGGTGTTAAAGACGAGGAAACCGAGGCTCCAAGGCTTCCAAGGTCACATGGTTAGGAAAGGTGAAGCCCAGCTGGGGAGTGTGAGGGAGCTTGGTCCATCTGCCTCCTGTCAGCCTGACTTTCCACATCACCCCAGAAGCAAAGGCCTGAGTCCTTTGAAAGCTCCTATTTTATGAGTGGGGGGCTCTCTGGAGGCCCGGAGAGGGGCAGGCCCTGAACCCCAGGTCCCAGAGCGAGGCCCAGAGCAGAGCCTACCCCATCATGGCAACCCAACCAGCCAGAATGCCACTCCTGTTGTGGGCCAAGCCCTCTGTCATGGCCCCAGGAAGCAATGGCCCAGCCTGGGGCCTTATTTGAGGGGGAGGGGCAGTTTACAAGGGAGAAGGACCCAAATGGGGGGGGCCGGCTCTGCCCCCTCTTTTCATCTCTGGGTGGGGAGACTTTACGGCTAACCCCCTCCCCCCAGCACTCCTTTCTGGCCCCATTCCCATTTCTGTTGCAATGTGAGGCTTGGGGACTGCTTTGGTGACCAGCCCAGGCAGGGACAGAGGAGGAGAGTAAGGTTCCCAGAGGCACCCTGCCATGGCCCTGGCCACACACACACAGACACAGATACACATGAAGAGATTTACCTTTGCCCCTTTTTTGCCAAAAGGAATTTGGCTCCTTGTTTACAGTTCCCAGAAAAACCTTAAAACTTTGAGATTCCTTGTAGACTCACGTTATCTCTCTTAATTTGAAATCTTATTCAAATGTGCTTTCCTTCCCGGCCCCAAAAAGAACCTGGCTTCTGTTTGTCTCTCTTTATCTCCATTTGAAAGGAAACTTCCCCCCTTTCAGCTCCCTTCAGTATCTATTCTCATTGTTTATTACCTTCCAAACGGACCCAACCAACCCCCTTCCTCTGGCCCCTCTTAATCCTAGCCAGGCGCCACAAGGTCCAGGACCCAGGTGTTCTGCTCATCCCAGCTTACTAAGCCACTCCCATCCAGATCTCCTTAGGCCCCTCCTCCCGTCACCCCAAACTACTTGGCCACTCCCAAGATCCCTCCCCCCAATCTTTCTGTACTTAAGACTAGCCTTTCCCCCATTCTGATGCTGAGCTGTCCTCAAGCCTAGAGGCTGAGGCTCTTGCCTGCTCGTCCTCACGGGATTCATGTGGCCTATCCACCCCAGGCCCCACTCAGACGCTGAGCTTTCCTCACACCCAAGAGGTTGAGACTGCCTCAAGCCCCACCTGACCACCTTAACCCCCATTTAGATCACTGATGTTTGGGTTTCTTGGAAGTCTGGCCTATATGCATTATCTCTAATAAACTTTTTCTCTGTCTGGAAGAAGATCTGAGTTGAATTTATTCAGCCAGATCCATACCATGATCTGGGCTTTTTCCCGCGATCTTGTGCTGCCTCTGTGCATCTAGGAGCACCCCAAAACCCCCACTCTCTTCATATGGTTCCCTGACCGGGAAAATTGCCCATCTCAGACTTCTATGGCCATAACAGTACGTAAATCCCCCTCTCCCCAGTTCCCCATTGTGTGTAACGGGGAGGGGGATTTTCTAAGCAGCTAGCTAGCCTTGCCGTGGAACTGCTTTTCGGACCTGACCTCTTGGGTTCTGCTGGAACCTCCGCCTGTGATGCTCTCAGGCTTCCCGTCCAAGTGTTTCTGTGTGAACGCTAGGACCTAGGTATACCATCCCTGGCACAGTGGACAGACCCCCTGTCAGGAAGCGTATGGTCCGGTTCTCTCGGCACTAGGGAATTGAGAAACTGTTGGATTTTTTTTTCCTTTTCTCTTTTTTTTTCTTTTTTTTTTCTCTTTTTCTTTTTCCCTAAGCCCACCATGGGTCAATCTTCTTCAATTCCCAAGAATTCACCTTTGGGCTGCCTTTTACAAAATTGGAAAAATTTTAGCTTTTCTAAAGGACTTAAAAAGAAAAAGCTGGTGTATTTTTGCAACACCATTTGGCCTCAGTATCACCTGGAAAATTATGAGGCATGGCCCCTTTTTGGGACATTACAGGTAAGGACCCTCTCAGAGTTAGAAAAATATTGTCACAGAGAAAGAAAATGGGTGGAGATTTCATATTTAATGGCGTTCGTTGAACTGTCACGAGACCCCGTTCTCAGAAAAGACTGTAAGATGCTCGTAGCTGGAGCCACCCCACTAATGGGGAGTGGGGATCAAATAGACCTTTGGGACGATCCCCTTCTTGTGCTCCTAGGGCTGCGGCACCTCCCCTCCCTCTTCCCAACCTCCATCAGAACCACCCCCCCAGCACCTATCTCCACCCCCTTCTCCTCTGGCCTCCCCGGCTGTACCGGACCCCTCCTTCTGCTCCCCATTCTCCCGTGATCGCTCCCCCATTTCCCTGTTCTCCCCTGCCACCCCTTGCTTCCCATGTCCCCACTTCCTTGCCCGTTTCTTTCCCATGCTTTTCTTTTCCTTTTCCTCTGGCTCCCCCATTTCCTCCCCAGACCCCTGCTCTACAGGCCGCCCCCACCCAAGCCTTCAGCAAAGGCCTCGCTCCGGTCTCATCTTCCAAAGAGACCCCTGCTCAAGTTCCGGACAAGATTTCTCCTCCCCAGACCTCTACTTCTGACGGGACCCCAGCTAAGGCTGCAGGTAACAGTCTGGCATTGGCGTCTCCTCCCCTGACCCCTCCCCCTCCTCCAGCGTCAGGTAAACTCTGCCTTTGCCAGCCAGACCCCTCGGCCTTGCCAGTCCAGCCGGCACTCCCCGGTCCCTCACTCCCGAGAAATGGGACTTCTTCTCCCCCTCCCCCTCAAGCCCCTGCTCCAGCAGGCCCTTCAAGGCTCTTTTCTTTAAGGGAAGTACATGCCTCGCCTGACGGGACACTTAGGAGGCACATTCCATCCTCTATCTCAGACCTGAAGCAGATTAAGGAAAGGCTGGTCGGTACTCTGAAGATCCCACTAAATTCACTGAGGGCTTCGGGGATGTGTCCCTGCAATTCGAACTTTCTTGGGGTGATCTGCATGTCCTCTTCTCCACCTGTTGTACCACTGAGGAGAGGAAGAGAATCTGGGAACAAGCTCAGAAATTTGGGGATCGTTTTGCTAGCAATGAACCTACAAAACAGCCCCCAGGAACAGCTGCTGTTCCCGCTGGTGATCCGGGGTGGGAATATCAGAAGAGTGAGGAGAGGGGAAAGAGTGATACGTGATAGTTTGCCTGTTAGAAGGCCTGAAAACAGCATTTCAAAGGCAAGTAAACTTTCAGAAGATTAATGGAATTACTCAGGGAGAAAAGGAAAACCCTGCCCTTTTCCAAAATAGGCTAGTAGAAGCCATTAAAAAGTATACAAATTTAGATCCTGACTCTACTGAAATGGCAGCTGTCCTTAGCATGTATTTCATTAACCAGTCTGCCCCAGATATGAGGAGGAAACTACAGAAATTGGCAATGGGACCCCAAACACCTCAGGCCCAGTTATTGGAGACCGCATTTGGAGTCTTTAACAACAGAAACCTAATGACAGTAAAGGAGAAAGAATGCAGTCAGGGGGTTAGAGACAAAGAACACGCTGCTGCCATGGTTAGGAAAAGACCCAAGGATTCTCCTGGCAACTTGGGCAGTGGGAAAACCTGCTTTCAATGCCACCAGGAGGCTCACTGGTCCAAGGAGTGCCCCTCCAGGGAGCCCCCTTGGAGGAAGCCCCCAAGCCGGACACCTCCAGGACCTTGCCCAAGATGTGACCAGGAGGGACATTGGAAGAAGGATTGACCCTGAGGTAGGAGAAGTGGTAGAGCAGCCCCCCAGTGCCCTGTCCTCCAGTCTTCTCAAGACTGGGGAGGACAGGGGAACCTGGGTCAGGGCAACAATCCCACTTTTTCCATCTCTCTCGCCAATCCCTGGGCAGGAATCAAGGCTGAAGGTAAGGTTACCCACTTTATCACGGCTATGTTCTTTGCTTTAACCAATTGCCCCTTGACCCATCCGGTCATGGGCTATGAAGGGAGAACTAAGGGATGTCTCCAGACATACCCTCTCCCCTTCCTATTTGAAAATCTGTTGTTTAAACACTCCTTTCTTATGCTCTCCTCTTTGGGAGGGAACCTGATGGAGAATTTGGGGAAATTTTCTGTAGTTAAGCCTCCTATCTCCCTTTTCCCTCTGTGTACTAGACTTCCCCATGTTCCCCTGGAAGTGTGGGAGACCATTTGGGATCAGGGAACTCCTGGGTGAGCTACTCTTGCCACACTCGCCGTTGTTCACCTCTGAGACCCTAACCATCGCTGTATTTGTAGCCCCACCCAGGAGGTTTCTTTGTCCACTGCCTCAGGAGTGCTTAATTTCTTGGGAACTCAAGGCTATAGGGTCTCTTTGAACAAAATCCAGATAGCATGCCAGTCTGTTAAGTATCTGGGACATGAATTAACACCCACCTCTCGCTCTCTAACCTCAGAGAGGAAGAAGACAATTCTGTCTATCCCTGTCCCAGCCACTAAGAGACAACTTAGAACTTTTCTAGGCATGGCTAGATTTTGCAGACTCTGGATATGTAGTAATAGTTTTATTGTTAAGCATGCTCCTCTGGGCCCAGACTCACTCCCTCAGGAGTGGGGCTCAGACCAGGCAAAAGCTTTCATGATTTTAAAATCTAAATTGACCACCACACCCCAAACCTAGTCTTTGGGACCTGACCGTAGCCAGATTGCTTGTTTTACTCTTTCTGTATTTACACCTTGCTTCTCTGCAGAGGAATATTCCCTTACTTGGGGGACAAGCTCTAAGCCGCTAGACAAGTTACCGCCCCTGTGAAGGAAGGGACTGTAAGAGTTTTTACTGATGTTTTGACTTGCACTTCAGTCTGTACAGATAGCATTAGTGACAAGAATTTTGGGGAAAAGGTGAAAATGAGTGCCAACAAGTGGCAAGATCCCAGAACTACTGTCTTGGTCACCCAATATTTGACACCCTACAATGGGGTGTGCACCCTCCGATTTTTAGCACCCCCTTTCTCCATTTTCAATGCCACACAGCCCACAGTCTCTAACTTAAGGGCAAAACATGGATTTTGGGGAAATGTCCTCTGGTCTCTTAAAAAGGGAGCAGACTATCTGATGCCCTGGTATAACCTACAACACAAACATATTCTCTCTAACCTTATAGAGACTATTTACCAGTTGGCAAATGTGACAGCTTATGGTCTCTGGGAAATCCAGCAATCTTTAGATTCCTTAGCAAAAGTAGTTCTAGATAATAGAATAGCCCTAAACTACTTGCTTGCCTCTTGTGCTTTAGCAAACACATTTTGTTGCATGTATAACAACAACTCTGGGCAGGTAGAGTTCTGCACTGCTCATATGTTGGAAAAAGCTAGTTGGATGCAAGAAATTCACAATAATCTTAGTGCTCCAAAATCATCTTTTTCATGAGAGTCCTGGCTCCTTTCTATTTTGGCCCCTATTTTTACTACCCTACTAATTAACACCTCTCTTGTGTTTGTTACTAAATATTCTTGCTAGATTTCTTTCTCCTAGGGTAGGAGCCATCAAATTCTAGATGACCGCTCAGGCTGTGTACCTGAACCTGGTATCAGCCGGGTTTTGAAGTTTCACCCCTCCAACGGGACCCAGAGAGGCAGGGACAGCTCTACGCCCTTTGCCAGCAGGAAGCAGTTTCAGAAGCCGAGACCTTCGCCCCTTATCCCAAAGGAATTTGGGTTCCTATTTGTTTGAGGGGGAAATGAAGAGGTTTACCTTTGCCCCTTTTTTGCCGAAAGGAATTTGGCTCCTTGTTTACAGTTCCCAGAAAAACCTTAAAACTTTGAGATTCCTTGTAGACTCACTTTATCTCTCTCAATTTGAAATCTTATTCAAATGTGCTTTCCTTCCTGGCCCCAAAAAGAACCTGGCTTCTGTTTGTCTCTCTTTATCTACATTTGAAAGGAAACTTCCCCCCTTTCAGCTCCCTTCAGTATCTATTCTCATTGTGTATTACCTTCCAAACAGATCCAACCAACCCCCTTCCTCTGGCCACCCTTAATCCTAGCTAGGCGCCATGAGGTCCAGGACCCAGGAGTTCTGTTCACCCCAGCTTACTAGCCACTCCCATCCAGATCTCCTTAGACCCCTCCCGCTGTCACCCCAAACTACTGTGGCCTATCCACCCCAGCCCCCACTCAGACGCTGAGCTTTCCTCACGCCCAAGAGGTTGAGACTGCCTCACACCCCACCTGACCACCTTAACCCCCATTTAGATCACTGATGTTTGGGTTTCTTGGAAGTCTGGCCTATATGCATTATCTTTAATAAACTTTTTCTCTGTCTGGAAGAAGATCTGAGTTGAATTCATTCAGGCAGATCCATGCCACGATCTGGGCTTTTTCCCGCGATCTTGGGGTGCCTCTGTGCATCTAGGAGCACCCCAAAACCCCCACCCTCTTCACACACACACACTTAACACACACTCGCACTAGAGTACACACTCCTACACAGACACACACGAGTGCACACAGACACACATGCAGACACACACATGCATACACTCACACCTACCCACACTCACACATGTGCACACAGAAACACATGCACTCACACACACACACACACACACACTCACACCCAGGGAGGGCAGCTGCTGAGGCTCTTTGCCTCTGTGCTGGCTCCCCAGGAGCTCTGGGCCTGGGGCCTCCAGGTGAGGGCTGCTCCCCTGTCCAGTCTGTGGCCCCTGAGTCCCTACTTTGAGCCTCCAGCTCTTGGCTCTCTCTCCTTCTGCTTCTTGGGATCTCTGTCTCCTAGGCTGAAACATCCGCCGCCTAAGGGCCATCCTAGTGCCTACAACTCTGCTCTCGGTCTCAGGACCGGGAGCATTCACCAAGGCTGACTGCAGGACACAGTATACAGGATACGTGCTATTATAGAGATCATCTCATCTGGCCCTCACAACAATCCTGTGATCTAGATGCTGTTATTATCCCTGTTGAACAGATGGGTAAACTGAGGCAGGCAGAGGTGAAGGGACTTGGCCAGGGTCACACAGCTATTACCTGTGTGAGTCTGAATTTGACCTCAGGTCTTCCTGGCTCTGGACTGGTGCTCTATCCAGTGTGCCACCTTGCTCAATTACTTGGGAACAGATCCCAGATTGTGGTGACACCTTTCGGGGACCCCAGGCAAGTACCTTCCCTTCTCTGGGGCCTCTGTTTCCTCCTTTCCAAATTTTGGAAGGTTTGGTTTCTGAGGGCCCAGCGCTCCATCCTCTGGGTGCTGTGGCACCAGCCGGACTTTGGCATTTACTAGCTGGATTACCACGGGCAAGGCAGTTAATCTCCTTTATCTGGAAAAAATGAGGCGGAGGAGCAGCTTCAGACTTGGTCCCCAGGGCCCTTCCACATTATCCTACCTGGAAGGGCTCCACCCTCCACCCTCCCTGCCTCCATCTCCTCCCCCTAGACTTGGGACACTGGGGTTGGGTTGGAAGAATCTGAAGTCTTGGAGAGACTAGTGGCAGTGTGGAGAGAGTGCTGAACAGTCAGAAGGGCCTGAGATTGAATTCTGCTTTAGCTGAGTCACTCAATCTCACTCTGACTCAATTTCCTCATTTGTAAAATGAGAATCATGCCAGCACTTTTTTTTGCAAGGCTTAAAGCCCTCTCTATAAATACTGGCTATTATTATTAATCTTTTCCTCATTGTCTCCATTTTTCCCCCTTTGTCTCTCCTGCCTCTCCCTAATTCCTTCCCTCCCTCTCTTCCTCCCCCTCCTTCTCTTCCTTCTCCTCTCTCCCCCTCCCTTCCTCTCTCCCCCTCTCTTCCCCTCTCTCTCTGTTTCTGTCTCCCCCTCTCCCTCCCTCCCTCTCTCTCTTCCTGCCCCTGTCTCTGTCTTTCTCTCTCTCTCCTTCCCTCCCTTCCCTCCTCTCCGTCTGTCTCTTCCTCCCTCCCTCCCCCCTCTCTGTCTCTGTCTCTCCCCCTCTCTCTTCTTCTCCCTCTGTCTCTGTCTCTCCGGATTTCTCTGTCTTGGCTTCTCTCTGTCCTGCTCTAAGTGTCCATCGGTCTTTGCTCTCCTCAGTATCTCGTCTCTGTCACCCCTCCTCTCAATGTCTTCTCTGGCCTCTCTCCATTTCTGTCTCTCCCTTCATCTCCCAGGGTCTCTCTCTGGGCCTCTCGCCTTCTGTTCTTTCTCTCTCTGTCTCTCCTGCTCACAGGCTCTCACAGAACCCCCGCCACTCATGGGTCCTGCGGGGTCTAGGTGTAGTGGCAGAGGGGGTGGGGGCCTCAGGGAGGAGGGCTCTCCGCTGCATTGACAGGAGCCTGCCCGGTGACCGGTGACGTCATAGAGCCTTAGCTGGGCCTGATTGGTCCCAGCTCCTGCAGCGAACAGAAGGCAGGCAGCCCGGGGCAAGGTTGCGGATTTGGCCGGCGCCAGTCACTCCCCTCCAAAGAGCCCCGGGCCCCGAGGAGACCAGGGAGCTCTGGGTGGCGGGAGGTGGGAGGGCAGTGGGGGGAAGGAAGTGTCTTAGCTCATCTGGTCCAGGGACCTTTTTTTCAGATGTGACAATTGAGTCCCAGCCACGAGAAGGGACTTTCCCAAGGTCACATGGTGATTCTAGAATGATAGACTGCTAGCTCTGCCAGAGAGCTTTGAATTCCTTTAGAAGGAGAAAATCCCATCAATTAATCAATAAACATTTATTAAGAGCCTACTCTGTTCCCCCACAGGCTAGCAGGAAGAGCCTGCTGAGTGCTGCAGGGCGAGAGCATTGGAGACCCAGCTCTTGGTATACCTTATTTCACACAACAGAAATCCCTTTCAATTTCTGAGCCTCAGTTTCCCTCTCCTCAAAATAAGGGTATTGGACTCATCGGTCTCCAGAGGATTCCTAAAGGTCTTCCCAGTCCTAACTCCTAGAAACTTACGCCATTCTCAGATTTGTTGAACCCCAGTATTAGTAGGTTTTGAGAGCCGGAGGAAAGCAGCAGTCCACCTGGGCTGCCCACCTCTTGCTTCTGCTCTGGATATCCCTGAGGGTTGCCTAACTTAGCGTCTCCCAGCTGTCACCTTTGCGGAGGTCCCTTTCAGAGCCCAGACCCCCATCTTCCATTCCTCTCCCAGGCTCGGTGGTCCCCAGGAGGCATCTCTGCTGAGGTCCATCACACAAACAGTCCTCCTCCTCCCCCTCCTCCCCCTCCAGCTTCCCATTTCCTCTGGGATTTGGGTGTCTAAAACTCAGAATCACAGGCTCTCCTGTGTCCCCTAAGGGGAGCTGAGACTTCTGCTTGAGAGGCATGACTTTGGGGCAAAACTGGCCCACTCAGAGGGCCTCAGAGACCCGAGGAGCCTCCTTTCAGCCTGGAAGGCTCAGCCTCCTGACCGTGGAGCCCAAATGAGAAGCGCCCAGGCCGTGTCCAGCCTTGGTCTTGCCCTCGGAGGAGGCACTTTGCAGCAGCTCTCAGTGTGAATTCTTCCTGACATCCAGCCCAAATCTGCCTAACTTTTCCACTTTCTCCCCTTGACTTCTGGGCCTGTCTGTGAGGACCGGAGAGCAGTCTGATCCCTTCAGATAAGAGGTTCCACGGAGTGATGTTTCGACTTTAGAAGGTAGTCATGTGGGCCAGTGTCCGCTCAGAGGGAGGCTTCCAGCTTGGCAAGTCAAGTCAAGAAGCATTCAGTTTAGCTCCTACTGAGTGCTAGGCACTAGGCTAATCCCCTCAAGAAGCTCCCAGTATAACTGGGGAGATAATCAGCCAACAGCTATGAACAGAAGACACAGACAGAATAGATCACAGATAATCAGAGGGAAGGCACTAGAATTGAGGGGGATCAGAAAAGGCTTCCTGCAGAAGTCCTGGGGATGGGCACAGCCAGAGCGAATGCCTAGAGACAGGAGACGGAGACTCCTGTGCAAGGAAGAGCCAGGAGGCCACAGCCACTGAACCACAGAATACCTGGGGGAGGGCAAAGTGTGAAATTGGAAAAGGACTCTTCCAAGGCTGTTTCACAAAGAGGCTAAAGTTCTTCCTCTCGCATTGTGCCACTTGTCAGGAGCCATCAACCTGCTTCTGATTGGGTACTCTGAGCTCAAGGGAACTAAGTCCCTTTCTCTCTCTGCCTCAGTTTCTCCATCTGTAAAGTGAGTGGATGAAATTCCATGAAATTCCTTTAGGTCCTGCCCAGCTCTGGAACTCTGTGCTTTCTGAATTCACACAAGGAGCCACCATCTTCATCAGACTGGAGGCCAGGAGTCTCCACTTCCATCAGACTTTTCAACCTCCTTCCACCCTACCCCGACTGGCTCCAGTTTCTCCAGATAGCCTACAGCCCATCCTCCCTCCCCACCCCAACCTTGCCTACTCACTGTGCCTCAGTTTCTGCAACGAGGTCTTAGGGTCCCAGGTATCTCATTCACCCCTTGCAATCCCTCACGGAAGCTTTGGACTCTTTGACCAGGATTTTAGCTGGAAGTTTCACCAAGGAAAGCAGAAGGAATCTCTATTTAGGTGTGTGCAAGTGAATGATGAGTGAATTTCTGAGGGATGTGTGTGTATTTATTGTTCAAGTATTTGAGTACCTACAGTGTTACCTGGGTCTGAGGGTGTGATTTAACCAATCAACCAATCAATAAACATTTATTAAGCACCTACTTTGTGCTAGGGATTGTGCTAAGAGACAAAAATGGTCCTACCCTCAAGGACCTTACAATCTAATGGGAGAGACAACAGGCAAACAAAAATAGGTAAAGCAAGTTATATAAATAATAAATAGGAAATAATTAATAGAGAGAAGGCATTGGGATTAAGAGGGTTGGGGAAGGCTTCCTGTAGAAGGTGAGTTTTCATTTGGGACTTAAAGGAAGCCAGGGAAGTCAGTAGTCAGAACAGCCAGGAGGCCAATGTCACTGCATCCAAGATTAAGTGTTGGAGAGTAAGATGTAAGAAAAATGGAAAGGTGGGAGTGGGGGAGGTTATGAGGGGCTTTGAATGTCAAACATAGCATTCTGCATTTGATCTTAGAGGTGACTGAGAGCCACTGGAGTTTCTTGATTAGGGGGTGACATGGTTGGACCTTCGATTTAGGAAAGTCAACATAGTGGCTGAATGGAGGACAGATTGGGACGAGGGAGAAAATGCAAGCAGGCAGACCCTCCCAGCGGATGTTGCAAATAACCCCAGCAGGAGGTGATGAGGGTCTGCACCAGGGTGGAGGCAGTGTCAGAGGAGAGAAGGAGATGTATACAAGAGATGTTACAAAGGTGAAATCGACAGGCTCGGGCACCATATTGGATCTGGGGGTGAGAGTGAGGAGTCCAGGATGACTCCTAGGTGGGGGCCTGAGGGACTGGGAAGGTAGGTGTCCTCCCCAGTAATAGGGAAGATAGGAGGTAGGGGAGGGTTTAGGGGAAAGAGAATGAGTTCTGTTTTAGACATATTGAGTTTAAGGGTCTACTGGACATCCAGTTCAAGTCATCTGAAAGGGTTAGGGTTAGGGTTAGGGTTAGGCGATTGGAGATTCACATTGGAAGTGTGAAATTGGAGGTCCATCAGCAGAGAGATTGGGGCAGGATGGGTAGATTTGAGAATTATGAGCAGAGATGATAATTAAATCCTTGGGAGTGATGAGATCACCAAGGGAAATAGTGTAGAGGAAGAAGAGAAATGGACCCAGGAGGCAGAGCCTTGAGTTAAAGGGCACGTCTGCCTCCATGTGTGATACATGAGTATGTATGTCTGTGATGTGTGCAAGGAGTGGGAAACGTTTTCTACTGGATTATGCTTATACATATAGATCTGTGATGTGAGCACATATATGCTTGTGTGTGTGAATATGGGGGCATATGGAAAATATTTGTGCTGAGTCTGTGGGATCTGGGTGTCTGGTGCGTGTGTGTGTGTGTGTGTGTGTGTGTGTGTGTATGTGAAAGAAAGAGAGAGAAGAGAGAGAAGAAAAGAGGAGAGAGAGGAAGAAAGGAAGAAAAAGAGAGAAAAAAGGAAGGAAGGAGAGAGAGAGGAGAGGAGAGGGAGAAGAAAGAAAGACAGAGAGAGAGGAAAAAGAGAGGAAGAAAATGGAGAGAGAGAGGAGGGAAGGAGAGGAGAGGGAGAAGAAATACAGAGAGAGAGAGGAAAATGGAGAGGGAGGGAGAGAGAGAGAGAGAGTCTGAAGCATGTGTTTGGGCTACGTCTGTGAGAAGTGAGTACGTGCATGATGTGGGAATGAGTATTACTCTATGGTATATCTCTATGACATGTAAGGATGCACATAAAGGCCTTCAGTCTATATGCTATGTGGGAATGTGCATGTCTTGTGTATGTCTGTATGGTGTGTGCATATGTCTGAATGCATGTCTGTCTGGAACGTGTGCATGTGCCTAAGCGTGCATTCTCAGGATGGCTGGTGTGTAATGCAGGATGTGTGTATGAGTGGTGCGTGGATCTGCATCTCCCTCTCTTCTGTATCTATCATTCTCTTCCCCTCCCCGCCCTGGTTGCTGATGCTACCCAGAGCTGGTTGCCATGACAACTCCTCCATCCTCCCTCCATCCTCCCGCCTCCTACCCTTCTCCTGACAGGCTCTCAGCTTCCCCAATCCGGGCTGCCGTCGGGGGCGGGGCCCCCATCCATCTGCCCCCCACCCCCCCACAATCCCACCCTCTCTCCCCCCCACCCCAACCACCCCAGCTCCCTGGCTCCTCTCCTCCGTAGGTCTCTCCCTCCCCCTCATCCGGCTGTCCCTACAGAGAGGGGGGGCCTGTGGCGGCCTGGGCTCATACATCGAGCCCTCCCTCCCCCAGTCCGGTCCCTCCTGTCCCCCTCCCCTGGGCCAGGGGGAGGTCAGGGACGCCTGAGTCCCCATGGCTGGGGGCTGAGGGACCCGTCTCCCCCCCTCCCCTTCCTCCCTCCCCAGAGCTCCGGGGACCCCCCTCCCTCCCCAGCCACCACCACCTCCTCCTCCTCCTCCCTTCCATCTTAGACAAGATGCCTTCCCCCAGCCCCCTCGTTCTCCTGGCTCTCTCTGCTTCCTGCCTGGCCACCCCGGCCCACCCCGGTGAGTCTACTCAGCTGTCCCCTGGCCCCTTCCCCATGGATCTATTTGTTTCCACCCAGCCGTTCATCCCCCAGCTCCTTCTCCCTCACCTGTTTGTCTTGGAGCCAGGGGCCTGGGGTGTGCGGGTAGAGCCTAAGGGGTGGGGGTGGGGTGGGGGGCCCAGCCTTCGGGAGGGTTCAAGTTGGGGGGGCTTTCTTGATAATCTAGAGGTCACAGAAAGCCACCGGCCCAGCTGCCCTAATGCAGAGGCCTTCAAAGGCAGGGTCCAGGACCTGGGGAGGAGATGTCTTAATTTGGATGGAGATGGGCCTGGCCTGCTCCCCTCTTCCCTCTCCCCGTCCGTCCTCTCTTGCCTACCCCAACACAAATAGACACCAGACTAGAGTCTGAGGGAGGATGGGACCTGGGACCTAGGATGGGGAATCTGAATGAAGATGAGGGCCCCCCCCCCACCCCAGTGCTGCCCCCAACCCATTCACCTGGGGAGGCTTGAAACTACAATTCCCATGATGCCTGATGCCTTACTTATGCTCTGCTGACTGGTTACTGGCTCCACGGTACCATGGGAGTTGTAGTCCCCAGATGGACATCAGCTGGGAGGGTGGGAAAGTGGACACAAGATGAAGGGGACAGGGTCCGAGGTGTGAAGGGGCTAGCCTTGACCCCTCCCTGTCCCTCACTAGTCCCCTTCCCCAGAACGTGCCAGCTTCAGCGGGAGAACTGGTGTGTTGGGGGGGAGGGGGAGGCAGGGAAGACCCCTTGCCCCACGGATCCAACTGGGGATCTGTTCGTCTCTGAAACCTGCCACCTGATGAGACCCCAGACCCCGGCTCCCACAGTACCCCTGGCTATTCTGCTGAAGGGCCACTGGCCCCACTGCAGTATGGGAGTTGTAGTTTGTACCTGGGCAGCAGCTGGAGGAGGGTAGTACCAGTGGAAGGAGAAACGTGTCCCCTACCCACCCCTCCGTGGCCGGGGAGCTCTGGCTTCTGACCTTTTCCTTCCTCCTCTCCCCCTTCTGTCCCAGATGGACTGCTCCCAGGCCAGGGTCCCTTGGCTCCGCCCTATGCTGTGGTTCTCATCTCCTGCTCTGGACTCTTGGCCTTTGTCTTCCTCCTCCTCACCTGTCTCTGCTGCAAACGGGGGGATGTTGGCTTCAAGGTGAAGAGGGTGGGGTGCAGAGGCCCCCTGCCCTGCCTTGAGGACCTGAGAGCCTGCGGAAGGGCGCGAGGGTGCTCCTCCTGGAAGAGGGTGGAAGTATCCCGAGGTGGGCAGTGCGGGATCCCTCAGGGCCCCATGCTTACCTCTGTCCTATGCCCTCGGACCCCAGGAGTTTGAGAACCCGGAGGGAGAAGAGTGCTCGGGAGAGTACACCCCCCCCGCGGAGGAGACTTCTTCCTCTCAGTCACTGCCCGATGTCTACATCCTTCCGCTGGCCGAGGTCTCCTTGCCGATGCCCGCTCCCCAGCCTGCCCGGTCAGGTAACACAAAGAAGGAAGGCGATGGAATAGTGCCCAGTGCCTAAGGCTAGAGCCGAGGCCAGCCAGCAGCTGAAGCTGCGGCCGGTCGGGGAGCCAGGGCTGGATTTGGCCCGATAGGAGAGCCTGGGGCTGGCCGGGGAGGGATCAGGAAGATCCTGGAACAGCACAGCTGCTCCTCGGGATTTCTCCTCTTCAGCGGGGTGGGAGGTAAGCAGGGAAGTCCTGGGGGAGTCTGGAGCCCCTCATTCGCTGCCTTTACCTTAGACCTGGGCACCCCTCTGGGCCTGAGCCGTCAGCACCTCAGCTACCTGCAGGAGATCGGCAGCGGCTGGTTTGGGAAAGTGAGTGAGGCCGGCGAGGGCTGGGGTGGGGGTCCCTCCGAGCCCCCTCTGCTCACTCTCCTCTGGCCCGGCATCCAGCTCCTCGCCATCCCGCCTCTCACCACTTACCATCTCTGTCCTGCTGTGCACCTCCGCCTCCCTCCACCCCTCTGTCCCCCATCTCTCCGTGACCCCCATTTCTGATCCCTGTATCTCTCACTTCCCAATCTCTATCCACCTAGCAGGATCACAGGACTTTAGAGCTGGAAAGGCCGATCTAATCCAACCCCTTAATTTTACAAAAGAGGACCTGAGGCCCAGAGAGGTCAAGGAATGTGCCCCATCTCCTGCCTCCTGACCCAGGGCCCTTCCCAGCCTTCCCATTGTCTCTCTGTCCCCCCCCCTTCCCAGGTCAGGGTCCAGCTTCCTTCTCCTGTTCTTCCTCTTCCCTTCCGCTCATCCCATCCCTCCATCCCCTCATCTGTCCGTCAGCTCCTCCCTCCATCCCTCCATCGGCTGCTCTGTCTCGCTGCCCAGCTGTCCACACGTCCGTGTGCCCATCCCTCCATCCGTCCCTCCGTCCATCTGCCTCTCTGCTCGTGAGTCTTTGGCTGGGTGGTGGGAAATGGGGTGGGTCAGTAAATCTTGAGTGCCCACTATGTGCACGGGCATGGGAATGGCATGAGACACGGGGCCGTGAAATTAAGGGGTTTCATGATGGCAGGGGGAGGGGCTGTGGGAGAGGAGAAAGGGAACCTAGGGTGATGGCCACCTCCATCCCACCCAGGTCATTCTAGGGGAGATCTTCGCAGATTTCAGTCCAGCCCAGGTGGTGGTGAAGGAGCTGAGGGTCAGTGCTGGACCACTGGAGCAGCGGAAGTTTCTCTCAGAGGCTCAGCCTTACAGGTAACACGGCTTGAGGGGCCAGGTTCTGGATTCCATGGCTTATGGTGACCAGGGAGCTGAATGTTGGGGATGCTAAGGGCCCTGAGCAGGCAGGGGTTAGGGGGAAGTCCACTGCCCTTCGGAGGGCGGGAGACTCAGTCACACAGGGCAGAGAGCTAGGTGGTTGGGTTCCTGGCTGTGGACAGGGGCTGGACATTTGGATCTGGTCAAGGAATGAGAGCCAGTATCTGGATCCTTGAAATGTTAAGTCTCAGACCTAGAGCTCCAGAGGTCTGGGATGGGGGGGGCGGGCGAGAATTATGTGTACCCTGACCTGCCCCACATCCCACACTGGGCCAGGGCAGGTACATTCAGGCTTTTGTATGCTGGAAGTGGGGCCAAGGGAGCTGCCTGCTGGCCCCAGGGGCTGGTGAGAGCCTCGGGTGCCCCCTGACCCACGGTCTGACCCCTAGGAGCCTGCATCACCCCAACGTCCTCCAGTGCCTGGGGCTGTGTGCCGAGACCCTCCCCTTCCTTCTCATTATGGAGTTCTGCCAGCTGGTGGGTTCCCCTCTTGTATCTCCATTGAGGCCATGCTGTAGAAACTTGGGGGTCCCTGGGGGTGATGACCGACGTCATCCCCCTTCTTGGTACAGAGCAGGAGCCTGGGACCCAGAAAAGTTGGGAGACTGGTCTGTGGTCACACAGCTCCCTCCTCAACTTTCAAAGCATGCAGTTGGCTGACAGTGGGGAGGCGGGCAGGGGCTCTCACTGTCCAGGGACCAGGGCATCTCTCACAGAGATGATTGGAGGGATCTCTGGGGGGGCAGGGGGAACCGGGCTGACCCTGACCCCTTTTCCTATTCACCAGGGAGATCTGAAGCGCTACCTGAGGGCCCAGAGGCCCCCAGAGGGCCTCTCCCCCGAGCTACCTCCCAGAGACCTGCGCACCCTGCAGAGAATGGGCTTGGAGATCGCCCGAGGGCTGGCTCACCTGCATGCCCACAACTACGTGCACAGGTGAGGGGAGCGGGAATGGGAGGGGTAGGCAGGAGAGCCGGGGAACACGGGGTGGGGGGTGGGGGAAGAGAAGAGCGGAGGCAGGAGAGCAGAGGAACATGGGAGGGGGAGGAGTGAGGGTCTAGAGGAGGGGTGAGACTGGATGGAGGCATTGGTTTCAAATTATGTCTTTGATAATAACTAATTGTGTGACCTCAGGCAAGTCCCTTTACCTGGGGCCTCAGTTTCCTCCTTTGTCAAAAGAGGAGGTTGACCTGGGAGGTCTCCAGAGCTCCCCAGGATCTAGGGAGGGATCAGGGGCTTGGGGGGCTGACTCAGGTAGAGATTGGGGGAGGGGTTACGGGGAGGGTGGGGAAGGGGCTTCCTTATTCCTTTCTCCCTTCCCCTTCCCAGTGACCTGGCCTTGAGGAACTGCCTCGTGACCTCCGACCTCACGGTGCGAATTGGGGACTATGGTCTCTCTCACAGCAATTACAAGGTGTGTGGGGGCATGAGGATTTGGGGGATCCCAATCAGGCCCGATCGGGAGCCTGACTTGGGGTCTTGTTTCTTAGCACAGTGCTTGGTACATAGTAGGAGCTTAATAAATGCTGGTTGACTGTCTGACTGACTGACTGTGACCTTGGGCAAGGCCCTTCAGGGCTCCCGGGACTCAGTTTGTTTATCTGTGAAATGGGAGACTTGGACTTGGTGTTCTTGAAGTCCCCCTCCCTCTCCAGGAAGACTATTACCTGACCCCTGAACGCTTGTGGATCCCGTTGAGGTGGGCCGCCCCCGAGCTTCTGGGGGAGATCCACGGGACCTTCATGGTGGTGGACCAGACCAAGGAAAGCAACGTCTGGTGAGCGGCCAGCGGGCGGGCAGGGAGGGGGTGCCCGGCACCCCTTCCGGCCCCTGCTGACCTCGGCCCCGCCACCCCCCCAGGTCATTGGGGGTGACGCTGTGGGAGCTGTTTGAGTTTGGGGCACAGCCCTACCGCCACCTGTCTGATGAGGAGGTGCTGGCTTTCGTGATCCGGCAGCAGCACGTCAAGCTGGCTCAGCCCCGGCTAAAACTGCCCTATGGAGACTACTGGTGAGTAGGGGCCCGGGAGAGCCCAGGGCTCAGCCCCTGTGTCCAGTGACTTAGGAGACCTGACCGTCTGATCTGCAGACCCTCCCTGGGAGGGGGTGCCCTCACACTCCCCCCTCTCTCATCCTCCCCCTTTCTCCTCTTGGCCTTCCCTCTCTCCTGATTCCCAGGTCCCCTGTCTGACCCTGAGCCTCTCTGGCTCTGCCTCTGCCTCTGCGTTAGTTTCCCTGGGTCCCCTCTCTGAGCCGTTCATCTCTCTGGCTCTGATTCTGTTTCCTGGTTTCCCTCTCTGGCTCTGCCTTGGTTTCCCTGGGTCCCCTCTCTGACTTGCTCATCTCTTTGACTCTGCTTCGGTTTCCCTTTCTGATCTGCTCATCTCTCTGGCTCTGCCTCCGTCTCCCGTCTACCTGGGTCTCCACTGGCCCCTTCCCAGGTATGATGTCCTCCAGTCTTGCTGGCGTCCCCCTGCCCAGCGACCCTCAGCCTCTGACTTGCAGCTGCAGCTAACCTACCTTCTCTCTGAACGGCCCCCTAGACCTCCGCCGCCCCCGCCGCCCCCCCCACCCCGGGACGCGCCCTTCCCCTGGCCCTGGCCGGCCCCCCCTGCCCCGCCGAGGCCCACAGCCCTCTCCTCACCCTTCCCCCTCCTCGATGGCTTCCCGGGGTCTGATCCTGACGACGTCCTCACCGTCACTGAGAGCAGCCGCGGCCTCAACCTCGAGTGCCTGTGGGAAAAGGCAAGGCGGGGGGCCGGCCGTGGCGGGGGTGGCGGGGCGGCTGCCTGGCAGCCAGCCTCTGCCCCCCCTGCTCCCCAGGCTGTCCCCTCGAACCCTTTCTATGAGGCCCTGGCCACCCCCAGTGTCCTGCCGGTTATCAGTGCCCGGAGCCCCTCCGTAGGCAGCGAGTACTATATCCGCCTGGAGGATCACGGCTCCCCCCCAGAGCCCCTCTTCCCCAATGACTGGGACCCCTTGGATCCGGGCGTCCCGGCCCCCCAGACCAACCCAGCCCCTGCTGAGGTCCCCCAGCTCGTGTCGGAGACCTGGGCCTCCCCTCTTTTCCCCCCTCCACGGTCATTCCCCCCGAAGGCATCAGGTAGCTTCCTGCTCAGTGGTTGGGACCCCGAGGGCCGGGGAGCAGGAGAGACCCTAGCTGGGGACCCTGCAGAAGTGCTGGGGGAGCGAGGCACAGCCCCCTGGGGGGAGGAGGAGGAGGAGGAGGAAGGGGAAGAGAGCTCCCTGGGGGAGGGGAGCAGCAGCGGGGGGCGCCGAAGCCGCCGGGGCCCTCTCCCCTGCCCTCTCTGCAGCCATGAGGGGCCTTGCTCCTGCCTCCCACTCCAGCGGGGGGAGATGGTGTCTGGCTGGGGGGGCCATCCGGCCCTGGGCTGCCCCAACCCCCCCGAGGATGACTCCTCGCTGAGGGCTGAGCGGGGGTCATTAACTGACCTCCCCCGCCCCCCCCCCCCTCCGCGCCCCCCCCCGCGTTCCTGGCCCCCCTAGGGGGGGCGGCGGCCCCCCCGCCCCCCGGGGGGGGGCCCCCCCCGCCCCCCCCCCCCCTGCCGCCGCCACCTCCCGCCCTGCCCCCTCCTCCTGCTCGGGCTCTCCCAGACCCAGCAGAATCACCCGATGCCCCCTCGGGACTTGGCAGCCCAGGATCCGGCCTCTCGTCTCCGGGCCCCAAGCCGGGGGACAGCGGCTACGAGACGGAGACCCCCTTCTCCCCCGAGGGGGCGTTCCCAGGTGGGGGGGCGGCCGAGGAGGAGGGGGTCCCTCGGCCCCGGGCTCCCCCCGAGCCACCCGACCCGGGAGCCCCCAGGCCACCCCCCGACCCGGGCCCTCTCCCAGGCTTCCTGGTGCAGGTGAGCACAGAGCAGCTCCTGCTGTCCTTGAGGGAAGACGTGACCCGCAACGTGCTGGGGGAGAGGGCAGCCCCAGCAAAGGCAGGGAGGGTCCTTCAGGGCCCCCAGACTGTAGGCCAGGCAGTCCCAGGAAACACGGAGAAAGTCCTGGGCCATGCAGGAAAGGCAGCCCCAGGCAGCAGGGAGACGACGCCAGAGAACGGGGAGCAGAGGCCCCCCGGGAGCGAAGACACAGTGCCGGAGAGTGGGCGCCAGAGGCCCCCCGGGAGCTGGGAGACACTGCTGGAGAACGGGGGCCGGACACCCCCAGGAAGCAGAGAGACAGTGGTGGAGAATGGGGTGCAGGGACCCCCCAGGAGCGGGGAGAAACCGCAGGAGAATGGGGTGCAGAGGCCCCCAGGGAACAGGGAGAAAGTGCTGGAGAATGGGGGACAGAGACCCCCAGGGAATGGGAAGAAAATCCCCGAGTGTGGGGAGCCAGCCCCAGGGATCCAGGAGGAGAGAGCCCTAGGGAATGGGGAGAGGTTCCTGGAGAATGGGGATCAGCAAGTCCCAGGGAGCCCGGCCAGGGCCCCGGGGAACGGCGAGCCAGTCCCCAGGAGTGGAGGGCAGGCTCGAGGGAGCGGGAAGAGAGCCCCACCCGGGCCTGGGAGACTGGGCCCCGAGAATGGGCTCCAAGCTCTGGGGGGCCA
This sequence comes from Vombatus ursinus, assembly GCF_900497805.2. NCBI lineage: Eukaryota > Metazoa > Chordata > Mammalia > Diprotodontia > Vombatidae > Vombatus > Vombatus ursinus. Next base: position 253,472 of record NW_020953976.1, read on the forward strand.
AGGGAAGGCCCCAGACGCAGGACCCGCAGGCGGCGGGGGCGGAGGAGCCGCGCCCCCCGGCGAGACGAGGCCGGAGCTGCGGAGGCCGGAGCCAGCTCTTCCCCTGCCCCGGGAGCCAGCGGCACCCGCGGGAGACGCCGGGGACCCAGGCGCCCCGGCCGACGGCGCCGTGGAAACCGGCGGCGACGGGGACCCCCCCACTCTGGGGAGGAAGGGCCCCGAGATGCCTCGGCTCTTCCTGGATTTGGGCCCGCCGCCGGGGAGCAGCGCACAGATCAAAGGTGAGTGGGGGGGGGTGACCTTCGATGCGCTTGGCATGGCCCATCTGTTAGAGACGCCCAGACTCTCCCAGCTGGAGGGAAAGGGTCTCAGAAGGCCCCTTACCTGGCCATTGTCCTGACAAGGTGGTCCTGCATTCTTGGCTTGAAGGCCACCCACTGGGGGAAAGGGCCTCTGTCCAGTCCAGCCGTCAGGGCTCCGATGGACTGGAGAGGTCGAGGAGACCACCCTCCCCTTTACAGAGGACAGTCGCAGGCTAAGGGACTTGCCAGCTAGCATGAGAGAAGGCAGCGGGTGTGGCCACTCTGCCTTTCCTTGTGCCCCTCCTCAGCTGCTCTCCCCTCTCTCTTGTTCTGCCCCAAGGGGCCAAGAAGAACAAGTGGGACCTGGGCTCCCGGGGTGGCGGGGAGCAGTCCCCGAGGTCCTTTCCACTGTAGCTGGGAAGGACTTGGAGGTTCCTGGGATCAGAGATTCTCAGCCAGAGCTGGGCAGAGGGAATTAGGTCAACACCCTCCTTTTACAGATGAGGAAACTAAGGCCCAGGCAGTGAACTAACTCTTCCCAAGGCTGGTTCTTTGGCAGAAGGCATGGATGTGGAGAAGGCTGTAGGGGGCTTGCTGGACACCAGGGAGGAAGTGAGGCTAGTGGGGTTCCCCAAGGATCAACAGCAGGGCAGCTCTGATAGAGGCAGTTACTATAGCAGATGAAAGAGGGTCCAGAAGCATCTGAAGAGGCTGGATCAATAGGCCAAATCCACTAAGATGAAATTTCATAAACCGATAAAATCAACTTCCTATTTACATCGTGGGGAAGGCAAAGCTAGACACAATTCCCGTGACCAAAATCTGAAGGTTATAGTGGACCGCAAGCTTGGTGTGCATCGGTAAGGCTAGAGGCAATTGAGCAGGCATTTATGAAGTATTTCCCACCTGCCAGACACCGGGAGATGCCAGGACAGAAAGGAAATAGGCCCTGCTCGCCCAAAGGGGTCTCTGCTCTGTAGGGAGGGACTGTGCATCTGGGTGGCAGTGTCTAGGCATACGGGCATGCATGTGGACGCTTCTAAGCATAAGTGCATGGAATAGAGGTTGTAAGTGCAAATAATGTATCTGTAATGTAATGCACACGTGTGTGCAACACACATGTAAACATCCATGTAAGTGTGATTTACCTGTAAGCATGTACACGTGTGGTGATAGACATATAAGCACATATAAAATGCAAATAAGTACACATATGCTTACAAGTGTATATAATAGACATGTAAGTTGATACACACACATAAGCACACATGATATACATGTAAGTAGATATACATATAAGTGCATATGTGTATATAATATACATGTAAGTAAATATAAATACAAGTAATATACATGTAGGTAGCTGTGCACATACAAGCACACATGATATACACATAAGTTATATAGCATATATAACAGAATATATAACATTACATATAAGTGCATATCTATAGCAACATATATAAGTGTATATATGCAAAAAGTGTATGTAATATACATAAGTAGATGTAAATATAAGTAACGTACATGTAAGTAGATATACACACATTATATACAAATAAATACATACATGCATATAAATGTATATGATATACATGTAAGGAGATATAACTATACTATACACATAAGTAGATACACACTCTAAATACATGTAATATATATATATAATCACTGTATATAATGTATATAATATATGCACTCATACATACCACTCACACATGCAGATAAGTAACTCCAAGATAATTTGTGAGGAAGGCACGAGTAGAAAAGGCTTCATTAGGGATAAAGTGATGGAACTAAACTTTGGAAGGAAACTTAGGAATTCTAAGATGCAGAGATGAGAGGAGAGTGCATTCCGGGCATGAGGAACAGCCTAGGCAAAGACAAAGTGGTGGGAGATTGAATGTCTTGTGTGAAGAATGGTAAGAAGGCCACGTTGGCTGGGCCATCGAGTGTGTGAGGGAGAGTGATGTATGATGAGGCTGGAAGGGTAGCTTGGGGTCAGGTATTTGATCATAGTACCTGGCACATAAGAACAGATTGATAAATGGTAGTTGACTGACTGACTGATCTTAGAGGTAATCGGCAGATGTTGGCATTTAGTGAGTTGCAGAAGACCAGCTAATCAATGAGGAGACCATCGCAGTGGTCCAGGGGAGAAGTGTTGAGAGACATGGCCTCAGGTGGTGGCTCTGTGAGGGGGGAGATGAGGATACATAGGGGTTTGTTGGGGCAGGTTAAAAAGGACAAGATTTGGTGACCTATTGGATGGGAGCAGGGCAGGGAGTTAAAGTAGGGCGTCAAGAATGACTATTAGGATGGTAGAAGGGAACTTAGAGACCATTAAGTCCATTTTCTTCATTTTACATATGAGTAAACTGAGGCACGCAGAGGTTAAGTGACTTACCTAGGGTCACATAGCTAGTAAGTGTCTGAGGTGAGATTTGAACTCAGATCATATGGACTCCCCAGTCCAGTGCCTCTCAGGAACAGTTCCTGAGGTTGTAAACCTGGGTACCTGGAAGGATGTTAGCACCCTCCTTGGAAAAAAGGAAAATTAGGAGAAGGGCAGGTTGAGGGGGGTAGTTGAGGTTGAGATTCCTAGGGAAGGGAGATCCAGTTCAAAATGTCTAACAGACAGTTGTCGCTGTGGGGCTGGCTATATGAATCAGGGCGTCCTCCGAGAGATGGTGACTGCTTGGTGGGAGCTAACGACATCGTTAAGCAAGAGTCTAGAGAGGGACAGGGAGAGTCCAGGAAGGAACATCACCAGTTAAGGGGGGGTGAGATGGATGATGAGCCAGCAGAGGAGAACCAGGAGAGAGTTGTCATGGGGGAATGGTTGGGGCCTGGGGGTGGGGGGGAGCGCTGCCCTTGGGTAGGTGGGAAGGGAATAAGCCTTATTAAGCACCCCAAGTATTGGGCCAACAACCATTTGATCTTCACAACAACCTGGGCGGTCGATACTATTATCCCCATTTTACAGATAAGGAAACTGAGGCAGATAGAGGTTAAGTGACTTGCCTGGGGGTCACACAGCTAGGAAGTGTCTGAGGCTGGATATGAACTCAGGTCTTCCTGACTCCAAAGAGTTCTCTGCACTGTATTACTCTACCTAGTACTGTGTCCATTTCTGAATGAATGCTACCATTTGGAAATGACATAGACCAATGGGAGAGTATTGACAAGAGGGTCACCAGAATAATGAGCGGGGCCCTGTTGGGGGGTTGGTTACAGAAGCTGGGGGGGAGGGGCATAAGAACTATTTTCCAGTGTCTGAAGAGCTGTTGTGTGAAAGATATTGGATCTGTTCTCCTTGACCCCAGTGTGGATGGCAGTGCTGGGCCTGGAGTCAGGAAGACCAGAATCTGAATCCTGCTTAGCTTACTAAGTGACTGAGGAAGTCATTTCACCTCTGCCTTAGTTTCCTCATCTGTAAAATGGGGGTGATAATAATAGCTCCTTCCTGCCTCACAGGATTGGTATGAGGATCAAATCTGTCAGTCTACAAGGCAGTCAGCAAGCATTTCTTAAGCATCTACTATATGCCAGGCACTGTGCCAAGGTCTGGAGCTGCACATTAAAGCAGAAAGTCAAGGTCTCCCGTCAAATGCTATTGTGTGTGTAAACCTTCGATGTTAGCAGCATTATTCATGGCTAGCCCCGGGAGCCTTGGGTAGGAGTGCAAGCCTTAGGATCCCTTCGCAAGGAGAGCTGCCTGCCCCAGAGTGGGTGAGCTCTGTCGGGGTGGGGAGGGAGCTTTGCTCTGAGAGAAGATGGGCTAGCTGGCCCCCAGGTCTTTCCAGATCGGAACCAGGGTAACGTGTGTGGAAGGGGCAGTGGGAAGAAAGCTTGGAGTCAAATCCTGGGCCTCAATTTCCTCCTGTGTAAAATGAGGGGATTGGACGGGCTTATCTCTGAGGGTCCCAGAAGCCCGACTGGGGTCGGGATGCGGGGACGTGTGTGTGTGTGGGGGGCGGGGAAGGTCGGTCACAGGGGTATCTCTGTCTAGTTCTCTATCTCCCTCTCTCTGGCCCCCCCCCCCCCCCCCCCCCCCCCCCCCCCAGCCAAGCTGTCTCGCCTGTCGCTGGCCCTGCCTCCGCTCTCTCTTACCCCGTTCCCGGGGCCGGGCCCTCGACGGCCTCCCTGGGAGGCTGGGGACGCCGGGGTCCCTGGCGCGGAGTCCGGCGGCCCGGGGGCCTTGGGGCTGGTGGAGGACGGGGAGGACGAGGAGGAGGAGGAGGACGACGGGGCGGCCGCGGGGGAGGGCGAGGAGGCGGCGGCCCGGGGCCCTGGGAGGGGCCGGGCAGCCCCGGTGCCCATCGTGGTGAGCAGTGCCGACGGGGACCGGAGCCGGCCACTCCGGGGGCTCCTCAAATCGCCCCGAGGGGCCGACGAGGCCGAGGAGAGCTTGGAGCTGGACCGGAAGCGCAAGATGGTCTCCTTTCATGGGGACGTGACCGTCTACCTCTTCGACCAGGTGTGCCCCGAGGGGGAGGAGTCAGGGAGGAGTCCGAGGGCCGGCTGGGCGGGAAGGGCGAGGGGTCGACCTGGCGCAGGGCTTGTAGTCCCGGCCCCGGGGTTCAAATGCCTTCCACCCCATACTTATTTGTCTGATCCTGCGCTTAAGCTCTCTGCCTCAGTGGCCTCATCTGTATAGCGAAGGTGTTGCCTCGGATGCCCCCTGAGATCCCTTCCCCGCTGAATAACTGGGGAAGGGGTGGTGGCCTTGGCTATGCCTAGGGTTGGGAAAGTTGGGGAGGGTGCCCCGTGTTAGGCAGGAGGGGTGGTGTGTGCGGTTCCGCTGAGGACGGATGTCCCTCTGACCCGGGCCCGCATGCCTATTCCAGGAGACCCCGACCAACGAGCTGAGCGTCCAGGCTCCCCCCGAGGGGGACCCGGACCCTTCGACACCCCCAGCCCCGCCGACACCTCCCCATCCCCCCAGCCCTGGAGATGGCTTCCCCGACAGCGGCTTCGGTGAGGGGGAGAAGACAATTGGCGGGTGGGGGAAACGGGTGGGGTCGAGCCTGAGAGTTTGAGAAGACTAGATCTCTTCTCCAAAATTTAGGAGGCAGTTTCGAGTGGGGGGAGGATTTCCCCCTGCTCCCCCCACCAGGCCCCCCACTCTGCTTCTCCCGCTTCTCCGTCTCACCTGCACTGGAGACCCCAGGGCCGCCGGCCAGGCCCCCCGACGCCGTCTGCCCCGCAGGTACTTTCTGCTCCGGGACGTGCTGTAGACATGGACGGCCACACAAGCAGCATGGGAATGAGGAGAGCAGAGTGGGAGGGCCAGTCTGGCCAGAGCTCACGGAGTAGCGGGCCCTGACCGGGCCTGTGGCTGGCCGAGGGCCTTGATTTTGAGCCTGAAGAATGTCTTGGAGCGGAGGATTGCTGGGCTTGGGGGTGCAGCATGGCTGGGCTAGCTGGGGAAGGATGGGACAGAGCAGTGAGTGTGGAGATGGGGCCGTCCAGGTGAGAAGAGGAAGGAAGGGAGGGTAGGGAGCTGGAGACTAGAGGAAAATCAGCAGGACACCTCAGCTGGCTGGATGTGGGTGAGAGGGTGTGGAAGGAAGAGTCAAAGGTGACGCTGGAACTCACCGAGGAACCACCATGGAGCCTCAGAATGGAAGGGGACCTTACAGATCCAGCTGGGGACGCTGAGGCCCAGAGAGCATAAAATCCTGTGTGCCTTCACAAGCATCAGGGGACAGCCCGGATGGGAGGCAGCGTGGCAGGGCTGGAGGCTCCTCGGGGCAGGGTCCCGAGTTCCCCCGGGTGGGGTGGCCATAAGGAGATAGGGGTGGAGGCCTGGAGCTCGGGAGGAGTCAGGACTGGAGGTATGGGAGGTATCTGGAGTCACGGGGGGAGAGCGCCAGCATGGGGCCAACGGGCTGAGTCTGGGGCCCTGGAGAGATGGCACCAGCTGTCTGGGTGACTTTGAACGTCTTTGACTTCGTCTGAGCCAGTAGGCTGGTTGTCCTCTGCTTCTCTGGCCCAGTTCTCGCCTCCCTCGGTCACCCATCCTTCATCCCTCTTGCCTTCAGGCCCCGTGGAGAACTGATGCCTCGAGGCCCTCACCTAGCGGGCCCCCACCCACCAGGCCCCCCTGAAGAGGGGGTGAGAGGAGACGGAGACAGAGTCACTGAGTTGGGAGAGGCTCCCGAGGCTGGACCCCAGCCCTCATCACCTGGATGCCAATCGGGAGGCCGGGGCCCACTCCCCCCCAGCCCTCCAGAACTTGTTCCCCCACCCAGTGTGCCTCAGCCCCCTGGAGCTGAGTGAGAGGAGGAGGATACCCAGCCCCATCCCCCAGCCCTCAGGACTCACCTGCATCTGGGGTCTGGTCCCAGCTCCACCCCAGGGATAACAGACTGACCCAATGGGGCACCTCAGGACTTGGGGGACTACCCAGCCCTACCTCCCCTCGGGGCACGGAGGGGCCTAGGCCCCTGCTCCCCCCTTGCCTCATTCCTCCCCCCTCCCCCGGCCCAAGGCCAGAGATGTCCGTTTTCATGTTATTTAAACACAGACTTTTTGGAGATTAGGCTGAGCTTGTGTGTGTGGGGAGCTGATGTGGGAGGCGGGGGGCGGGGTGGGCTGAGTGATCGTCTGTCCTTGTCCCCATCTGGGGTTCACGACTCTCCCTGTCCATTCACTCCTGGATGCCATCTGTGTCCCTGCTCTCTCCTCAATTCAGCGTGCCACCATTTTGCTCAGGTCTCCCCACAGTTTGACAAATATTCACTAAGCGCCTAGTGTTCAAAGTACCAGTCTTGGGGCTAGAACCAAGCAGTCCTTGCCCTCAACACGCTTGCTCTCCCTGGGCCTTGGAGCTGAGGGCACTCTGGTGAAGAGTCTCTGACTCTGCCACTGGGCGCCCGTGGGCCCTGCATCCTGCGTGTGTGCTCATGCCTGGGTCTCTCCGGTCTATGATGAGGCCGCCCCAGAACTCAGGGGACCCAGCTCTGAGAGCTACTGCCCTTTCTCCCACTTTGCCAAAGCCCTTCCCAGTGACCTGCCTGGTCCCCGGGGTGGCTTCCTCAGCTGGAGAATCAGAAGCCGCTGAGACAAGGTGTGAAGCCCCCCTCCCCCAGCTTCCGGGAATCCTCCCTCTTCCTCTCTTGGCGGGTGGGCGTCTCCAGGGCCTCACGTATTGAAAAGGGCGCTATGCTTAGGTGAGGGGCTGCCCGTCTGAAGGCACTGGGGCCCTGCACGAGGGGAAGCCATGGGACAGGAACCCAAGTGAGCACACGGGGCAGTGGTGTGGACTCCTGGCTGACCTGGGAAGTCCCCCAACACACGCCCATGAGCTGCCTTCTCTTCCTCCTTGGAGAAGGGTGTTAGAACCCAGGGAGAGCACAAGGCCCCAGCCCCTGGACTGTGGCTGGGAGGCTGGTCCACCTCCACAAGGTGCCTCCTGCCCCCCGAGGCCCAGATCTGGCGCAGAGGCTGCTGGGAGGCAGAGGCTGGCCAAGTGTTCAGGCGGGCCTGGACTGCTGCAGTGCCAGAGGGCACAGGGGCAGCCATTGCTGGGCCTGCTCCCGCCCCACAAAGCTGGGTCACAAAGCTGGGCTCTCCTGCAGCCAGCTCCTGGCCCTTCCCCATCGCGCTGGCGCAGGCTGGGTTCCAGCTTAGACAAGAACAATAATGACCATTGCCATATTAATAATAATAATAATGATAATAAGGAATTAATTACAAAGAAATGAAGAGAAACCACGAGTAGAAAATTCTCCTTTGCCCCAAGAGAGGGCGTTGGGGCACCCAGGGGTCCGGCCCCTCAGCCCCCAATAAATAAGTAGAAGGCAGGGCCTGGGGCCGGGTCGGGGCAGTGGGGTTATTGCCTATGGGGAAGACCGGGGGTCAGCACGGGGACAGGCAGGGGGGCTGGGCCAGGCCCCTGCCCACATCAAGCCTGCTCCTGTTTCTTCTTCACGGAGATCCTCTTCTTTCGGGCCGCCAGCATCTCATAGAAGGGATCCACGCTGACGGCAGCCCTGAGGAGGGGCAGGCAGAGATCAGCAGGGGCCAGAGGGGCCTGCCCCGCCCCCCTCCAGCCCTCCCCACCAGGGACCCTCACTTGATGGATTTAATCCACTCATCCTTCTCCTCCTGCGTTGGGGCAGAGATGCGGTAGACCATGTGGTTGCCCTCCACCACGCGCCCATCAGCCTCCGTCTTACAGGCCTTAATGAGCTGCCCCTTGTTGTTTGGGATGTAGAGCTCAAAGCAGTTCTGGGGGAGAGAGAGGGCTCAGGTTAGCCCCAGGAGCAGAAGGGGGACCCAGAGGGGCAGGAGTAGCCAGGGGGAGGCCCTCAGAGGGGTGGGGAGGAGGGACCGGGAGCCAGAGGGACACACTCAGAGGGGCAGGGGGGGGAGGGACCCAGAGGGGCAGGGGGGAAGGACCCACAGGAGCACAGAAGGAGACACCCAGGCGGGGGGAGGGACCCAGAGGGGCATACTCAGAGGGGCGGGGAGGAGGGACCCAGAGGAACACAGAAGGAGACACCCAGGCGGGGGAAGGACCCAGAGGATCACAGAAGGAGACACCCAGGTGGCGGCGGGGGACCCAGAGGGGCATACTCAGAGGGGCAGGGGGGAAGGACCCAGAGGAGCACATAAGGAGACACCCAGGCTGGGAAGGGGGACCCAGAGGGTCACAGAAGGAGACACCCAGGCCGGGGGGGGGGGGGGGGGCCCGGAGGGCTGGAGAGACAGAAAGCAGGGAGGCTGATGGGTGCTCACCGGCTTTCGAGGGTCCTCTACCTCCCGGATACTCAGATTCTCCAAGGGGATGATTCCCCGGGGCTCCTTGTCCTGTGGGCCAGAGGAGTCTCAGCCCCGGGGCACCGGGCAGCCACCTTGGCCTCAGATGCCTCCTTCTTCTCTCGGCTCCCACCCGCAGGGTCCCCAGCGTCCCTCCCCCCAGATGGCGCCCTCACCGTCGTGTACTCAAAGTAGTAGAGACAGTTGTCAGTGAGGATGAACCAGCGCCGTTTCCAGGTCTTCACCCGGCCCCCTGTAAGGGAAGGAGGGGGCGGGGGCGGGCTCAGCAGGGGGGGCCAGGCCGGGCCCGAGGACGGGGGCTGGAGGGGTCTGGACAGGCATAGGTACAGGCAAAGGGCAGAAGAACAGAGCCCTGAAAAGGAGGCAGGGATAGCGAGGAGAGGAGGGCGGGAGGGGGGGAGGCCTCCCTGCTGCCTAGGCCCCAGATATATCTAGCCTTCCAGCTCTGCCTTCTCTTTGGGACCCTGACAGCAACCCCTCCCCCAAAGTCTCCAAAGCAGGGCCCGAGCCGCCTCTCTGGCTACCACCGCGTCCCGTCCATCCCGTCTCACCCGGGGGCCGAGGGCAGGGGAGCAAGAAGCAGACGGGTACCTACCTCCTGGGGGAGAGGGCAGGAGAACAGGCAGGACCAGGCAGCAAGGAGAAGGAGGCCAAGGGTGCCAAGAGACACAAAGAGAAGCAAAGACCAAGAGACAGACAGCCATCGACACACACACGACGAAACGGACGGGGACGGGAGAACGCAGAAGGCCCAGGCCCAGGAGGGAGCGACACGGCAGGGAGGAGGGGGAGAGAGATGAAGAAAACGAGTTACATCCAGACGAGGAGGGAGGCTGCCCCAGACCCCAGAGCCCCTCCCCGGCCCGGCCCCCTCCCCGGCCCTGGGCTCTGGCTACCTCCCCCCCGGGGCTGGTCCCCTCCCGGGGCGCGGGCGTACCCAGTTTGAGGAGCCAGCCCTCTCGGTCAGGGTTGAAGAAGGTGTGCGTCAGGTCATTGCCGTCGTCCTCAGGGATCTTAAACGGCTCGTTGCGGATGCTGTCGTACAAGTTCTGAGACAGGAAGGGGGAGAGTGTGTGAGGGCCCCCAGCTGAGAGACACCCTGATAATGTGGGAGGGAGGAGGGACACCCAGAGGGGGGGACCCGGAGGGGCAGAGGGGGGGACCCAGAGGGGCAGAGAAGAGGGACCCAGAGGGACACCCAGAGGGGGGGACCCGGAGGGGCAGAAAGGGGAAGGGCCCAGAGGACCGAGGCCCTGGGGCCACAGGCTGGCCCACGGCCATGGACTCGGGCGAGGGGGCAGCCTCACCCTGAGCAGCTCCTCGGGCAGGTCCCCGCCGTCGTTGATGCCACGGTTCATGGTGATGAACCTTTCGACGCCTGGCTTGTCACGCACGTTGGGGTTGTGCAGGCTGGTGTTGAGCATGATCACGGCAAACGAGAGGACGTAGCAGGTGTCTGCGCTCAGGGAGGGGCACAGGGAGAAGGGGACGGGGAGCTCACTACCTTCTTCTCTGGGAATTCTAGGACAGCAGGGAAGCGCCTAAATCTGCCTCCCTGAACCCGGTCCCCAAGGCCTGCTCCTGCCCCACCCCACCCGCGCCCCTGCTGGCCCTGGCCCATCCCGCGCCTGCCTTTCTCTGCGTGCAGGCGCACGACGTTCTGACCGCCCCAGGCCAGGCCCACCTGTGGACTGGAAGACCCCAGGGTTGCACAGGCAGTAGCGCTGGGCGAAAGCCTCCATCATGCGGTCGATCTTCTGGGCCTCCCCAGGAAGGCGGAAGCTCCACAGGAACTGCCTGAGGTGGAGGGAGGCAGTGAGGGGGACGGATGGCGGGGAGGGGCCCGGGGGGGACAGCCAGCCACGGGGATGGAGTGTACCCGACACCCGTCCAGGGGCCCTCGCGGTCACCTCAGCGCCTGCACCAGGTTGAGGTCGGTGAATTCGTGCAGGTCCACGAAGGCGTGGAGGACAGCAAGGTTCAGCTCCTCTCTGGGGGAGACACAGAGGATGCCGTGAGCGAGTGCCGGGACGGGAGCCCTGCCCGCACCCGGCGCCCACACCCGCCGGCTCTGGGCCCGTACCGCTCCCCCAGGTAGTCGCCGATGGCGGTCTTGTTGAGACCTTCACCCTTGTACAGGAAGCGGGAGATCTCCTCGGGCGTGTTCTGCAGCAGCTCATTTTCCACCAGGAACTGGATTCCCTGGGAAGGCATCAGGACGGGGGCCGGGAGTGAGGCGGGGACCCATGGCCCCCCCTCGGCCCACCCAGAGCCCTGCCCCCAGCCCCTGGCACCTTCTTGGGGTCCATGTTGAACTTCTTCCTCCCCATGGCCATCTTGCGATTCCTCTGCAGGGTCTTACTGCAAAGGTGAGACGGGGAGCCGTGAGCAGCTGGGGAGCCTCCCACCCACCCACCCGGGGCTCCCCGCTGGGGCTGGGGTCCTGGGCTCCCTGCTGGGGCTGGTTATGAACCCTTCTCTGCCTCTGAAGGGTGGCACAGTGCAGACAGTTCCCTAGCTAAATCAATAAGCATTTATTAAGTACCGACTACACGCCCTGCACTATGCTAAATTCAGGGGACACAAAGGGGGGTGAAGGGCAGGGCCTGCTCGCAGGGAGCTTATAGTCCAAAGGAGCAGAGGAGACAGGACCACTACGGATGGCTGGGACGCAGGCGGCCGCAGATGGGGCTGAGCAGGCCCCCTGGGCCCGGGGGAGCTGCTGCCCACCTGCCCTCGTTGGCTTCCAGCCCCTCGACCTCGCTCATGGCCTCGCTCAGCTCATCACGGAGCCGCTGGATCTCCACCAGCAGCTCCTGCTTGCGTCTCCGGATGCTCTCCAGCTCCAGGCGCTCCTCGGGGGTCAGGTCTGGGGGAACTGGGAGTTACAGTGTGGACTGAGGGCTGGCCGCAGGGGCGGGGTGCACGCATGTGATCACATTATATGGCATCCTATAGTTCTCTGCATATGTAATTGCATGTATGCGGTGTGCGGTGCACATATGTGACCACATGTGTATGGCACACTACATTTGTGCGCTGTCATTGCATTGAGTGGTGTGTGATTACGTGTGTACGTGTGTGATCACAGGTATACGGCACACTACATTTGTGTGCATGTACACGATTATGTGTGATCATACGTATATGTTGTGTGCATGGGTGTAACTGCATGTGTGCTGCATGCAACGCATATGTATATGTGATCACATGTTTGCGTGCACGTGTGTGCTGGGCTCCTGGGTGACTTGGGTCCCGGGACACTTGAGTGCCTAAGGTCTGGGGAAAGGTATGCAAAGGTCTCCCGGGGAAACTGAGGCAGAGAGTGCAGATAACACTAAAACTAAGTTTGGGAACAGGGTAGGGGGAGAGAAGGCATGACCTCTTTCCCCTCATCTCCACTAAGTTGCCACCCCAAACTCCGCTCTAGCCTTCATTCTTCCCTGGGATGGTTCCCCCTTCTAAGAAAAATGGTCTCTCCCGATCCAAGGGAGCCCCCCCATGTGCGCTTGGGATAGTACATCCCACAGGCAGGAAATGGACTCGCCCAGGGAATGGTTTCGACCACGCCCCCCTGCGCTGGCCGGAAATGGTATCGTCCTGAACAATGGAATGGAACGTCCCGTCCCCTCCCAGCCCCCCCAGCCCCCAGAGCTCACTCCGCGCCCGCCTCACCATAGACTCCGTCTTCCATGGTGGCCAGGGCAGCCCGGCGCGGGCCCGTAGCGTGGCTCGGGCCGCCGGTTCTTCGCGGGTCCTTGGGGCTACGCTCAGCCCCTTCGGCCGCTCCCGGGGCCGCCGCCGCCACCGCCTCCGCTCTCGCGTGGGGCCGCCCCCGGCCAATGGAAAGCCGAGCTTGGTTTCCGTGGAACCAATGGGCGTTGAGGGGCGGGTTGCCTGGGCCAATGAAGCCGGGCGGAGGCGGGGCGTGAGGCGGCCGCGTTGCCTCGGTGGACAAGGGGAGGGTGGCCGAGCGAGCCAATGGAACTTGATGGAAGGCATTCAGGGCCCCGCCCCCCACGCTGGACCCAATGAAAGTCGGGGCCCAGCTCAGCGGGGCGGTGCGCACAGAACCGGGAGCATCAGCCCCCGAAAAAGTGACAGGGAGCAGACAACGAAAGGCTTTGGCTTGAGATGGGCAAAGGTGTTTGCGCCTGCGTGAGAAGGTCGAGAGACAAACGGGAGGGGGCGTAGCCTCTCCAAGCCAGAGCGTTGCTAGGGGGCAGGCCCGTTGCTAAGGGGTGGCAACAGAGCTCAGGCCCAGAAAGGAAAAAAAAAGTTCCGTTGCTTAGCGACAGCCGAAGGTGTGTTGGAGGGCGGTGTTTCTGCGGAACCCGTCGTTTCCTTCTCACCAAACGCTTTCCCTTCTCCCATGGACTCCTGCCCTGTCCTCTGGCTCCTCTCCTTTCCCTGACTTCTCTCCATTTCCTCAGATCCTTCCCTCTCAAACTCCTCCCTCTGCTCAGACTCTTCCCCTCAGACTCCCAGCCTCACCCTGGCTCCTCCCCTTCTCTGTCCCGTTTCTCCCCCCAAACATGGACTCCTCCCTCTCTCTCCAGACTCCTCCCCATCTCCTTTGACCCGTCCCTCTCTACCCAGACTCCTCCCCATCTCCATTGACTCCTCCCTCTCTATCCAGACTCCTCCCCATCTCCATTGACTCCTCCCTCTCTATCCAGACTCCTCCCCATCTCCATTGACTCCTCCCTCTCTATCCAGACTCCTCCCCTTCTCCTTTGACTCCTCCCTCTCTCCAGACTGCTCTTCCCCCGGAGGTGCCCCGCCCCCCTCTCCTCCTGCCTCCTCTCTGGCTCCTGTCCTTTACCACGTCATCCCTAGTATGGATTGAGTTTCTAACTTGCCACTTCCTGCCTGGGGAACCTTGAGCAAATCACCTTCGGATCTGTTTCCCCATCTCTGAAATGAGGGAGTTGGCCCAGATGATCTCTGACCTCCTGCAGATCTAACTCTGCCCTTGGGTGCCCTTTCCCTTCACAGGCCCCACCCTCTAGTGAGAGGGGACCTTTGACCTCTAATCCAGTTCCCTTGTTTTACAGATGAGGAAACTGAGGCCCAGGGAGGTTGTGACTGGAACTCAGGTCCTCTGAGTGCACAGATAGGGCTCTTTCCTCTGTGAGAAGATAAACGAGGTGATGACCTTGCTGTGGTCCCCCTCCTCACCCCTAGGTGACAAACCTGAAAGGCTGGGTGGTGCCGGTGCTTCAGGACCAGGTTCCTCAAGGGATTAGCCATGGAAACTGTTCCTGCCTCTTAATCCCCTCCCTGTCCCTGTTCTGACCTTCAGGAACTCTGAAGCTCCCATCCCTGTCCTGGTTCCCAAGAAGGGGTCCTAGCATTTCTGCCATGCCCTTCCCCCCCAGGCCACCTCCTGGTCCCACTTGGGCATCCTCTGCCCCCTCCCCCAGCCTCTAGGCCCCAGGTCTTCCCTCTCCTCCCCCTGCAATCCTGTAGCTGCCTGGCTAATTAATTCCATCCGGTCCTTATTAGGGTTACTGATGGATAAAGGCCACAGGCAGGGGGTGGGGTGAAGGGGGGGATGAAAGAGACCTTAGGAGGCTGGGGAGAGGGTGATGGGGCCTCTGGAGGATGGGAGAAGGAAGATTAGGTCCTCTGGGCAAAAAGAGCCATGAGGTCTCTGGAGTATGGTGGGATATGGGAGAGCTGGGGCCTGGGAAGGGACCCTGGTAGAGGACGGGCTTGGGAACTCGGGAGGGAGCCCGAAAACCTGGAGAAAGGGTGAGGAGGGAAGGACAGAGCCCCGCATTTGGGGCTGGAGGGCCCAGTGGGGCTCCTGGGTGGCTTCCACCCTCTCCCTGGGCTCAAGCCCTCACTGCAGGCTGGCACCTCTCCCTGGGCACACTCATGGAAATGAGGCACTGGGCCAAGGGCCAGGACTGAGAAACAGCAGCCACCCCCTGCCGCTCCCACCCAGGCGCGCTCGCGCGCACGCACACACACACACACACACACACAGGGCTTCACAACTCTTTATTCTGGGGGCAAGGGCAAGCCAGTTCCCTCCACCCCCAGGCAATGGTGGAAAGGACCCCAGGGTCCTTCAGTCTCCTCCACACTTGCCCCAGAGCCTAGGCAGGGGCAAGGCAGGGCAGCCCAGCCCAGGGCCTGGGCCCTTTGCCGCAGCTCAGTCTAGGGTGACTCATGCTGCAGCCTTCCCAGTGTCCAGAGGCCACGCCAGGTCCTAACAGAAACACCACCTGCTTTGCTCTAGGGCCTTCCAGAAAAGTCCCAGTGAGCCCTGGAAGACCAGCCAGCCTGCCTGTGGTGCCACCTCCCAGGGCCCTGAGGTCATAGGCTCCCCAGCTGGCAAAGCTGAAGGGGAATACATTCCAACCCCCTGTGGTTAACAGGAGAAAACAGAGGGGAAAGAGGCTGGCCCACTGTCACATGGGGCACAGGAAGCCAAGCCAGGATTCCAGCCTGGGGCATCTGGCTCCAAAGCCCATTTCCCCTGCCTGCCCAGAGGGACCTCCCTCCTGACGCCAAGGCCACGCTTTCTCACCCCTTCTGCAGCAAAACCAGGAAAAATTCGGGAGAATACAGATATGTAGATATGTATAGATAGGTATATATGCACAGCATTCTGGAGAAAGTCATTGGCTACTTGGTGGCCCTGTGCATCCAGGATGCCTCCTGCTCAGCCTGGAGGCCAGGCCAGGCTCCTCACGACCCCATGGGCCCACAGCCCTCCATGGCTTGTCCTGTCTGCAAACTGGGTCTGAACCAATGGGCTTCCTGGGTCCCATTCTCTTCTTGAGGGTAGGGGGGTCTAGAACAACCCCGGCCACCCCCTGCCTCTTGGACTCCAGGCAGGATTGAGCCCAGAAGGAAGGGGCTTGGGAGGAAGAAGAGTGCTGAGGGTAACAATAGGGCAGAAGGGAGGGGGGCCCTCATTCCCCCTGGTTGGGAAAGTGGTGAGATGGAGCTACCCATTCAACTCATCCAGAAGGTTCCACACACAAAGCCACCTCCCCCATTCCTAAAGTCCACGGTCCAGGAAGCATGTACTGCCTGGCTATGCCCCAGGGAAGGGGCTCGAGGCCTGCAGGCAAGTCCCTGCGCCCAGATTCCAGGTCCTTCCCCACCTAGGACTACCGACCACATCCCCTGGGGGAGGGGTGGTGACATGGTGGGCCCCTGAGGCAGTTCCCCAGCCCTGCTGGTCTTCCTTCAAGGGGGTGGGGCCAATTCAGGGGACGGGGCCAGGGGCGGGGTGGAGGCCTTGGAGCTGGCCTCCACCTGGGCTTCACCCCTCTCCTCCTCCACGTCGTCCTCTTCCTGGCAGCAGCTGAGGGCCACCTCATTTTCATAGCAGAAGGCAGCCAGGGCACCGGGCAGGCCCCCTTTGGGCCCAGGGCTGTCACTGTCCCCCAGGGCCCGTTGCTCATCCAGCTCCCGAGCGCTGCAGATGGGGGTCCCTGGCACCTCATAGGTTCGGTGAAAGTGACGGTAGTCCACTTCGTAGTGGGCCCCTCTCTGGAAGAGCACGGGCTCGAAGCGATGGCCCCACAGAAGCTCCCCAGGAAGATAGGAGGAGCGGCATTGGGTGGTCATGGCCGTGGCCTCCACCATGCCCTCCAGGATGACCACCAGCTCAAAGTCTGCCCTGGCCAGTTCGGCCCGGCCCATCTCATACAGAGGGCTGGAGGCGTCGATCTCGTGGACGATGGTGATGGGCGACACCAGGAAAATGCGGTCTGTACCCCCGTCAAACCCCACATCCACATCCTGGTGATCGAGGGGAATGTACTCGCCTTCTGGGGTAACGCGAGGCTGGGAGAGGCACAGGACAGCCGGAGACAAGGCAGAGAGGTGGGCGCGGGATCACAGAAGCAGGGACACAGACACATAGGAGATAAAAGGAGACGGAAGAAAAGGTGACATGGGGATGGAGAGAGTGACCAAGACACGACAGGCAAGCAGAATCAGGCCAGTCCCAAAACAAAAGAGAAGCAGAAAGGGGAAGCAGTCCGCACCAAGAGCCACGCAAAGACGGGAGCCGGGCGGGACACAGAGATGGAGAGAGAGAGAAATGATCTTCACAAGGAGACCCAGACACCTGGCCCCTAGGGACTATGGGCAGGTGTCCTCCCTCAGACCCCACACAAGGTCTCTGTCCCCCTCCCACAATTCCTTTTGGCCAGTGTTGAACCACTGCCCCAGGGTGGCTGCAGGAACCTGTGGCCACGGCAAAGTAGGGTCAGAGTTGAGACTAGAGGTGGCCGGGGCCGTCCACAGAAGGGGAATCTACAATGAACGACTACACCACCTGGGTCCGAGCCCCTCCATGGGCCAGAATTTTTAAAGGAACTACTATACTACACCACACCGGGCTCTCTGAGGGTCAGTCTCCACCCAGGGGGGCCCAGCTGGCCTTGACTGAGCCTGAGGAAGCCACAGTTCCCAGGAACTCTGGGATTTCAACCAAAAGGGGAAGAGAAACACTTTCCTTCTCGTGAGCCCCTGGGGTGCTCCTCTCCTCCAGACTGGGGGAGGTCAAGGCTTCTTCAGGGAAGCCCTGGTTCCCATGAGTGCTGGAGGCTGCTGTCCACAGATGACAGGAGGATGCCCTCCCTGCCCCAGAGGGTGCTGGCGGCTGAGGTCCTTAGACACTCAATCACCCAGAAGCTCCTGGGTCTCCAGCCCCAACCCAAGGGCCGATGGGATGGGGAGAGCCCCAAACCCAAGCGTTGCTGGGAATTATGGCTTCCTAGTTTCCCTGGACAGGAAGACGGCACTGTCCCCACAAATGATCGGAGCTCCATGCAAAGGTCCACGGGGAGTCACTGCCCCTTATCTCCCATGCCCTTCAGATTTGTGATTTGTGTGCCAGTCCCACCCGAGCAGGGGCCGCCATCGGGCTCCCCAGGACTCACCTGAAGTATCTGGGCTCGGACGTGGGCCTCCACCAGGTGGCTGCGCCGCAGGTTCCCCACCCTCCACATGAGGCAGAGGCGGTGGTCGCGCAGTGCCACCACGGCATTCTCACTGAACACCAGCGTCTCATTACGCTTCTTGGGTTTGGCGATCTTGGCCATGATGGCACCCACCACAAAGGCGTCCAACACGCAGCCTGCTATGCACTGCAGGACCACGGCCACCACCGCGGCCGGGCACTCCTCCGTCACACTGCGCACCCCGTAGCCGATGGACGTCTGGGTCTCCAGGGCAAAGAGGAAGGCGGCCAGGAAGCTGCCCACCTGTGAGAAGCACGGCGCGGGCGGCGGGGGTGCGGCCAGGTCCCCGTGCAGGGAAGCGATGAGCCAGAAGGCCAGGCCGAAGAGCAGCCAGGAGGCCACGAAGGAGCAGGAGAAAAAGAGACACATCCAGCGCCAGCGGACGTCCACGCAGGTGGTGAACAGGTCGCTAAGGTAGCGCGCCCCGTGCTCCCCCAGGTGGACAAAGCGAACATTGCAGTGGCCGTCCTTCTTGACAAAGCGGCCCCGGCGCCGGGGGCCCAAGCCCACTTCAGCGCCCCCGGGGAAGCGCCCATTGCGGCAGGCTGCCAAGCCGCCTCCCTCACCCTGCTCCTCCTCTGCAGGCGAGGGGACGCCACTCAGGCGCCGCAGGACGCGGGACACCCCCATGGGGGCTAGCAGGTGGTAGGGCACCTGTGGAGGAAGAAGGGGGACGGCGGCCAGTGCGCTCTTCTGAAGAAGGGGGATAAAGACCACGGTCTCCCACCCCCATGACCCCAGGGGCTCTCACAGGCTGGCCTTGGGAAGGGGCGCTCGGGGCTCTGCCCCTAGACGATGGAGGGCTGGGACAGGAAGCCCTGGCCCCTGGGCCCAGTCCATCCTTCCCTCCCTGCCTTCCACGTCTCCCCAGAGCAGCTCTGGGCCTTGCCCCTTGACCCCCCCTCTGCCCAGCACAGGAGCAGCTTATGTTTCCATATTCAGCCGAGACTCGGCTTAGGGGATGACAATTTCATGTCAAAGTCAATATCTAATCTGGAGACAGGTAGCCTTCTTCCCCCCACTCCTCCCCCCGCCCCCACCAGGCAGAGATGGTCAGAGACTGGCTCTCAGAGGGAGAGAGATGCAAAGAGAGACACCAAGGGTCCCAGAGATGCAGGGTGAGATAGACAGCAAGGTGCCCAGAGATGACAGGGAGAGATGGTCTGACTCTCTCAGAGACAGAGATGCAAAGAGACAGCAAGCAGACCAGAGATGACAGAGAGATACAGAGAGGGACAGTAGGGTGCTCAGAGATGACAGGGAGAGATGGTCTGACTCTCTCAGAGACAGAGATGCAGACAGACAGCAAGCAGACCAGAGATGATGGAGAGATGCAGAGAGGGGCAGTAGGGTGCCCACAGATGACAGGGAGAGATGGTCAGACTCTCTCAGAGACAGAGATGCAGAGAGACAGCAAGCAGACCAGAGATGATGGAGAGATGCAGAGAGGGACAGTAGAGCGCCCAGAGATGACAGGGAGAGAGGGTCAGAGACACAGTAAAGCAACCAGCAATGACAGGGAGGAATGGTCAGATTGCTTCTGAGACAGATGCAGAGACAGCAAGCAGCCCAGAGATGACAGAGAGATACAGAGAGGGACAGTAGGGTGCCCAGAGATGACAGGGAGAGATGGTCAGAGACACAGCAAATGGCCCAGATGATAGGAAGAGATGGTCTGAGACAGCAAGGGGCCCAGAGATGACAGAGAGATGCAAACAGGAACACTAGGGAGCCCGGAGAGATAGCAAAGGACCCAGATGATAGGAAAGGATGGTCAGAGACAGCAAGGGGGCCAGAAATGACAGGAAAAGATGGCCAGAGACTGGTTCTTACAGAGTTAGAGCTGCAGAGAGACAGCAAGGGACCCAGGGATGTCAGGGAGAGATGCAGAGGCAACAGGGAGACAGTCAGAGACTGGCTTCTACGGCTTGAAACACAGCGAACAGGGTAGAGACAAGAACAGCCTCTTGAGACAAACAGGAACGTCAAGGGCCAGTGTCGCTGACCACCTCTCCAAGGTGGGCAGAGCCATCAAACTGGACCATCTCCCCTGCGACAGGAGACAGAGTGGCCTAAGTGGGCCGGGTACAGGCAAACAGGTGGGCAGAAAGGGAGAGGAAGATGGGCAGAGCCAAGGACGGACAGACTGACAGGTTGTGGGGTCAAAGAGCCTCCTCCCTGCCCCCTCAGGGGCTTGAATCCCCCTTACCTGCTGGGGCCAGCGGCCCCCATCCCGCTCAGCAGGATCTCCTGTGTCCCGTGTCAAGGGCCCCGCTCCCTTGAGGGAGAACGTCTGCGTGTCAGGGAGGGGGCAGGGGGGGGAGTGTCCAGGCACCAGCCCTCGGTGGCTCTCAGGCGGGGATCAGAGCAGCCTTAGGGGGGGGGGGGGGGGGGGGGGGCGGGGCCAGCTCAGAGAGCCGCAGAGGGGGAGCCAGGCCAGGGGGACGGGAGGCCGGAGCTGGCCCTCGGCCCAGTCTCCTGAGAAAGTTGGAAGGGACAGAAATGAGACCAAGGAGGCAAGCAAAAGATGGGGTCAGAGGTGGGGGTGAGGAAAAGTAATGCCCCAAAATGGGGAAGAGGAGAGATGACAGATACCCAGACACATTGATGTCAGCAAAGAGAGACTTGGAAACAGAACACTGTGACCTCTGGAGACAGAAAGAGGGAGAGAACAGAGGAAGGGGGGAGAGAGAGATGGAAAGAACTGGGGGAGAGAAAGAGGGACAAAAAGTGGGTAGACCAGAAACAGGGATGAAAAGGTGCATAGCTAGAAAGAGGGGGCAGAGAGGGTGAGGAGCAGAAATGAAGAACAAGGGAGAGAAGAGGGAGAAAAGGAAAAAGTGGCACCAGAGATGGAGGGAGGCAGTAATAGGAGAGGCCGAGAGGGGAAGAGGCTGGGAGGCCACTGGGGCTGGCCAGAATCACCTCACACCACGGCTGTGTTCCCTTGGCTTTTATTGATCACATCCACACCCATCTCCAGTGAAGCCGGCCCTCCTCCCCTCCCTCCTCTCAAGCCTTTGGGAAGACAAGACCCACCCACGCGCACTGGAGGCTGGGGGGAACCAGTCCATTCCTGAAAGCAGCTGGGCCAAACCACACCCTGGCGTGGGGGGCCAGGCTGAGCCACCTCCCATCTCTGAAGGCAAATGTGTCCAACCAACCCCCCCCAAGGGAAAGAGGCTGAAGCAGGTCCTGTTCACTAACAAGTGAAGAGGACAGGCCCCTTCGTGGCCAAGCAGGGCACCCCAGGCCGTGGCTGGGGAGCAGGGGAAGGGACCAAGGCGGCCCAGACGCCTCCCCAGGTGCAGGCTTCAGACGCTGATGGTGCGGAAGACCGTGAAGCCAGACAAGGCCGTGCTGATGAGGACGCCCGGGCACTGGGGGTGCCAGTGCAGCTCCTTGATGTCCGTCTCCCCTTGGTGCACGAACAGCAGCTGCTGGGGGAGCTCTGCCACCAGGGGATCCCCCTCCTCTGGGCTGCCCATCTCGGGGTCCCTCTCCACAGCCAGATCCCACTGGGTCAGCTGGTCATCTGCCCCCGCTGCCGCAAAGACCCCGCCATCCTGGGGGTGCCACTCCACGGAGGTCACGGGGGCCACATGCTGCTTGAAGGTGGCCACTGGGGAGCTGCTCTGCAGGACGAGGTGGGGCGTGAGCCACACAGGGTTTGGAGAGAGCCCAGCCCCAGAGCTTGGGACCCCTCGGGAAAGCCGTCACACCCCGTGCCTCAGTTTACCACTCTGTACAAAGAAGGGACTGGACTGGAGGATCTCTGAGGGCACTCCAAGATACTGTGGCTCTCTACCAGGGTCAAAGGCTCCTTCCTCTCTGGGCTGAAGCTTCCCAGCAATAAAATGAGGAAGCTGAACCTGATCCCCGAGCCCCCAGGTTTAAGAGTCTATGGAGGGGCAGCCACATGGCACAGTGCATAGAGCACTGGCCCTGGAGTCAGGAGTTCAACTGAGTTCAGACACTTGGCACTTACAGCTGTGTGACCCTGGGCAAGTCACTTAACCCCGCTGGCTAGTCAAAAACAAACAAAAAAAAGGAGTCTGTGGAGCCCACACAGAAAAAGAACCAATGGCAACTCCCAAGTCTTGGTCCTGAGGGCCAACTAAGCACCAGGAGGCTGCTGAGGACTGAGAATTTACAAATGGACCACTGAGTCTACCTTCCCGTGTCTTTACAGCCAAGGACACTGAGTCCCAGAGCAGTGGGAGTGGTCACAAACCGAAATGGCTGCTGCACTCCAGAAATCTGCGACAGCAAGGGACTGTCTCGCGCACACACACACATATATGCGCACGCACACATTGCATACACATTCCTGTGCTCACATGATCTATGCACACGCAGTATACGTTGTACATGTGCACGTACATAGGCATTCCCGTACGTGTGCATCAAAATCACAGAGATGGAAGGCCCTCACCCGACATCTAGTCTAAGGAATGCCCACTATGTCCCTGACACGTCCTCCAGCCCGTGCTTATAGGCCTCCCCTACCCACGGTCCTCTAGGTGGTCGTTCTATGTTGGGGCAGCTCCTGGATTGGCCCAGGGTGGGGGCTCACCGTGAACTGCCTGAGATCCCAGACTTTGAGGGCACCATCATCACCTCCGCTGAGCAGGAAGGACGTCTCCCGACGGCTCCAGCTGATGACATTGACATCTGCGTCATGGGCAGAGGGGGCCGTGAGCATGCAGGCCCGGTTTGGCGCTGCCCGGATGTCCCATATTCGGATGGAGGCATCGGCTGAACACGACGCAAACACCTGAGAGCAGTGGGAAGACCTTCATTGTTGCAGGTATCCATCCCCACAGCCATCTCCTCCACAAGGGCAAGTCTAAAGGCCCAGCGCTCTATGCACAAGGCCTAGACCTAAATTCAAATCCAGCCTCAGACTCTTACTAGCTGTGCAACCCTGGGCAAGTCAATTCACCTCTGCTTGCCTCAGTTTTCTCAACTGTAAAACGGGGACTGTAATAGCATCTGCCTCCCAGTGTTGTGAAGATCAGACGAAATACAATTTGTAAGGCACTAGTACACAGTGCCTGGTATACAGTAGGCACGTGATAAGCACTTGTTCCCCCAAAAAGGACCCTATCTGTGGCCAGCCTCCCAGTTCCCAGCATCTCAGAGAGCCCTGCCTGGCAACCTCACCGTGTCCTCAGTTGGCGACCACTGCAGATCCTCCACAGAGCGGGAATGAGCAGCAAATGGCCGCTGGTCCACGTGCCAAGAGCCCCCATCGGTAGGTGTCCAGAGGTGAATGTTTTTTTGACAGTCACCAGTCAGCAGGCGACCTGCGTTCCAGACAGACTGTCACATACCATCCACTGCTTGGGAAAAAGATTCTTCTCGGTAGTTTTCACCCCCGCCCCCCAACCATCGTTTCCACCTCTCTCCAAGCCAAGTCAAACCCTCCTTCCTACTCAGGGCCTCACCGGGCACCCGGGGGGACCAGTCCAGGGCAAAGCCCTCAGCCATGTGGCCAGCAAAGGCAAACAAGGGCCGGGTCTGGGCCTGCTCATCCCTCAAGAATGCTGCCAGGACCTGGGGGTCATCCACTGCTTCCAGGGGCCTACGTAGGGAAAACACCTCCACCTGGCCTTTCTCAGACCACACCCCTGCCACAGGGGTCTCCCCGAGCCATGCAACCTGAGGGAGAGGGAAGGGAAGGGCAAGAGAACATGATTAGGCGTCTGGCCGTTCTCAGCAGCTGCCCCAGCAAGGAGAACCAGGCTCCCCCACGTGACACGTCAGTTACCCGGACACGGTTAACGGCTCCGTAGTGGGGGACCATGGCCAGCTCCAGCTGGGGCTTCTTCTCATCTTCTTCATCTTCCTCCTCGCTCTCACTCTCACTGTCCTCAGAGGCCTCACTTTTCGGGGTCCCGTGGAGGTTATGCATTCGCATCACCATCAGCCTGGAGGGAGAAGGTGGGATTCAGAGCTGGGGGGCCAGTCCCGGCAGGGGGAGAAGAGGGCTGGGAGAGGATGGAGGGGTGAAGAGGCTCCAAGACCCCCGCCCGCCCCATCGACCTCAGGCTCTTACAGAGACTGGGGGGTGGGAAGGGTCAAGAGAAGTCTGCCTAAAAGCGGCCCCCCCAGAGGATGGTGGGGGGGGCCCAGGGCTCCCAACACACCTGTTGCTCTGAGCACTGGGCGCCTGGGTCCCGGCACACAGGTACAGGCACAGGGGAAAGTCGCTGCGGGAGTCCCCGAGCTGGTCTCGGACAACGTCGAAGCTGAGGCATGGCGAGCCTGCCAGGGAGGGGGGAGAGTGTCCCAAGGAGCGCCCCGCCCCTCCCCCTTCCCCCACCTCTTCCCCCCTCCCCGACCTTCCCAACGTCCCCTCCCCCCCGGGTCTCTCCCCCATCTCCACTCCTCTCTTCTCCCGCACCGGTCTGCGCGCGGTGGTACAGCACGTAGGCCTCCTGGTCCCGCACCAGCTCCTCGTCCTCCTGCAGCGGCGGGCCCCGGCCCGGGAGGTACACGCGCGGCGGGCTGCTCGGGGTCTTGGCCTTGCCTTTACACGTGCGACCGGAACCCTTGCGCGCCGCCATCTTGGAGTCTGCGCGCAGCGGCCCGGGCTCCGCCCCCTCCGCCCGTCACCATGGCGACGGCCCTGTCCGGCGAGGCTCCGAGGATTGGCTGGAACGCGCACGGCATGCCGGGAGTCGTAGTTCTGAATGAGAACGGACCGGCCCCGCCCCCCTTGAGTATGGGCAGAAAGCCTGGGAGCTTCCCCAGGGGAGGGCGGGCCTGGCGCCCTCTCCTGGCTTTCTTCTTTCCTAGGGATCCGGACTAACGCCTCCACTTTCTCCTCTCACGCCCTTCTATCTGACCTCTGACCCCATCATTCCACCCAAACTGCCCTCCCCCAAGTGACCAGTGATCAGGCAGTGGCCAAATGCAGCGGCCTTTCCTCTCTCCTCGTCCTCCCGGGCCTCCCTGTGGATGCCCCTCTCCCCCTGGATGCCCTCTTCTCTCTGGGTTTTCAGGACCCTCTCCCGGTTCTCCTCCTCCCTCCCTGACCGCTCCTCCTCTCCCTCCTTTGCTGCATCCTCCTCCAGACCATGCCCTCTCCCCAAAGGTGGCCTTCAGGGCTCTGTCCTACCTCATTTGGGGATCTCCTCAGCTCCGTGGATTTGCTGTGGTGGTGGTGCTCAGTCCTTCATTCTCAAAGGGGACCATGACATCAGGAAGGTGATGCCATGACTTGCATTGAATTGGATTGAAGTGAGGCAGGGCTGTGCAAAGGCCCCAGCCTCCATGTCTCCTCTGGAGCCATCAGGTCCAGTGGCCAGATACAGATCAGGGCGACTGGAGATGGCCCAGGATGCAGTGGGGGCTCCCACGGATTTAATGACCATCTCTGTGTTAAAGATTCTCAAAGCCTGCCTCTCCTGCCCCAATTTCTCTGCTGACCTCCAACCTCATATCCCCAACTGCCTTTCACACATTTCCAACTAGATGTGTCCAGTAGATATCTTAAAACTTAATACGTCCAAAACAGGACGCCTGCCCCATCTGACGTTCCCTGTTACTGTAGAGGGCGACGCCGTCCTCCGACTCCTCGCTCTCTCTCATCCCCCACATCCGATATGGTGCCAAGGCCCGTCGATTTCACCTCTGCAGCATCTCGGGAATACGCCCCACCTCTCCTCTGATGCCGCCCTTCACCCTGGCGCAGGCCGTCACATACCTCATGCCTGCACTAATGGTAAGAGCTTGGCCGGGTGGGGGAGGTTCTCTCCCACCCCAGTTCATTCTTAGACATTCAGAGGCCACAGTGATCTGCCCAAGTCTGACCACGTCACCCCCGCCCCCACCCCCAGCAATTCCCTATGACCTTCAGGATGCCAAAATCCTCTGCTGGGCATTCTGAGCACTTCATCACCCACCTCTAACTTACCTTTGCCTTTTCTCGTGCCCTCTAACCCAGCCAAACTGCCCTGGCTGCTCCTGTCCCATCTCCTATCTCCTGGAGCCCCTGGCTTCCCTCAAAGGTCTGCTCAGACGTCCCCTTCCACTGGAGGCTTTTCCTCATCCTACACACCCAAATGGCTGTGGACTTCCCAGTGCATTACTATTTTCGAGCCTGTTGTCCTCCTGTGCAGGGCTAAGGTCTCTGGCCTGAGGCACGTGGAGCCTTGTCCATGCACCCAGCCCCAAAGCCACGCCACGGAGGCCCGCTGACTGTGCGTGCGTGTGCGTGCGTGTGTGTGCGTGTGTGTCCCTCCCTCCCCCTTCTCTCTCTCTTTCCTTCTCTCTGTCTCTTTCTTCCTCCCTGTCTCTGTCTCTGTCTGTTTTTTTCTTTCTCTCTTCCTCTGTCTCTGTCTCTCTCTGTGCTTTCTCCATCTTCCTCTATCTCTCTCTCTTCCTCTCTGCCTCCCCCATTCTCTGTCTCCTTCTGTCTTTCTCTCTCTCTTCCTTTGTCTGTCCGTCTGTCTGCTGCCTTCGGGTTTTGCTGCCCAGTGTACAAGATGAGGAGTCCGGGGCTCCGGGCTGAGGAGGCATAAAAACTTGGTTTATTCCATCGGGGTTGGACACCTGAGCCCCCACCCCCCAGGTCCCGCCCCTGCTGCAGGGTGGGGCTGGGTGGGCTTCTGGGGCCCAGGCCAGGTTCTGAGGTTGGACACTGGAGGTCAGTTAGGGAGTGGGGGAGGGGACGTGTGGTCTGGGAGGATGTCCAGGAGTACAGTGAAGGGAAGCCTGGGGTAGTTTAGGATTAGGGGTCAAAGAAGGGGGAGGATCAGAGTTCAGTTCGGGTAGACCCCAAGGTGTCTGGCAGAGATTGGGATTGGGGACGGTCTTGGGTTCAGGGGTAACAGTCTCAGGAGTCAGAGGCTAGGGATAAGGGGTCAGGCTCACAGTCTGGGGTCAAGGGTCACAGTCTCAGGGTCAGGGGTCACAGTCTTGGGGTCAGAGTCTCAGGGTTGGGGGGGGGTCACAGTTTAGCGAGCGGCTCTCACAGTTTTGTGTCCCAATGATGAAGGTTAAAAACAGCCCCCTCTCCCCTGGGGGGTGGTCCCTGGTGGTATCTGGGGCACGGGGAGCAGCACAGTGATGGTGCAGGAGCCCCACAAGATGGGGCTGGGGCAGAGGGGAGGGGTATGTGCTCAGTCAGACCCCCCCCTTCCCATGACATTAAAAAGCCCTTGTCAGGTTAAAAAAGCCCGCGGGGCTCAGGGACCCCTGTCGCAGCCCCCCCTGGCTCTGTCTCATCAGCGTCTGGTCCGTGGCCAGGCCGTGCTGGGTCTGTGGCCCCTCGGTTCCAAAGGAAAGAGCTGCCTGCCCCCGTTTCCATGGTTTTGCTGCTGATCTGTGGTCCTTGGCCCCGGGGCCCTCGCGCTGCATCCATCCACAGGCCGTCTGCCCTGGGAGTGCCTTCTCCATGCCGTGCCAGGGGAGGGGGGGACAGGGTCGGTCATACCTCAGACTCGAGGCTGGAGAAGTGGGCAGAGCCACGGCGGGTACCCAGGTCGCCCCCACGGTGTCTCCGGGGCATAGGGCCCCAGTGGGTAGCGTGGGGGCACCGGCGAGAGTGGCGGCTATGGACCGGGGCCGCCCGGGGACAAGAGCTCAGGTCCTCCAGGGAACGGGAAGTAGGTGCAGGTGGCGGGAGGTCCCACGCCCCTGCGTGGCGCCGCCGATGCGGGGCTTGGCCAGATCGACGGCTGGGAGCCCGGTGGCCCCTTGGGCAGCGGCAGCGGGTGCGTCGTCGGTGGGGCCCGGCAGCCCACGGAGGGGGCGGGGGGTGGGGTGGGGCCCACCAGCCACCATCCAGACCATCGTGGGAGCAGCTGAGGTGGCGTGGAGGGGGGAGCAGCTCCAGGCTGGCACAGTGGCGACAATGCCAGGCTGCTGGGCCAGGGCGAGGGGGCAGGTAGTCCCAGCTGCCTGCCCGCCAGCCCCCCAGCTTGTCAACAGACCAGTAGCGACCCAAGCGGTCGGCATACGGATAGAAATCGGGGACCCACCAGGGCTCTAGGCCAGCTCCCGAGCCGGCCCCCAAGCTCTCCGAGTCATCGGAGTCGGACAATTCGAGGTCCAGGTAGGGGCAGGGTGGGGGAGGTGCTCGGCAAGGTGGTGGAGGAGGAGCTGCAGAGCCCCCCCCGCCACCGGCCCCCCGAAGCAGGGGCTGGCTCTCGGGGTCCGAGCGGGGCCAGCGGGTTGGGGCCGGGGGGCTCTCATCCTCGTAAGCCAGGTGACAGAGCGGGGCGGCGGGTGGAGCAGGTGGGGAGGGGTATCCAGCATAAGGGGCAGGGGCTGGTTCGCTAGGGCCCGAAGCCTCCTTCTCTCTCACAATGGCAAAGTAAGAAGGAGGGGGCTTCTGGGGCGGAGGAGGCGGGGACATGGGCCGGGCCAAGCGAGATGCCCGGGGCTCCCCCAGGCCCTGTGGCTCAATGGGCCCATAGTAGCGGTGGAAGCTGTCGGCCATGGCTCCTGGGAGGGGGGCACGAGGGGGGCCTGAGGCCTCAGGGGTGACCGGGACAGGTACGGGCCCAGCCCCAGGCCCCGCGGATGGCTTGGGCCGGCGCCAACGGTCCACCGCCACCCGCTCCCGGGGCAGGAAGGGGCCGGGGGCCGTGGGTGCCGGGGCCGGACGGGGAGCTGGGTAGGCTGGGCTGGGCAGGGGCAGGGGCTGGGGGGGCAGGGGCTTGGCGGCTGGAGGGGCAGCTTCGGCGCTACAACAGCTATACATGCCCTGGAGGGGAGAAAGGAGAGGGAGCCCCCTCAGCCGGTGCCTGGCCAAGGCCCGTCCCCGCACCCCACCCCCGTGCCCCGGTCCCAGGCTCACCCTGGAGAAGGCCAGCAGGAAGTCCAGGTGGTGGGTGGGGCCCAGGCAGTGGCGCAGTCTCCAGTAGACCAGGTGCTCCCAAGCAAAGACCAGCAGGGAGAGGCCCATGGCCACAAGCAGCATGTAGAAGACCCCGGCCATGTTGTCAATGTCCAGCTTGCTGCTCATCACCTCGATCTTGTCATTGTGGCAAATCCCAGACAGCCACAGGCGCTCCAGCATCTCGATCTCATCTGTAGGGCGCCTGGGCTCAAGCCCAACCCAGCCTTCCCCAGACCCTCCACTCCCCGCTCTCCCCTCCCTCCCCCCCCTTCCCTCAGCCCTCACCCCTCTGAGACCCAGAGGCCCAGACCCTCCACCCCGCTCTCCCCTCCTCTGCCCCCAGGCCGCCTACCGTCCCCTAAGAACTGCAGCAGAGCCAGATCGATGGGCCGCTTCCAGCGGGAGCCCTTCTGCAGGGCGATGCCATAGCCCGTGGTGGCAAAGACCTTGCCCGAGCCAATGGTCACCAGTTTGCAGCCCTCGTCCTTGCGGGCCATGTAGTTGAGAACCGCGGCGTCGTAGATGAAGGCGTCCAGCTTCCTGGGGGGCCGGGCCGAGCCAGGGAGGACGGGTCAGCCCTGGCACCTGGAGATGGCTGAGCCCGTGCCCACACCTGCCAGCAGCCATCATGGCACCAGCTAACCTGGGCAGAAGGCTCTCCTGCCTCCAGGCCATCTCCCTAATATACCCTGAGCCCCACGAATCTGACCTCATCCTGATCCCCCACTCTCATGGACCCCAGTAGTCCCCCAAACCACACTGTCCCCTCACTGCCTCTAATGACCCCATCGACCTTCAACCCCTCTAACTCTGCGCAGTCACCCCGTCCTTCCTTCAAGGGCCCTCCCTGACCCTCTTGCCCTCTCCTGGACTCCCACTGGCCCCACAGCGGGCCCTGCCGACCTCCCCAGCTCTCACTGGTCTTCCTGACCAGCCCTCGCCGACCTGCCTCTCCATGCTGCCTGGGCAGCCCCTCCCCAGCCCCGCCTCAGCCCAGCCGCGGACCCGGCCTTCAGCTGGATCAGCGCCTCCTCCACGCGGGGCTGGTTGTAGCGCACCATGTAGTTGTACATAGCCTCGTAGTTGCTGCGTATGTTCTTCTCCGTGGACCCGTTGGGTACGGTGCCGAACCTCAGGGGCGGGTATTGCTCTTGGGGCCGCTGGAACTGGAGGCGGAGGGAAGGGGGGGGGCGCCTTGAGCAAGGCTTGGCCCCAGACCACCCAGAGGGGCAGATGTGCCCGGCCCCCCGCCCCCACACGGGCTCCGTGCCCACCTTCCGGTCACTGAGCCCAGACACGGTGTCTACATACTCCTCTTGGATCATGAAAGCTGCCAGATTGGCCGTGTAGCTGGCCAGGAAGATGACGGCAAAGAAGGCCCAGACCAGGACCATGATCTTGCTGGTGGTCCCACGGGGGTTCTCCACAGGCACAGAGTTGTTGAAGACCAAGGCCCAGAGCAGCCAGATGGACTTGCCGATGGTGAAGGTGGAGCCACCAGGGCCTGAGAGGTCGGGGGACGTGGGGAGTTGGGGCCCTGAGCAGGGCTGCTTACAGGCTAGTGGCCAGAGGCTGAGAGGTTGGGGGATGTGGGGAGTTGGGGCCCTGAGCAGGGCTGCTTATGGGCTAGGGGCCAGGGCCTGAGAGGTCGGGGGACACGGGGAGTTGGGGCCCTTAGGGGCCAGGAGCTGAGGTCTATGAGTGAGCCCCGGGAGAGGGAAGGGAGGTGGCCTATAGCTTGAGGCTTGGCCCAGGCCATTGGCTGGAAGGGGAGGTGCTGGGGGTGGGGCAGGAGCACTCACGCTTGCCGGTGGCCAGGCTGCGGTTGTAACCCACAGGACTGAGGTACTCAAATATGAAGACAGTGACGGCCACCACGGTCAGACACATGACGAACATCATGACCCAAACGGCTGGACTGTAGGGCTCTGCAGGGCAGCAAGGGGGAGGCAGGCGGTCATAGCATCCATTGCCCTTCTGCCTGGCCCCCTCGCTACTGGATCCCCTGGGCCCAGGCCCCGGGACACAGCACAAGCTTCAACCCGGACAGAGTGTGCGCACAACACACACACATATCCACACGTGCGCATAAACACACATGCACGTGCACACATCCACATGCGCGCATGAACACATACATACACATGGGTACACGCTGCACACATACACATTGTGCACAACACACATGCACACACAAATCCACACATGTACATGCACGCACACATGCAGATGCACACACATGTCCATACAGGCACACACGCTGTGCACACCGCACACACATGCACACACTGCAAATCTACACACACGCATGTACAGCCCACACATGCACACACATAGAACACATGTGGGCACACGCCCACATACACAATCCACACATACATGCACATGCATCCACACCCACATGCGACAGATGCACACACATGTCCACACATGCACACACTGCAAATCATG
>NW_020953976.1:284875-286624 GCF_900497805.2 Vombatus ursinus
ACACACATGTCCACACATGCACACACTGCAAATCATGCACACACACATTCATGCACACGTGCATATGCATCCACACCCATACATAGAGATGCACACACATGTCCACACATATATACACACGCACCACACACAGGTGCACATCCACATATACACATGTGCAACCTTACATATGCACACATCCACGCACACAAAACACACAAAACACACGCAGACACACATATGCACACATGCGTGTACAAGCACACATGAACACACATGCAAGCACACACATACACGTGTTACAATCCACAGTGCACGCACAATGCATGCTATGCACATACATGCCCACACACATACATACCACACACGTCTACATGCTTGCAGAGAGACACTGTACTCAGGAGATGCTTGGCTCTGCTGGACAGTGGGCCCCCCTGTGTCCCTGGCCTTCAAGAAGGCCATACTCTCGGGTCCCCTAGCTCCTAATCTGCAGGGTGGCTGGGCAGTGGGCCTCTCCCACCCTTCTGCTGGCCCAGAACTCTGGCCATCTCTTCGCCTTCATCTCATCCACAACCATGGCCCTCCCATGGCGATGACCAGCATCTCCTTCTTGCGTGACCTCCGGCCTCCATGACCTTGGCTAACTCCCGCTGTCTCTGCCTGAGGCCCACACTTCCTGGGGTCAGTAGGATGTCTGCTGACCCTGGAGCCTGTCTCTCCGTGTCGTTGCCTCTCTGTGGCCGGGCTCTATGTTCTTTGGTCCCAGCCTCCCTGTCTGCCGGCAGCCCAGCCACGACCCACCCCTGCCTCTTCCCTCTGTCCTTGGGCTTTCCACGGCCCCGCCATCTTCCAAGCTTCCCCAAGAGGCAAGCTTCAGATCCCGTCTCACTCTTCCCCCCCCCCCGAGGCCAGGTGCTTCTGCTGGGGCCTTCCCCCCCCCCCCCCTTCTGCTGCTGCCATCACTGTCCTGCTGTCCAGCTCCCATCTTGGCTCTGCTGGTCACAAGCCTCCCCTGGCTCCCCAGCTCCCACCAGAGCACACAGGACGGGCATCATGCCTGTCAGAGGCCTCCACGGTCTCCAGGGCTCAGATTGGTCTTAAGAAGAAGCTATGATGGTGTCTGGGAGGCCCTGAGGACAGAGCCTGGCTCTCCTCTGCCCTGTCCCCTCTCAGTGCCCCAAACGGGGGCGGGGACAAGATCTCCAGCCCCTTCCAGTGGCCTGACAGTCATGACCCTCCATCACACTCCCCTCCTGGAGTCCCCTCCTTCTAACTGGGAGCTCCTTGGGAACAGGGACAGGGTGTTTGGGCACTGGCTGGGTCCTGGGCTCACCCAAAAAGGCAGACGGTGACACCGTCCCGTTGCTCCTGGCCACCATGACACTGATGCCTGTCTCCACGAAGGGTACGGAGAAGTCTACGATTTCTGACCTCTCCTCATTGATGGTGAGGGAGCCAATGGCCATGTCTGCCCGCTGGTAGAAGACCTTGACCAGGAGCCGGCCAAAAGAGAAATCAAAGAGAGGGGGATAGGGGAGGCAGGAGGAGAAAGAAGAGGGGGAAAAGGGAGGATGAGCAGGGAGAGCAGAAAGGGGAGAGGAGAGAGAAGGGGTCGAAGGCAGAAATGAAGGAAAATCAATTGGATGGAGGACAGCAAAATGGGGGCTCAGAGAGCGAGGATGGGGGCTGGGCATGGGGGGCCCCTGCCCCTCGTCAGGGCGACGATGGGGGCTGGGCGTGGGGGGCCCCTGCCCCTCGTCAGGGCGAGGA
>NW_020953976.1:286634-326258 GCF_900497805.2 Vombatus ursinus
CGTCAGGGCGAGGATGGGGGCTGGGCGTGGGGGGCCCCTGCCCCTCGACAGGACTGAGCCTCCTCCCACCTCCTCTCCCCCCATCTACTCTATCCCCTCCAGGCTGGGCCCACCTCCCCAATCATGCCGTTCCAGACGCCATCGATTTTCTTCCCATGTTTGCCGTTGGTGACGAGGTAGAGGTCGTAGCTGAAGCCGATGGTCTGGGCCAGGCGCTTGAGGATGTCGATACAGAAGCCTTTACAGCAGCGTTTTTCTGGCCGGGGGGCATCTGGCGGGGGGCTGGGGGAAGAAGGGGCAGGCATGGGGCTGGAGCCTCGATCTTCCTTGCCCTCTCTGTAGTCTCGGGCCCTGTGGGAGCACCCCAGCTCTCCTTGGGTTCTCCTACCTGTGGGGTGGCCCCGTGCTCCTGGGGGTGCTGTCCTTAGGGCCTGTGAGCTCCCCGGACGTAGGACTCCCAGGAGTTCCCCCGACTGACTCTGATCTCCTCCCCGTCTCGTAAGGTGGGGAGTCCACCCGCTGCCCCAGAGGAGCACCCCCAGAGATGCGCCTCAAAGGCCTAGCCATCCTCTCTACACAGGGCCCCGCGTGGTGGGACGAGGGGCCTAGTCCCCATCTACACAGGAGGAATTGTTAGCAAGTTTTTCTTTTTCTCGTGTTGCCACCCATTGCTTCTAGTTCTGGCCTCCTGGGGCTCAAGTGAACAGACTATTCCTTCCATTACGGACCAGGGGAGGAGGGTGACGGCAGCAGCGATGAATCCCCTGGGGCCTCACCCCATCCTCTGGCCCTAGGTGCTCACCAGAGCTCCACCACTCACCCCAACAGTGCTCTGCCCACCAACCCAGACGGGTGCTCAGCCTTGGCCACCCTTGGCCCCTGGAAAATTGGAATGAGCCAATCCCCTCCCCGACAGCAGAGCTTTGCAGTGAGAGGGGAGCCAGGAAAATTCCTCAGGGAGTAAATGGTGGCACCAGCCTGCCTTTTCCTGGCTCCTGAGCCTCAGTGGGGGTCTCCCCAAGCTCCCACCCTCCAGCCTCTGCTCTTCTCTCTGCATGTGGTACCTGACACAACCCCGCGTGCCTCTTGTTACGTCTCTGACCCCTCCTTACGTATTCCCAGCAGTTTCATCCCCTCCCACCTGCCTGGGGAGTGGGCACCAGAAGCCCGCCATCCACACTAGGGGACCACCAGAGAATCATTTGGCCTTAAAGGGGTTGCTAACACCTGCAGTACCAAACTCCCAGGACTGATGTGAGAACCAGAGAAGGTAAGTAAGGCAGGAAAAATGGTCCAGTAAATCTTTGATCTCATCGACACGGGCACCTCCTCCGAGATGCAGGTTGGCACGTACTCCGACCTGTCCCTCGGTGTGACTGTCCTCCACACCCTCCTCAACATCGGCCAGAGAAGGCTCACACGGGGCGCTGGGGGCCCCCTCTTTTCTCACTTCCTTGACACAGAGGGGATACCACGTGGCCCGTCCCTGGCCTCCCCCTTGATCTCGTCCGGTGACCGGCCCATCTTTTTTTCTGGCCACAGATTTCTCCAATGCGTACATCACACGGCACCTACAGCGCAGTCTTAATGATCGTGATGTGTCCCAGCCGACTCCCGCCCATCATGCATCTCTCTGCTGCCTTTTTAATTTTTCGGAAGCCTCAGTGTTCTTGGACTTGCAGTTCCACCTCCCCACCAGAAGATCAAAAGTGTCAGAGGGGCACGTGCCTGGCATCAGTGACAAGAAAGGAACACTTTCCCCAAGGCCGGCCAGCCTGCCCTTTCTCCATTCCATTCTGGAACTTTTATCTTTGAGGGCGTTCTCATGGCTGGACCCCTCCTCTGAGCCGTCTGTCAAACTGTGTACCCTAGTATTGATGGGTGACAGGCTTTCTTCATCCACTTAGTTTTTCCTGTGTGAATAGTTAACTTCCCTGTGTGAACTCTGTTGATTCTGGATCTCACTTGGAAGGCTCTGTTCTAGGACTGGATGCAGTCGGCACGATGTCACTGACCGATGAGTCCACGACAGACCTCACCATCTATAGGGAAACCCATATGGACTCCTTCGTTCCCGTGGCAGATGCCTTTGGTGAGCATACGGCTCTTTTTTTATTCCTTGCTTGATATTCCTAGCCAGAGGGTTATCAGAGAATGACTCCTTGGTGGTGACACCTTTCAAGGAATCTCATATGATTTTGACATAGGCACGGGCAGTCACTTCGTTGGTGGGCTGCTTTGAACGCAGGCCGTATTCTGCCCTACTAAATTAAATGCTTTTTAAAAATGTCCAACAAACAATAAACGCAGGGTTTTTTTCCCTATGCCTTTCAGTCAGTGGGTGGTTTTGTAAAGGTGTGATCGTCTCCAAGCACGTCCCTAAAGAAGAGATGAGAAGATGCAGCTCCCGCCCTTCTCTGAAGGAGTGGGGGGCCAGCATTGCTGCTGTCAGACTTGGTTGACACGGTGCTTAGTTTTTCTGAATTGCCTTTTTTCCCCGTCTTTTAAAGATACCCATTTCAAGTGCAGTGCACTGAGGGCCCCTTCTCCCCCTACTCACAACTGCAAGTCAGGTCCCTGGGAGGGACAGCTATCCCCGGTTTTAAGGCATTCCAAAAACTACCATGTAAAAGTCCCCACCAATGTGTTTGATTTTAATGGTCAGCCTGGGAACACAATTAGCTTAAAGCAAAGGCAATTACCACAGTGGCATAGGAAGAAAAAAAAGTCACCCTTATGAACCTGGGGCACACTCCCCCAAATCTAGCCAGCATCCATGCGGAGGCTGGTTCTCCATAAAGGTCCCAAGTAGAGAGGCAGGCACCCAGACAGGAAATGTGTGTGAGGAGGGGTTGGCGGTGGTCACTGCTGGACACTGCTTGGCTGGAGCCTTCACTGCTCCAGCTTTCTGCCCAGCCAGATTCTTTGGGGCGGGATGCTCCAGCTAGGATGCTCTATAGGGACTGTATGAATTACCCGTCTCCTT
The DNA here is from genome assembly GCF_900497805.2 of Vombatus ursinus. Lineage (NCBI taxonomy): Eukaryota > Metazoa > Chordata > Mammalia > Diprotodontia > Vombatidae > Vombatus > Vombatus ursinus. The sequence goes on from NW_020953976.1 coordinate 289,621, forward strand.
TTTCAGGGAGGAGGAAGCAACAGGAAATCATCATTCTCTTGGCTCTAGAATCCAGAATCTCCAGGACCTGGAATTCTGGACCTTAGGAGTTAGTCATGAGATAGCTCTCCAAGCTGGTAGCCGCTCCAGAAATCTCTTCCACAGCTTGGGGCCTAGAGTCTGGGATCCTACTGCCCAGGGAATTGAGAGACCTCGATAAGCCATCGATCGCCTAGAATTTCCTTCTCGCATCTCCTGCAGTCACATGTTTCTGCTCCAGGGCCCCATCGCCAACGTGTGGGAGGAGAATCATCCACTCCCCAGCCCCACCCTCCACGTACTCTCCAAGAGGTCCAAAGGAAAGACTGAGGCGTGAGTCATCAAGAACTGAACTGACCCTCCCAGAGTGGGCCCAGATGGCTTTCTGAATGGCGCTGGGGGTGTGGCCTATCCTGCCTCGGCCAATGGTCAGCTTCGTGTGAGGGCCGACATCTGATAACACAACAGGCAGTCCGTGATCTGTTCCTAAGGTGGTTCGGGAAGATTCCCTGAATGGATCTGAGACTGCCCATGTCCTCCTCGGTTATCCCCACCCAACTCAACAGTCGCCTCTGTTCCCAGGCAGTAGAGGGCAGCACCACCGGCCCATGTGGGGCCATCCCCAGGCTGAACGGTTCTCCGAGGGCTTGGGGAGGCTTAAACGTTGTCCTCACTCTAAAGCTTCAGCAAAGTCCGCTCGGCCTTCTAGGACAATCCAGTGACTGACCATCTTGGGAGGGTCCAGACCTGCCGGAGGTTGGGCCTCAAGATTGTGCTTACTCTCAAATACACAATTCTGCCATCCCAAGAAATAAGCTCTTAGGAAATCCTCATTTACCACCTATTCCAGTACTTACAGAGGCCCTTTTCAACCCAATGGCAATTAGAAAGGGGAAGAAAAAATCAAAGATAGCAAAGTCAAATCAAAAGGACCAAAAATGACCTTCCCTTCTCAGAGTCTGGTGCTAAATGAGTTTCCAAAGCACGGGAGGTTGGTGAGTTAGAGTCAACTGGAATCTCACATTCAGATGAGAAACCAAACCAGGGAACATTCCTCAAATGTCCTGTCTACACAACCACAGCTCATGTGTGTCTCCACTGGGTCTCTGCAAAGCCACCCAACATTCCAAATCGAGATCTGAACTTAGCCCACACTAGCACAGGCCGGCTACCTTAAAACCATATCACAAAGTGCTCAGATACCTTAGGAACCTAGCCAATAGCTCACAAACATTCAGACTCAAGGGCAGGTAGGTGGCGCAGTGGATAGATCACTGGCCCTGAAGTCAGGAGGACCTGAGTTCAAATCTGACCTCAGACCAAACACTTGACACTTACTAGCTGTGTGACCCTGGGCAAGTCACTTAACCCCAATTGCCTAAAAAACAAACAAACAAAAAAACCCCAAATGTCCAGATTCCTTAAGAGGCTGGCTAACACGGCGGATCTTTAATAAACCCTATCTTTAGCTGAAAAAAACAAAATCATATCACAGAAACTCAGAAAACCCCACAGATGTGGGGGCTGCCAAACAGGCGTTATGCACATGGTGTTGGTTTGCCATGGGACAAACTTTATCCTCTGGACTTAGAGTCCTTAACATCATGCAGAAGCCGTCCGGGGCCATGTCACAAAAATCCTCCCATAGCATACTGGTGAAGTCATTGACTCCTTTGATAAGAGGTCCTTCGTGTGGCCCTCGGTGCATTGCCAGTGCGCCAGTATTCTCGCTATGTAACACGCGTGCGACTCAGGTCACCTTCCTTACTTGTGGTAGACACAGCAATACAACAGATGTCACCACTGAAACACTATTTTCCCCAGGGGATCCCTAAAATACAAGGGCATCCAAGATAAGAGATGCCGGATGAAGTTCCACAAGTGTAGTACCCTGAGGGAGAGCCCCCCCAACTCGAACTCACAGGTTGGGACCTCTGGAGGAATGGCTATCCCAGCTTCAAAGAAGCTGGTCTGCACTCTTAAAACTACAGCTCATGAGCCCCCACCAATGTGTTTGCCTTCAAAAGACAGCCAGAGAATACAATGAGCTCAAAACAAAGGGAATTACTGAAATTACATAATGAGAAAGAAGCAATAAAACATCTCCCCTAGGAAGCCCTCTCTCACCTGGCATTAGTGGGGGAACTGGACGCGCACAGAGGCCACGAGAGGCACCCACGTGTCATGTACGTGTGGCCAGGGAGCATGTGTGTCAGGAGGGGGCAACTCACGCCTCGGATGGATGCCTTAGGGCCGCTAATGTCCCCATATTAGTCTCCACCAGACACTGCTCGTCGGCCGTCTCCTTTGCCTCCAGCGTCTGGCTCAGCCGGAATCCTTGGGGGATTTTCCTTTCAGGAAGGATGCTGTGTTGCACTGTCTCCTTCCCTCTCTGTGGAGCAGGAAGCATCAGGAAATCTCTACCTACAGGATCCAGAGCTTGAAACTCTCAAAACTGTATTTCTTGAACTTGGAGTTGACCATGAGGCAACTCTCAAAGCCGGCGCTACACCAGAAATCTCCCTTCTTTGCTGGAAGGCTAGATTCTGGGATCATGCTGTCTAAGGAATTGCTTGTATATGTCTGTTTGCATGTTAGACTATAAGCTCCCTGAGGGCAGGGACTGTCTTTTGCCTCTCTTTGTATCCCCCATGCCTGGCACAGAGTAGGCCCTTAATGTTTATTGGTGGATTGACCAATTGACAGAAGCCTAGGGTTTAAGAAGCAATGTCCTTGAATGCCCCCATCAGGCAGCTGCAAAGTGCCATCGCTGGTGGGGATGGGGGAGATAGATCCCCTCCCCTCGATGCCTTGTCCAAGAGCTCCCGAGAGTTCAGTCCTTCCTGCAGGGGTAACTCCTCCAAAAGCCTTCCTTCAGCTCTCCATCTCAGAGGGGCGCTCACTTGGTCTTTAAGTCTGCAAGGGCAAGGCTGAGCCTCCTCCAGGTGTTGTAAGAAGCCACCCTTTACTCTCCCCTTGGGCTGTTTGGAAAAGCTCCTCGATTCCATCGGAGACTGCCTTGATTTCCCTCCTGTAGGCTTCCCAAAGGGGAGAAACAGATTTGGAAATAAAGTGATTGCAAAAGAAGAAACTATCAATACATGACTTCTTTTTTTCTTTCTTTCGTTCTTTCTTTTGTTCTTTCTTTCTTTTTCTTAATCCGGAACCTGCTGTAGAAAAGCATCTGTGAAAGCCTGGACATTCCCTCGTCACACTTTCACCGAAAATGCCCTCAGATTGTTCTCATAAAAATTCCGTGGTGATCAAGGACTGCAGGCCAATGGGTCAGCGGCTATTCACCGTTGTCTTGGTCAGTAATAAGGCCCCCGGCTTCTTCCACACCGTGAGAACTTGGCTCGTTGGAGCTTGAGAAGGGAACACTCTGGCCCATAAGGCTGCCTCACAGCATGGAGGCCGTGCCCTGTGGGTCTGCATGTGCACGCCTGGCTGCTCCAGCTGCTTTTCCGTCATGGTTGTCTCTGGTGCTGAGCCCACATCCTGCGCGATGGCGACGGTGAAGCCCAAATGGGGTGGCTCCGTTCTCCATGGTGGTGAAAAAGCCTTTCCCCTTTAGTGAAGTGATACTGCTCTAACAGTGTGGGGCGGGGCTGTTGGCTGGAGGAGGGGTAGCAGCACCTGAAGCAGCATCTCTATAGGTGGAGAAGGTAGCAGCTCGCCCCCGGGGGGGGGGGGGGGGCCCCGGGGGGGGCGGGAGGGGGGGGGGGGGGGGGGGGGGCGCCCCCCCGGGGGGGGGGGGGGGCACACTGATGTGACGGGAAGGGCTTCCTTGGAGAGACAGACGTCCTGCAGCTGGTGCTGGTTGGCTAACCACATGGTAAATGGGGGCTTCAGAAGTGGTTAATAGACTTTTGTTGTGCCTACCATCATTTCCCTTCATCCAAGCACTTTTGGAGGATCTTGGCAACATTTTGAATCAAGGCACCCGGTGAAAACCACACGGGGAGGGTCCTTCTCCCCTCTGAAGCCATGAGCCTTGCTAGGTGAAGGGAGTGAATTCTCCACCACTTTGTGGGGTTCTAGAGGTCCAGAGGGCTCTCGGACAGCTTTGAGGCCCTGAGGAGTGAGGAGTCTCTTTCTTGGGGAGGGAATCGAGGGGATTAGGACGGTAAGTAATGAGCCCAGAACCCAGCCAGCAGCCGTGTTACCTTTGGATGGGCACTCGGGGGCACCGATGCTATGGGGGAACTGAGTGGTCTTGAGCTTACCCTGTCCCAGACACTGCAGTCCTGTAAGTAGGGAGGGGATGATCCCTACACCCCCAGGGTGTTGGGGAGGAAGTGTAAGTACATCTGTTCTTGATATGGCTCTGAAGTGACTAGAACTTGGTAAAATCAGATGCCTGGGAAGGGGCTAAGCAGAAGCAGAGGCTGATCACTGGCGCATGGGCCCGTAACTGGTTGGGGCCTGAACCAAAGGCAGCAGAGGGAGGGAGAGAGGCCCATGAACCTCTGGGGCACTGAGCGGCAGAGGTAGCTGAGCATGCCCGTAGACTGCTCATCACCTCCTACCATCTTCTCCCATAAAACTTGAAAAAGACATTTCTATTCCAAACTAGGGTTGGCCCTGGCTTCACCATCTCATTCCTTGGGGTGGGGCTCAGATGGTTTCTTGGCTCTTGGTAACTGATTCACACTAGGCCTTTATGAGATCATTGTGATCTCTGTAGATGTTCATTCTTCCATCCGTTTCCCAGTTTCAAGGCCTTTCTCATTTTTTCCTTTGGTTCCCTTCAAGGCTGTCCTCAAGTGACACCTCCTTTCTCATGCCTCCAGATGTCAGGGCTTACCTTCATTACTTCTATTTATTCTGCATATATCCCATATTTACTTATCTGCAAAAATTGTATGCTTACAGGAGAATGTTAGTTTCCGGTGGCCGGGAAGTACTGCATTTTCACATCAGTGACACCACTTTCTGGCTTAGCACTTGGCACTAATAAATGCTCGGTCCTGATTGGCGCTCGCACCCCTTACCTGCTAAGATATAGCCCATCACCTTTCTGGTGAATTTATTTCATGCCTACTACGGCCAATACCTACTGGGTCTTTTCTCAAAGAAAGGGTCTGATAGTTTGAGGCTCCTATGACCACCAGCGAGGCTTCGGCCACTCTCCTTCCCCTCCTACAGACTTTCTACCATCTTCCTACCCTTGCATCTGAGTCACTGAGCCCCAAAGAACACACTGCATTTATTTGGAGGATCTCATTGCGTTCTTCATAGAATGTGTCCAGCTCTGCGACTGACATTGACACATAGACCGCCATTATGTTTAATGGCAAATATCTATTGTGCTGCTTGAATAAGAGAGTCCATTGCTATCTCTCCATAAAACCATTGTCTTCTGCTGCGTGACAAACCCAACTCTGCCAGTTCGGGCTTCTGCCTCTCCAGGGAGGAGTAGCGAGGCTTCCTACCATTGTGCTGTTTCTTCCTTTGGCCTCTTGGCTTCCCTTCATTGACACTGAGGTCATAATTGATAAGATGCATTTCCTCCAGTTGGGTGTCCCCCAGGTCACCGGACAGGGAGCTCCCACCGAGAGTACCAATGACAAGGTCGGTATTTCTGGATCATCTCAAAACTGGGGTTCCTGGTGCTCTCTGCACCACCCAGGACTGGGCATCAGTTGGCATTTGGCTTGGTTTGCTTTGATCAAACATTCAACACCAAGTGACCAGGCTATTATCAATGAAGAGTCGCAGAACACTTTGCTAGGTGGGACCTTGGCAAGCAGGCACATCTGTTTCTAGAACGGTATTCACAGCTTCTATAGCCTTGAAGAAGGTACCTGGGCCTGGGCTTCACGGGCATGGCCTCTGGGAACCAACATCATCTCCATGCTATCGTCAGGCGTCAGAGGAAACTTTGAGCGGTGGTTTTCATTACTGTTTTCTTCTTCTTCTTCTTCTTCTTCTCCTTCCTAACAATCACTGTCTTCTCCCTTTCAGTATTCTCTGTGGGCAACGTTATCTGCTGCCACAAGTTCAATGAACATCTTCACCCAGATGATCACCAGGTATCAAGCTCCAGCCTCTCTCCCGAATGCCAAGTCACGCCTCTCCATGTGGACGTGCCATCACCCTCTCAAACTGACCTCAGACTGTCCCCGCTCATGTGAGCATCCTCCCAGATTCCCTCTTGCTATGGACAGCCCATCCATCGTCCCTCCACCCAGGCCTGGCCTCCTGTCTCCACAGCTCTCTTTCTACCATCCATCACTGCCTCGTCTCCACTCACCTCCCTCTCACCTGAACTATTACAGCAGCTGCCCCAGCTTCGTACCCTGAGCACACTCCCTGAGCCTTCTCTCTGAAGCCCAACCCACGAAGGCCATGGCGTGCCCGTGGCCAAGAGCTCACCCCATGGACCGAGGCATCACAACTGCCCCCCTGTCTCTGCCGCTGTCAGGTCCACCAAGTGCTTTCTCACAACAGACCTGGGGCCGGGGCCATTTTTATTATCACTTATTCCTACTTTAAAAAAGGAAACTGAGATTCTTGGAGTTTTAGCAATTTGCTCATCATTGCAGCTCTAGTGAGGTTCTAAAGCAGAGTCAGAGCCTGGGTCTATCGGCTCCAGGTGCAGAGTTCTACTCACTGCCTTTGAGATTCTTGGCCTGGCATTCAGGGCCTTCTGCAACTTTATCTGTCCTAATATTGCCCTTGGTGGACTCTCCATTCCAGAGAGATGGACTACGGCCTCTCCCCGCCTTTTCTTCCCTCTCTAAATACAGGCAGAGGAGCCCCAGCCCTGGCACACATTTCCTCCTCAGGCCTGCCTCTGCACCTGCCTTTCTTTCACAACCAGAAAGCCTTCCCGGGGGATCCCCCAAGCTGAAGACGGTCTGGTCACAGTCTCCTCGTGTCTGATGATTTCCACACAAGGGACAGCCTGTCCCACTCCCCCATTCTATGGCAGTCCTTCTATCTCGGCATCCCCCACACTGAGCTGTCATACGTACATAGTAAATGAGCTCTCTCTCTCTATCCCTGAACCATGTATGCCAACAGCTTTTTCTGTCTTCCCTGCTGCCCACCTGCAGCCAAGCCCTCATGGCCCAAAGAATGAGTGGATTTTATTTGGAGGATCTTAGCGAGTAATGAAAATGTCTCTACCTCTGCATCTGCCATCGCCCCACGAGCTACAAATATTGGATGCATCTGGACCCGAATGCCGGGGTCCCAAGGAGGGGCCGCCGAGGGAATAGGGTCCTGGGAGGGCGAGGGTCCCACCTGTGTGTGAGGTTGAGCTGGCTACGGCAGGGCACAGAGTCCCGGATGCAGGTGCCGCTGAGGGGGTCAGCTGGCTCCACGATGACGAAGGGGCGCTCCTCCAGGGTGGCCACCATGAGGTGCTGGGTGTCGTCCACAGGCTGCAGGAAGCGGCCGTAGCGAGACCACAGCGGGTACTTCAGCCGAAGCGACTGCTGTTCCCAGGTCCCCACCTGGCGTCAGGAATGAGGAGGAGAGTTGGCATCTGGCTTCCTCCGTGGGCCCGCCCCTCAGAGACCCGGGCATCCAGGCCCTCATACTCACCACCTCCCACGTCCGATCCTTAGTGAGAGAGATGACGACAAGGGAGGGATTCACCAGGAAGCCATCTTCGTTGAAGGAATAATCCCGATTGTCCCAGGTGATATTCATGAAATACCTGCCGTGGTCAGAGGGACGAAAGTTTCAGTGCAGAGCCCTGGGTCCTTGAGACACAGCTGGGAGGAGATGGGCGTCACTGACCAGAAGCCCTTCTGTGAGAAGGACCATGAGGCCTTGCCTCTGCCTGGCTCTATGCCTTCTAGACCCCAGGGAACGGAGGGCCCACTGACCTACCGACCGGAGGACTCCAGGCCTTGCCCTCTGCCCTCCACCTCTGCCAAGAGCACAGGCTCCTTGAGAACTGGGACTGTCCTACTTCCTGTGCTGGGCCCCCCAGCCCTTGGCACACACAGTGTGGCACAGCGAAGGCGCTTAATCAACGCTTCTCTATTCATTCATTCATTCGTTTGTCCCTGCCTTCCCGGCTCACTCAGTCAGGCCACTCTCCCAGGGTCACCTTGGCTCCTGCCTCTCAATCTGGCCATCCCCTTCCCAAAAGCTTCCCCATCCGGCCCCTGACACCTAGCCTGGCTCCTGCCCCCCAGCGGCCGTACTGCTGTCCAGTGGCTTTTAATCCCAGTGGTCAGTCCCCTGGTCCCCAGCCGGGATCCTTACCGGTGCAGGCTCTCTCCCCGCTGGCTACGATTCTGAGCTCTACAGTCCTGACCCAGCTCAGGCAGGAACCCGTAGTCACGAAGCAGGGCCTGGGCTCCCCGGGCTACCACCGCCACGCCTGCCGCCACTCTCTTTGCCAGGTCGTCCCGCCAGCCAGCTGACCGGACCGCAAAGAGCCCCGCGGGTAGCGGGGCACCCCCTGGCAGGAGAGGTGGCTCCCCGGGCCCGCCCCCTCCGCCACCCCCTGCCAGCTGGGGTCCCACCATGAACCACACATAGCCAGGGCCTGTTAGGCTGGCTGCGGCTGCTGCCCGAAACAGTGGCTCCGCCTCCTCACGGGCACAGAAAAGCAGGCGTATCTGGGCACTGAGACTGCGTAGGCGGGCAGCGAGCACCTCCTCACCAGCCCCAGGGTCCAGGGTCAGAGCCCCCCGGTGCTCCCAGCCCACCAGGCTTCCATCAGTCAGTGCTTCGATATAAGCCAGGAAGGCCCGGTGGCCAGGGGCCGCCGTGGTCACCGCCACGAAGGACGTCCAGTCATATTCCTCCAGCACCTCAAAGATCACCTGCAGCTGCTGCTCTGTGGAGGAACCTAGCTGGAGGAAGGTAGAGCCCTTCTCCTGGGGAGCACGGGGGAAAGGAACACAGGAGCAGAAAGTGAGAGGTGGCAATGGCGGAGACATCATTCAGGGCCCCCTTCTTATCATACAGATCCAGAAACTGAGGCATGGAGGGCACGTGTGTGGGTGTGTGTGTGAGTACGAGGGGGTGAGTGTGAGTGTGGGTACGTGTGTGCACACACAGGGTCACATGGAAAGTCTAGAATTCAAGTCTGATAGCCCTGGGAGATCCTCTAAGTCAACTCTCTCATTCACAGATGGGAGAATGAAGCCCAGGGTGGGCAACAGACTTCTCTGGGGTCATACCATCAAGCCAGGGGCTCCAAATATGATGCCCTGACGTCCGCTTGGCCAGAGACCACATAGCTCCTAACAGGCCACCAGGCTCGAGAGCGGATTACAGGTTCCAGCCGGCCACGAGGCAGCGAGGGGTCAATACACTTGCCCAGACTACAGATCCCAGCCTCCCAGGGGTGGGGGGATAAGGGGAAGCGCACAGTGGCTTCGATTGGGCCGTTGGCCAGAGACGAGAAGGCCACGTGTCCCAGCAGCTCACAGAGGGCAGAGAAGGTGCTACAACTATGCCACTGAGCACAGGCCCCTAGAAGGTAGTGGCGGGTGGAGGGAGGGTGGGACCACGTGCCGAGGAGAAGGCACCAGGGCTGGCACCCTCCCCAGCTCTGCCCATCTCAACCCCCATTTTCTCTCAGGACTTCTGAAAGCCCCGGCCCTTACCCCATCATAGGTGGCCTCCATTTCGTTCCTCAGTTCCCCCACTTGGGCCTCTCGTCCCTAGACGCTCTCCCGCAGATTCCTCAGTCATGACCCACAATGCTTCCCACCCTCCCTGACTGTCCTATCTGAGCATGTTCCCATAAGGACCTTGCAAAGGCCAACCTTGGTATGAGGGAATGGGGTCAAGGGGAGAACCCGCCATTTCCACTCCTGGGCCCCGAGGAACCTTCCAGTGCCGGTGGGCAAGGCGAGCCCTTCCCAGATATGGGCCTCAGGCCCCCCAGGCCCCAGTCACACCGGGCATTTAGCAGGGATCTTCCTCTAATGCTGCAGCCCAGGCCTGGAGCACTCTGGGCCTTGCTCACTGCCCCACCACCCAAGCTGGCCGGTCACCTTGGGCGTGAGGACGAGAGCTGCGCCGCCATGAACGGCCACAATGGGCAGGGCAGTCTGAGCAGAAAGGAAGTCCAGGATGGGGGCGACTGCTGGCGCGCGGGAATCATCCTCAAAGACGACGCCATGGACACGAAGGCCGGAGAGCAGGTCACACAGCTGAAGCATGAGGCTGCGCGGGTCAGTGCCATTGAGGACCAAGGCTACAGGGCGCACCTCCAGGCCTGGACTGCGGACTGCGGCAGCCACAGTGGGGCCCAGGCGGGCTGCCTCCCCCGCGTAGGCCGGCCCCGAGAACACCAGCGCCACATTGAGGGGCCGCCCAGCTCCCGGCTCCCCGATGCTGCCACCGCCCAGCGGGGGAGCCACCTCGGGGAAGGGGCTGGCACATGCCAGAGCCAGTAGCAAAAGCATGTTAGCTGGGCCTGGAAGGCCGTGGGGGCCGAGGGGGCCGCGCATTTCCTGGGGACCCTGCCGGGCAGCCTCTAATGGCCCCAAGGGAGAGAGAGGCGGGGGAGAGAAAGGAAGGAGAGGGAGTGAGAGAAGGAGAAAGAGAGAGACAGAGACAGAGAGAGAAAGAGAGAGAGGAGGGAAGGAGAGGGAGGGAGAGAGGGAGAAGGAGAGAGAGACACAGAGAGAGAGAGGAGGGAAGGAGAGGGAGGGATAGAGGGAGAAGGAAAGAGACAGAGACAAAGAGAGAGAAAGAGAGAGGAGGGAGAGAGACAGAGAGAGAGGAGGAAGGGAGAGAGGGAGAAGGAGAGAGAGACAGAGAGACAGAAAGAGGGAGAGAGACAGAGGGAGACAGAGAGAGAGAGAGAGAGAGAGCAGGAACAGAGACAGTGGCAGACACGGATTGGACCATCAGAGAAACAGACAAAATCAGGGACAGAGGTGGAGACGCGACCAAAGATTGGGCAGAGTGCGAGGGACGTGGACAGAGACGGGGAGGCAGAGACCCAGGGGTGAAAACAAGCAAGGCAGAGGGGGAGAGAAACGAGGGCAGAGAAAGGGAAAGGAACCCAGGGCCAGGACGGGCATACAAGGGCAGGGCAGAAGGACAAAGGGACAGAGAAAGTCAGAGACCCAGGGACAAGGCAGGAGAACAGGCAGGGACAGAGGGGCAGGGACAGGGAAAGAAGCAACCACATGGGTAGGTTAGAGAAACATAGGGTAAAAGGTAGGGGGAAATATAGAGCCAGGGGAGATTGACAGAGATAGAAAAAAGGAAGAAACAAGAGGGAGGGAAATGCCAAGAGAGAGACAGAGACATGGAGAAAAACACAGAGAGACAAGCAGAAAGACATCCCCCCACCCCCATCCCCCGGGGAGGTAGGGCCGGATGGAGAGCAAACGAGAGAAAGAAAAATTCGAGAGAGGAGGGAAGAAGAGAGGAGGAAGGGTAGACAAAAAAGAAGAGAGGGTCAGTGGGACTGACCCCCACTTCCTTGTCTCTGCCTGCTACCCTCCCTTAGGCCTGCTTCCCAGCTCCTCTCTCCCTCTCCCTCCATCTCCTTCCCTGTCACCTTGCCGTTGCCCCACCCCGGCCCCCTCCCATCCTCATCCTCTTCCCCACTCATGCGCCCCCCCCCCCGCCACCTCGTCCCTTCCCATCTCCGTCTCCAACCCATTTATGCCCCCCCCACCTCATTCTCCTCTCTGCCCCCTCTGTCCCTGCCCTAGGCTCCACCCCACACTGGTCACAGCTGCCCCAGGCCTGAAGGCGGGGGGGGGGGCCTGGGGTGGGGTGCAGCTGTGGTAATTGGGAGTTGAGGAGTGGGGGGATACTGGCTGCTAGCCCAGAGCAATTTAGCAAGTTGGAGGGAACACAGAGTCCTCTTCCTGCCCCTGCTGGCTGGACTCAGGGTCCTTGGGAGGCCTGGGGAACCAGGTGCCTGGGTCCGAGAAGGGAACTAGCTGGAATCTGGATACCTGGGTCCCTAAGTAAGTGGGGGTTGGGGCCCACGTACCTGGGTCCCCAAAAGGGCAGGGGTTGGGGTTCCAGACGCCTGGATCCCTGGGGGGAAAAGGGCTGGGGCATGGACACCTGCTTCCCTGAGGGGAACCCTGAGCCAGGGAAGGCTGTCAATCCATGCTGGCTGTCAGTATCCCCATGGGTTGCCATGGCAGCAGGCTTGACAGCTGGGGGAGGGATAGAGAGAGGGGAGGCCCTGCCTTCTGCCCAGGGTGCCAGGGCCCCCCCTTTTCCTGGCACGGGGGCCAGGGGCTCAAAGGAGCTCCTCCTCCTCTCTGGCAGTCATTAGCTGTTGGCTTGATTAGTGCTCAGAATAGCACCCCCCAGCCTCCACCCCAAAATAACCCACAGCTGTGGCCTGGCCTCCGTGGGGTTAACATCAACCCCCCCCCTTCCAAATCATTCCCTTCCCCCTTCTCCCTTGGTTTCTCTTCCTGCCATTCCCTCCCCATCCTGTTCTAGCCACACAGCTGAAGGTGGGGTGCTTTTCCCCATGGTATCAGGTATCCCCTGTCCTCACCAACTCAGGAACCCATGAATCCAACTCTATAGTTCAATTCCATGCAATAAATAGGAGGGAATAAGGCGCCCCTTAGGAACCAGGCACCCAGCCCTACTCCTCATCTCATTTTAGCTGAACAGATGAAAGCAGGGACCCTGTACCCTCTGAGACCCAGGGATGTGTATCCCAGCCTTTGACACCTCAGGTTCCCAGGCATCCACCTCGTGCCCACCCCCACCCCTTTTGAGACCCAAGTTTCTGACCCAGTCCCCAATCTCCATCCAATTTCACAAACAGGGGAGTTCTTAGGGACCTTGGAGCCCCAGTGCTCTGGGACTAGCTCCCCTCCCTGGCCTCCTTCACTCTAGGAGGTGATCACCCGCACCCCCCTCCTATGCTGTCCCATCAACCCCACCCCCCACCCCCGTCCCATTTCCCCATGTAGAACCCGGACCACGGCTCTGCAGAGGAAGGAGGGGAACGGGGAGGGGGGAGTTGGTGGTGGACGGGGCAGTCACTCATTCATTCCTGCCTTCTCCCCTCCAACACTTTGATCCTCCACGGGGCCCTTCACCGCAGTTAGCGGCAGTTAGCGATGGTGCCTGGTGCCGCAGACAGTCCTGTCCTGCTGTTCTCCCCCCCACCCCCATCAAAACACATATTTCCCACCTTTCCATCCCCCAGACCCCGGGAATGAGGAGAGTGAGGAAGGGGAGAGAGCGTTTGGATACTCTCCAGGACAGGAGGCCTGTGTGGGGAGGGGGTGTCCAGGGCACAGGGCCAGGGGCCCGGACGACCTTCAGGGCCTCGTAAGCAATATTAATAGCACAGTCACAGCCCTTGGGAACAGAGACAGGGAATGAGGAGAGGGGATGGAGTGGGGGTAAATACTGGAAGAAGAGGGAGGGAGGAGGTGGGATAGGGAGGGAAAGAGAGACAGAGGGAGGGGGAAAGGGAGAAAAATAGGCATAGGAAGAAGAGAGAGAGACCCAGGAGGGGAGAAAGAGGTAGGGAGAAGATACGGGGAGAAATGGGGACAGGGAGAGAGGGATAGGGAAAGGAGAAATGGGGAGAGCAGGAGACAAGAAGAGAGGACGGGAGGTGGGAAGGGGGAAGGGATACAGAGAAATGAGGGAGAAAGGATGGGAAGGGAGGAAGAGGGAAAGATGGGGGTCAGGGAGAGTCAGGAGACACGGAGAGAGAGGGGGAACACGGAGGAAAAAAGGGAGAGGGTACAGGGAAGAACATATGGAAAGGGATAGAAGGACACAGAGGGAGAGTGAATGGAAGAGAGGAAACCGAGGGAGGAAGAGAAATGAGGACAGGGAACCCGGAAGGGGCCAAGAAAGTGGTGAGGGCAGAGAGGATGGGCAGCAGGGTGAGGAAGAGGAAGAGGAGACAGAACAGGAAAGAATGGGGCCTGGGGGAGTAGGCTGGGGCAGGGGTGTGTGCCTGTGTGTGTGTGTGTGTGTGTGTGTGTGTGTATGTGTGTGTGTGAGTGAGTGAGAGAGAGAGAGAGAAAAGGAAGACCCTAGAATGTGAGGAAGATGAGAGGCCAGGGCAGCAGAGACTCCGGGGCTGCCCCTTTGCCCAGCCCAGGGTCTGGGGGTCCCACCCCACTGACAGCCCAGCTCCTTCTGGCCTTACCTTTTCATGACCCTGTTGTGTCGTAGGGGAGGGGAGTGACGATGGCTGGGACAGGGGCCCAGACTCAGGCTCTAGAAGGACACAGCAGGTGAGGGGTTCAGTGCCGTCGGTCCCCCGGGGCTTCAGGTGGGGGCCAGGCTCGGCAGGCTACACATGTTGCATTGAAAGTTGGGCCCAGGATGCTGCCTTCGATGCCGCGGCAAGTGGCAGGCCCTCCACCCCATGGGGATCCCGTCTCACCTGCCTGGGGTGCCCCTCCCTCCCCGACGAGCGAGGTCCTCCTCCTCCTCCTCCTCCTCGCTGCTGGCTGGAGCCTCTCCTTCTGTCCTCCCTGCCCTCCCCCTACCTTCCCTCCAGGGTCTCCTGGCTGTTTGTCTAGGGTCACCTCAGACACAGCCTGCCTGGCTACCTGTCTGCCTTTCTCCCCTACAGGCAGCCACGGACACACACGCACAGCCTCACTTCCCAGGGATTCCCCCCACAACACCCCCTCATTGGAAAGGAGTGGGAGACTCGCACACACCACACACACACACACACACACACACAGAGCTGGACACAGACAGACACCCTCACACAAAGACAGACAACCAGACACAGATACACAGAGAAAACCAGCTCATTCAGGACATAGGGACACAGAGACACACAAACAGCCAGACATTGGGTCACACAGATCCAGACACCCAGACAAAACCACAGCTGGACACAGGCACACAGACAGACAGACAGACGGGGGGGGGGGGGGGCGGCTCCAGACAGAAGCCAGGAGATCTCAGGTGCAGACAGATGACAGATGGGGGGACAGACAACCAGTTCAAGGTAAAGGCAGACAGAATTCTCTCCACCCCGCCCCCTTACACACACACACACACACACACACACACACACACACACACACGCAATACAATTACACACAGACACCCCACACACGGACCACCACCACCCCACCTGATAATACCCGCTGCTTCCCCAGGAAAGACGGACCCACAGACACCCACCTGGCAGCCGCCGGAGAGAGGAGATGCTGAGGCCGCAGAGTAGCCCCCCCTTACCCACCCCTGCAGCAAAGGACGGGACTGACTGACACAGACAGACAGACAGACAGATCCACCCCGCCCGCCCGCCTGCCACACACACCTAAGCTGGGGCGGGGGGCGGGAGGCTGTGTGGAGGAGCCCGAGCCGGAGCCTGAGCGGGAGGGGAGGGGAGGGAGGGGAGGGAAGGGGAGGGGAGGGAGGGGGGACGGGGGAGAGGGACACACACACACTCGCTAGAACACAGGCTCCTGGGGTGATTAGCATTCAGTCCGCGTCTGCCCCTCTCGCGGAGACAGCCGCGGCCCTCCCCGCAGGGCCCCGGGGGGGGGGACTCCCCAGATGTGGCTCTGGCCACAGGCAGCAGGGGAGAGGGGAGGAGGGCTAAAGAAAGGGATGCCCCCCTTCCAGCCCCCAAATATACCCTCGGCTCTCCGGGACCGGGGTGGGGGAAATTCCCTCGGACCCTCGCCCCAGCGCCTGAGAAATGTAGGGGAGGGGGCACACACCGAGGGGAGGGGCGGCAGCCCCGCTTTTCCGCCTTCTGCTCTCCCCTGCCCCTTGCGCTGTGCCCAGGCTCGGCGCTGGCAGCCCGTCGGGGGCCCAGGCACTGAGCCTTCTAGCCCCCCACCCAGGGCCCCGCGTGTCCAGGCCCCCTCGGGGACCCGGGCGTCCTCGGGAGCCTTGCCCGTGCCCTCCTCTCCTCTGGGAGGGCCCAGACGTCTAGTGCCGCAGCCCCCTCCGCTCCCCAGCCCGTCGGGGACCCCAGGGCCCGGGCTCCCCCCTCTCGGGGCTCCCTCCCGCCGGACCAGGCACTTAATGGACGGCCATGGGAGGGGCCCCTTCTTGGAGCTCCCGAGCAGGCGGGGAGCCGGCACTCCGGACCCCCGAGACAGCGGCGGGGCCCCCCGCGCCGGGGCCGCGGGGAGGGGGCGCGGGCTGCGAGCGGCCCCCGCCCCCAGGCCGGCTGGCTGGCTCCTCCCGCGGGGGGCGGTGCCTCCGTCCCTCCTCCCTCCCCCCCGCCCCCCCCCCCCCCCCCCCCCCCTGCGCTCCGCCGCCGCCGCCGCCGCCGCCGCCGCCGCCTCCTCCGCCAGCTCGGGGCCTTGCTCGGCGCGCTCCCCCGGACCCGGACGTGTGCGCCCCCGGCCCCCGGCCCCGGCGGCCCGGCCCGCGGCCATGAACCTCTTCCGATTCCTGGGGGACCTCTCCCACCTCCTGGCCATCATCCTGCTGCTCCTCAAGATCTGGAAGTCCCGCTCCTGCGCCGGTGAGGGGCGGGGGGCGCGGACCCCGGCCCGGGCCGGGGGAGGGGCGGGGGGCCGGGGCGCCCCGGGGATCCCCGCGGGGGAGGGGAGGGAGCCGGAGCTGGTGACGTGGGCCTCTGGGGGAGGGGGCCGCCCGGGCCCTAACCGCCCCCCCCCCCCCCCCCCCCGGGGCCCCGCCCCGGGCCGGGGCCCCCCTCCTGAACTCCCGGGGGGGGGGCGGGGGGGGGGGGGCGGCCTGCGCCCGGAGCCCAGGCCCGGCCGGGCCTAGCCGGGCCCACGAAGCCCTGAGCTCTCGTAGATCTGGGCCCGCCCGCGGCCGGGCCCGCCCCCTGGCTGTGAGTCCTGGGAAAGGGGCAGGGCGGGCCCGGACGGTCAGGCCCCCGGGGGGGAGCCCCGGCCGGCCCTGCCAGCCGATCTCCGGGGCCTCGCAGGGAGGCCGTACTGAGCCCTCCGTGCGCCCCCAGGAATCTCGGGGAAGAGCCAGGTCCTGTTCGCTGTGGTCTTCACCGCCCGCTACCTAGACCTGTTCACCAATTACATCTCCCTTTACAACACGTCCATGAAGGTGCGGGGGCGGGGGGGGGGGGGTTGGGGGGGGGGGGGGGGGGGGGCCTCGGGCCTGGGGGACCACGGGGGGGGGCCATTGGGGGTGGACCTTCCGGGGACCATGAGCTGGAGTCCCTAATGGGAGCCGGTCCTGAGGGTGGTCTCCACCTCCCTCCAGGTGGTCTACATCGCCTGCTCCTTCACCACCGTCTGGATGATCTACAGCAAGTTTAAGGCCACCTATGATGGCAACCACGACACCTTCCGAGTGGAGTTCCTTGTGGTCCCCACAGCCATCTTGGCCTTTCTAGTCAACCATGACTTCACACCACTGGAGGTGAGCCTGACTGGAGGGAGGTGAGACAACCACAAGACTGAGACACCAGCCCCCTCCCCCCCAGAACTGGGGAATACTCTTTGAGGAGAATTAGGTTGTTGGGGAGCATGGGTCGGGTCCAGGGCCTGAGCCAGAAATCCAGCCCTTCTGTGGTTCCTTGCCTGTGGGGCCAGCTCACATAGTGCAGCACCCTAGGCTTAGGTGGTAACTTTACAGATGCCACTGGGACTGAAGGTCCTTCCTGCTTTGGGGGGAGAAGACCCAACAGCACGCATACCCCCGTGGTCCTTGACCTGGTCTCAGCAGCTGCAGGAGGCGGGGTGGGGGGGGAGCGCTCATTGGAGTGGAGGCCCCCAGAGCCGATCCTCTAACGATTGTGCCCTCCATCTCTTTTCCTCTCCTCTGCCTCGCCTCTCTGTGCCTCTCCCCCCATCCCTACTCTCTCCCCTGGGGGCCTTTCACCCCCTCTAGCCCAGCTTTCCTGCCTTTGCCCTGCCTTTGCCTTGTGTCCTATGCTCCTTGGCTCTGTTCCTGTCTTCGTTTTGGTTCTGCCCTCCTCATCTCCCTTCTTTCCTCCTCCTTTCCTGCGTGTGCCCCCTTGCCCACCAACCTCCCTCTCCAGGTCTCTTCCTGTGTCCTTCCGTGCCCCTGGCTCAGCTTGATTCCGTCCAGCATCCCCATTCCAGCCATCCTTGATTCCTCAGCTCTACCTTCCCCTGCCTCCCTGGCCCTCCCTTCTGACCTCGCTCATTCCACCGCACCATTCTCTCCGCCCCCCAGATCCTATGGACCTTCTCCATTTACCTGGAGTCTGTGGCCATCCTGCCGCAGCTGTTCATGGTGAGCAAGACGGGAGAAGCTGAGACCATCACCAGCCACTACCTGTTTGCTCTGGGCGTCTACAGGACGCTTTACCTGTTCAATTGGATCTGGCGCTACCAGTTTGAAGGCTTCTTTGACCTTATCGCCATCGTAGCTGGCCTGGTACAGACTGTGCTCTACTGCGACTTCTTCTACCTCTATATCACCAAAGGTAGCTAGCTCAGGGCCCCCCCTTTCCCTGGCCTCCTCCTTAGCCCCTCCACTTCAGCCCGTCCTCTGTCATGTGGCCTTAGCCTTGCGGGTATCCCCATTCTGTGTGTGTGTGTGTGTGTGCGCGCACATGTGTATGTGTATGGGGAGGGGCTGCTCTTTCCTCCCACTGTTGACTCCCACTCTTGACTCCCACTCTTTCTTTCTCTCCCCCTCAGTCTTAAAGGGGAAGAAGCTAAGCCTGCCTGCATAGTGGTGACTCCCCAGGGCATCTCCGCAGCAGAAGCAGTAATGGCGAGAGGAGATAGGCCACAGCAGCACAGGTGGGGGAGGGCAGGGGGGCCCCAGGACCTGCCCAGCCCAAGGGGTAACTTTTTAAAAGAATCAATGGATCCCCACCCCCTTCTCTGCTCCCCAGGGCTGGGGGGAGGGGAGGAGGGCATGGGGGCCCCCCCAGCCTTGGAGAGCAAGAGCTCGGGATCTTGGCTCTTTCTAGTGTTTTGCCTTTTAGAGAAACAAAGACGAAATCTTTTCTGAGTTGGTTGGGATTTAGATAAGTCCCTGTTTTTCCTTCCATCATCTTGTCAGCCTCCGGACACCTGTGTTTTTACAAACTGTCTGGGGGGTGGATGGGAAGCCCCCACTTCCCTGCTGTCTGTTTCCTCCTTCCTCCAAACTTTGCCAAACACTCAGCCTCTTCCCTGGCCAACAGGACCCCTCCTCCAGCTTTTTTTCTGGAGAATTGGAGGGGCTGGTGGGGTGACTCCTCCCCTCCATCTTTTATATCTTTTTGTCAGTTTTTTTGTCCAGGGGCATGGGGAGGGAGGGAAGGGGCCATGCCCCATTTTTGTACAGAATTGATGGTTAACTCCTTGTTCACTTGAAATAAAGACAAAAATGAACTTCTCACTGCCTACTTGTCTGTGTGTGCCTCTCCTCTCCTGGTGTGTCTTCTGCTTCAAGTCCCCATTGTGAGGGATCCTGACCTACCCAATAATGACTTGTCCCCTGCAGAGCAGTAGCAGCTCTGGACATTGGGCCTGGAGGCCTGGGAAAGAGCCTCACCCTCCTTTTCTCTCTTTGCAGCTGAGCACAGGGTGGGCTTGTGTGTATGTGAACTTGGCGGGGCCTTCCAGCCCTGGCTGGCAT
This sequence comes from Vombatus ursinus, assembly GCF_900497805.2. Taxonomy (NCBI): domain Eukaryota; kingdom Metazoa; phylum Chordata; class Mammalia; order Diprotodontia; family Vombatidae; genus Vombatus; species Vombatus ursinus. Next base: position 309,100 of record NW_020953976.1, read on the forward strand.
CCCCGAGGATGGAGTGAGGCTGCCCCAGGACGACCTGTGCAAAGTCTGGCTTCTGAAGGCCCTAATTACTGAATCCCATTCCTGTGGACATTAATGTTCTTGGTACCCTTCAGACAACTCTGTGAATGAAGTCATGCCAGAATGAGTCTCCCCTTTTAAAGAGGAGACTGAGGCTAGAAGAACTTGGTAACTTTCCTGTGGCCAAACAGCTAGTTCACTGACTTTTCCTTAGAAGAAATAAGTGCATTTCTCTGGAGTTATGGAGGTCTGTGTGGCTGCCCCAGAGGCAAGTCAAGGGGACGAGGAGAGACCCCACTTTGTCATCCCAAACAACACCCTTCTCCCTTCCCCTTTCCCTGAAACAAGAAAGGGCTGGTTTTGATCGAGGGATGGATGGATGAGACATGGCAGGCTCAGGTTTTCCCAAACACCTCCGTGGGAGGAAGAGAAAGTTTCTTTAATAACCGACAGTGGCCTCAGTTGTCATTCATCATGGTAAGGCGAGCCGCCTTGGGAGTGGTTGGATATGGGGGCGGGATGGAGCTGGAGTAGCCCAGGCTGTTGGGTCCCATGTTGGTGGTGGTCGTCAGAGCCACGCCACCCTCATCCAGGGAGCGCTTGTAGGGGACGGGCGAGTCGCTGCGGAGGTCCTGGAGTGTCAGGTATGCCAGGGCCATCTGTGGGGAGGTCATGGGATTGAGGACTGGGAGAATTCTTACTGATCATACTGTCCGATATCTTAACAAATGGGGAAACCGATCTCAGATGGGAAGGGACTGACTCAAGGTCACACAGCTAGTGAGAGGCAGAGCCAAGATTCAAACATGGCCTCTTTGGACTACAATTCTTCCAGTTCAGGCCTGGGGCAAGGCTTTGGACCTGATTTCATGATGGGAAAGGTGATAGGAAGAGAGTCCTGCCAGCTTGTGAGGGGCCTGAAAATAGGGAAACTGGGTCATTCTCAGAACCCAGCAGACACTTCGTCACCTCTTTGAAGGCAGCCCCAGGCCTGGTCTGCCTCCCTCTGCCCCGACCCTGATCTTACCCAGACAGGGATGGAGAAGAAGGAGAAGGCGATGGCTGCCTTGGCGCTGCTGTTGCCCAGAAGGTAGTGGTGAGGGGGTGAGCGCTGCCACTGGTTGGCCAGGAAGCAAAAGCCCACGAACCAGACTCCGACCCAGATGACTGCAGCAGAGGAGAGGGGTGCTGGGGTCAACAGCCTTGCCAGAGGAGGCGGAGCAGCCCTGGGGGCTTCCCGAAGGACTGGCCTTCCTCCTAAGGGCCAGTGAGTCCGCCAATGAGCAAAGGGAGATGGGGAGACCAGCCGTCAGTCATCATCACGATTAGTGTTTTGGACTGACCCTGATTTCATCAATCGGCAGCTGCTGTGCAGTCCACGGCAGCCGCTGTGCAGTCCACGGCGCCGGGTGGGGCACACTATCGGGACGGCTGGGGGGACACTGCCGCAGGTCATCTGGACTGCAAAGCCTGCTCTGTTCATCGGGTACACTGCCCCACTCTTCCGAGGACGCCCTCCCCATCATCCCAGCCTTCGGCTGGTGTGCTCCCATACAGTTGCCAAGGTTACCCGTTCCCCCTCAAGCTAATCTTTACGACAGCCAGGCCCCTGGGGGCACCAGGGTCCCGATACTGGGGTAGAATGACTTGCATGGTCTCAGCCCAGAACAAGGAGCAGGTCAGAGGCGAGCCCCTCCATTTCTGAAAGGAGGCCTGAGACCCTGAGGGTCATCTCTAAGCAGCCCAGGCTGAGAGCTGAGGAGCCCCTACCAGAGAGCGAGAAGTCCAGCAGCAAGACCGTGGTCTTCAGGCGGGTTCTGGTGATGCGGGCCGCCAGGCTGTCCAGGGTGAGGAAGAGCAGGCAGCCTAGGAATGCCAGGAGGCTGGTGACCACTGCAAAGCTGCAGGCCACTCTGTTGTCATTGAGGACGCAGTGCAGCTGCGAAGAGCTGGTCAGGTTCTGGTAGCCGTCAGTCAGCAGCGTGGCAAAAACAATGAGCGAGAAGACCTGGACGGGGCAACAGCTGAGGGTGAAGGGCTCCCCAGGAGGGCCTTCCCCGTCTCCTGATCCTTCGTGGTCACGGGCTTGAGGAGAGAAACCCTCCAGGGGCCCTTCCCCACCTGGGCTCCTCAAACCCGCCCAGATCCTCCTGCTTGAGCACCCAGCCTCTGCTCCTGCCTCCCCTTCTCCCTGGGGGGCTGGGACCCAGGAGTGGGGGCAGAAGGTGGAGACACATGGCGCACCCCAAGGTGAGCCTGGGATTCTGGGACCCTGCATGATGGGCCAGGGAAGAGCAGGGCCATCCAAACCTTTCCTTGTGACTTCACTCTTTCTGCCAGCTCGGTTATCAGCCCCCCAGTCTTCCTCATTCCATAACCTTGGGCTCCTCCAGCCTCACTCATATCAAATGATTCCAAATCCTGCTGATTCCCTGTCTGCCAAAGGCTCCCCATCTAGCCCCACCCAGAGGTCCCTCTCTAGCAGCCCTGGCCTGCTCTCCACTCTCTGCTCCTGGCAGCCCATCCCTGTCCCGTCCTCTCTCTCTCGAGCCGCCAAACTTGCTGTCCGGCTTTGCTTGTGGCACACCCACAGAAGCTTCTGAGGATCCCAGGAGTAGGGGGCAGTTCCTGCTAACACTGCCAGCATCAAGCACGGAGCCACACAGGAGTTTGGTGAATTAATAAACAGGGGGACCTTCCATGTCCTCAGTAAGGACAGTAGCTCCCATAATAGTGCTCACAGGATATCCCAGCAGCCTGTGGTCCAAGGCCGGCCCTCTCTTCACCCTCAGCTCCAGGGCTCCCCAACGAGGGCTCCCCTCTAAGTTTTGCTCATTCCCTCTTCCATCTCTCCTGGCCCTGGAGTCTCAGAAGTAGAAAAGACCTCGTGAGAGCTCTTCCCTGTCTGATCAGTCCCTCTCAGCAAAATGCCTTTGCTGGATTTTCATGTCTTGCCACGACCGTCTGCCGGGTTCTGTCCTGGGCCCTCTCCTTTGGTGATCGCATCAGTTTCCATGGGTTCAACTACCATCTCTCAGACCTAGGAATGCAGCCCCAACCTCTCTGCTGATGGTCTTCTGGACATCTCTAACACCACGGCCGCAGGCATCTCAGACTTCTTATGGGCAAAGCAGCACTCTTCCTTTCCCCCAGACCTTCCCCTCTTCTCTTTGGGAAGCCTCTTGAGGCACCACCAGGCTCCCAACCTCAGCCTTGTTCTTCCTCACACTCATGCCTCATATCCACTCTGCTGCCAAGTGTGTTTCTACCATTGCAGCCTCTCCAGAACATGCCCCCTTCTCTCCTCTGACACTGCCCTCACCTCCTCATGCCTGGACTATGGCAAAAGCTGCTGCTGGGGGTGGGGGGGGGCCTGCCGGCCTCCAGCTTTTTCCCACTCCAGGCTGCCAAAGTGGCCTTCCTAAAGACAGGCCGAGCATGTCACCCCCCTCCTTGATAACCTCCAGGATCCAGGAGAAAATCCTCTAGCATTCCAAGCCCTTCGTAAGCTGGCGGCCAGCTCCTGGCCCCCAGCTCCTGGCCCCTTCCTACCTTTCCAGTCTTCTCACACTTTACTCCACCCCATGCACTTTGGGGTTCAACAACACTGGCCTCCTGGCTGTTTCCATCTCCCACCTGGGTGCACTTTCACTGCTCTCTCCTATGCCTGGAATGCTCTTCCTCCTCACTTCTGGCTCTGGGCTTCCCTGAGGCAGCTGGTTGGGGAATTTGCTGGGCCTCAGACACTTTTTAGCTGTGTGACCCTAAGCAAGTTACTTAACCTCATCTGCCTCAGTTTCTTCAATTGTAAAATGGGGATCCAACAGCACCTAAGGTTGTTGTAAGGACCAAATAAGATATCTGTAAGGTGCTTAGCACATAGAAGGCACTTAATAAATGCTCGTTCCCCTTCCTGGCTTCCTGAAGACTCAACTCAAATCCCATCTGCTGCTGGGGATTTTCCCAGTCTTTCCTCCGGGCTACACACACACACACACACACACACACACACACACAAACACACACCCGGGCTACACACACACACACACACACACCCCCTCTACCATAACCTTTTCCTCCATCTTAGAGTGTGAGCTTCTTGGGCAGGGACTGTATTTCAGTCAGACAACTCGCACTTGGTAAGCACCTCCCATGTGCCAGAAATTGTGCCCAGTCACAGTTTAACCCAGTCTGATGGGCAACAGGTAGTAAGTTAGATGGAGGAATAGATGAAGGAGGACTCTTGCAGAAGGGAGGACGTTCTTGAGGCCTGAAGGAAACCCAGATGATCACGAGGCAGAGATGAGGAGGGAGAGTGGTCCAGGCCTGGGGCACACTCGGAAATGTGGGGGCAGGATTGGAGAGTCACCTGCAGAGACAGGTGTATCCTTGAGACCACGTGAGCTGATGAGATCCCCGAGTGAGCCAGAACAGAGGGACCAGGGAAGAGGACTCAGGACAGAACCTTGGAAGACTTCCGTGATTAGCCAGAGTAAGCTAGATGAAGATCCAGCAAAGGAGCCTGAGGATTTGCTCTGACAGAGGAGGCAAGCTTCTGGAGAAGACCAGATGTGCATGGGGGCTTGGCCTTGTCAAGGAGAAAGGCCACCTCATCATGGCAGAGACCCATGAAGGAAGACATAGTGACCAAGGGCATCTGAGGGATAGGAGATGAGGAAGAGGGGAGAAGAGGGAGCTCTCTGTCAATAGCCTCAGGTTTGGTTTTTTTTTAGGTGAAATATAAAGCAAGGTTCTTAGCTGAGAAGTGGGGGGAGGGGGAACTGTGGGAGGTTTGAGGAGGGATGACAAGTTTGGGAGGTATAAAGGATTGCCTTGCCGCAGCGAGGGCCCAGCTGAGATCACATAACATAAATCTGTAGTAGACCCAGTCAACACAATCCCGTGATTTTCTCCAGCTTCCTTCAGCAGCACACGAGAGGCAGCAGATGGGAGGAATAATGCAAAGGAGGGTTTGGAAGGGCAAGATCGTCCCTAGGATAAACAAAGTCCTTTCTCAGGAGAAAAGGACAGCGTAGGGTACCTTTCTTTGTATTGCCACTGCTTGGCAGTAGCTAGTGCCTGGTAAGTGCTTCCTGACTGGTCTGATACCTCCTGGTCACACACACCCTGAACAAGAATCCTCTCTGTAACACTGCTGATAACTGGTCCTCCAACCTCTGCCTGGAGATCCCAAGTGGCCAAGAATCGACTCCCTCTGGGGATCGCCCATTGCACCTTGGAATTCTCCCTGTTGGGAGGTTTGGGAGGTGCCCCTAAGAACATGGCAGCGAGCAGAAAAGTGAGAAGAACCCTGGGCCTGGAAGGAGGAGACTTCAGGGGCAATCCTGGGACCATTACTTATTTGCTGTGTGAGACTATACAAGTCATGTCATCCCTCTGAGCCTCAGTTTCCTTATCTGTAAAACAAGAAGGACGATGTTGCACCAGCTATACAACCAGACAATTGGGAGGACATGTTTCAGTCCTTCAGTCCTTTAGGGACTCGTGAGATATCCCGAGGGCAAGAATTACTGTGGTTTTTTTTCCTTCTTTGCAGCCCAGTGACTCCCACATTGGACCTGACACACAGCAGAGGTTTAATAAACATTGTGGAACTGAGCTGACTGTTTCCCTTAAACCTCACTTAGATCAGCTGGTGCATGTGGAGGAAGCCCGGAGCTGCCAGTTTGCTCTCCTCACTAAGCCTGCGGAGCCCACAGCACTCTAGCTCTCCCTAGCCACCCTCAGGCTGGGCCCCAACAGGTTTCCTTTCCTACACTCAGCCCTTCACAAACCGGAGTGCCCAGCCCTGACAGCCCAACTCCCAGATGGCTCGTGGTCTGGCCAAGGCAGGCTGATGCCCGGGTTCAGTGCCTCTCTGAAGACAGCAGTCACACTGGATCTCTGGCCGCCCTTTACAATGCTTACTCCTACTGAGTTTGCAGCCCCTTAAAAGCTCCAGCTCTTGTTCAGATTGTCAGATTGATTATCAAACAATCAATCAATCAATGAGCAATTATTAAACAGCTGCTATATGCTAGGCACTGTGCTTTGCCCTGGGGATACAGACAAAAAAATGAAACCGGCCTTCCTCTCAGGGAGCTTCAGTTTTATCTCTGCTCTCAGTCTAACCACATGTGACCCATCTTAGGTTTGAGAGATGATTTTAAAGAACTAGAAAAAACCATAGCAAAATTCATCTGGAAGAACAAAAGGTCAAGAATATCAAGGGAATTCATGGAGAAAAAAATACAAAGGAAGGTGGCCTAGCCGTACCAGATCTAAAAGTGTCTTATAAAGCAGCAATCGGCAAAACCATTTGGTACTGGCTAAGAAACAGAGTGGTGGATCAGTGGAACAGATTAGGTACACAAGACAGTAATCAGTGGCTACAGTAATCCGCTGTTTGATAAACCCAAAGACTATTTGACAAAAACTACTGGGAAAACTGGAAAAGAGTATGGAAGAAACGAGGTATAGACCAGCGTCTCACACTATATACCAGGATAAAGTCAAAATGGGTACATGATTCAGACATAAAGGGTGATACCATAAGCAAATTAGGAGAGCAAGGAATAGTTTACCTGTCAGGTCTGTGGAGAAGGGAGGAATTTAGGACCAAACAAGAGATAGAGAACATTATGAAATGCAATATAGATAGTTTTGATTACATTAAATTGAAAAGTTTTTGCAAAACAAAGCCAATGCAACCAAGATTAGAAGGGAAGCAGAAAACTGGGTCAGAATTTTTACAGCCAGTCTCTGATAAAGGCCTCATTTCTAAAGTATATGGAGAACTGAGTCAAACTTATAAGAATACAAATCATTCCCCAATTGATAAATGGTCAAAGGATATGAACAGGCAGTTTTCAGATGAAGAAATTAAAGCTATCTGTAGTCATATGAAAAAAATGCTCTAAATCACGATTGATTAGAGATTCGGGAGGTGGTTTTCTTGAATCATTTATATTTCTATTTTGGACCGGCCTAAGGGCACAAGGAGGCCAAGACCTGCTTTGGTGGAGCCAGACTGGGCTGAAGCACTGGGTCTGGCTCTGTCCTAGACACCCCTGTGCCCGTGCTGAGGGCACAAGCAGGCCAGCCCTGCTGGGGGGAGAGGAGAAGAGGCCACTTCCTACTGGCAGAAGCCCTTCCTGACTCCTCCCTTAACTGGGCTTTTCAACCTGAGAACAAGGCCAGGTGATCATAAACCCAGTGCGCTCCAATAGCAGGAGGGCGGGCCAGGCAGCTGAGGGCTGTGTCCACACAATCCAAGGACTTTGAACCTGCCTTTATCTGTGCCTGGGCTGATCCCCAGTGGTTAGATAGGCTTACTTCCCTCCTCCTCTCTCCCTCTCTGTGATGCAGGACCTCCCGTCTGCCCCCGTGGTCCCCTCTCCCATTCTCATCACTTCCTTCCCTCCCAGGTTCCCTCCACCCGGGATCTCCCTGCCCCTCCCACTGGGCAGAATCCTTCTGTTTCACCTGCTCTATACTCGAACTAGCTTGCATCTTCAGCCTTTTCCTTTCCTGATCCTTCCATCTCCTGGCTGCCTCCCAACAACCCAGGCCCACGCCGCCCTCCTCTGGACGCTCTTGGCCACCGTCACGCAGCCACCTCCCCTCCTCTGAGGTTCACTCGGTCCACATTGGTCACCCAGGCCAGACTCTCTAAGCTATTGCCTCCCGGGCCCAGGCCTCGCACCCTCCTTTGTCAGTGAGATCAGCTTTGGCCTAGAGTTTTCCCCTCCCGCCTCGGCTCCTTACTTCATCCTAGGAGACTTCAACATGCGCACTGACACTCACTCCCTTTAGCACCTTTCCCACCTCTTCAGGCTTTTCGGTAACCGTAACCTGCTCCTCGCCTCTCCCTCTTCGGCACGCAGGGGTGCTCGTGCCCTTGCAGTGACTGGATGCTAGCTATGCTTGGGGCCCTCCGCCCCCACAAGCTTCCCACTTCTGCGTTGGAGAACTTGGAGCTGCCATCTCTCCTCGGGCTTTCCTCCTAAAGGGCCTTTGTCCTCCTTCCATCCCTCAGTGTTGTCCCAGGCCATGGTCCTTCCCGGGGCCTACACACCGCTCCCCATCACTCTTCTAAGATCTCTTCCCAGCCTTGATGCGTGGATGAGCCGGGCTGATTTACACCACCCTCTGTTCTTGACTCCCTGACCAGCTTGTTCTACGGGGATCCCACCTTGCCATCTCTCAGCCTGCCTCACTCCAGCCATCTGCCTCCTTTCCCCTCCCGGCCTGCCGCTAAATGGAACTGGAGGGGATCCTGAACCTGTGCTGACTGGGCCCACTGTACATTTATGCAAGCTCATCTTCCCGGGCCAATGCTGCTTCCCACCCTGACTGGTTCACTAACCCGCTCACCACAGCACCTCTTCTCTCCTCAAGCCTTCCTTATACTTCACTGAAAAAATCGAGGCCATTCCTGAGAGCTCCCTCCTTACCTCCTGCTCATCACGTATTCCTCTTACATCATCCCCCCATTATCTCCAGCTCGATCCCTTCTCTTTGCCAGGGCCAGCTCCCGTAGATTTACTCTTGGTTTCTTCCCCTCCCACCTTCTTTGCCCCCGCCACCATCCCTACTCTCTCAATTATCTTCAATCTCTCTCTGTCTACTGGCTCCTTCCCTGCTGTCTACAAAGGTGCCCAAGTCTCGCCTGGCCTTAAATACCTCACTAGATCCTACCATGCCTGCCAGCTATTGTCCTATATCTCTCTTCTCGGTATTAGCTAAACTCCCACAAAAAGCTTCCTTTTGCTGGCTTCTAAACTTTCTGCAGTCTGGTTTCTGACCTCATCATTCACTCCAAACTCCAAAGTCAGCAAGGACTTCTCAAATGCCAAAGCAAAGGGCTTCTTGACCCTTGGCCTTTTGACCCCTCTGCAGCTTCTGACACTATTGACCCCTTTCTCTTCCTGGATGCTCTTTCTTCTCGGGGTTTTCATGAGCCTTGGGTTCTCTCCTGCCTGCCTGACTGCTCCTTCTCAGTCCTCTTGGCTCAATCTTCCTCCGAGTCAAACCCATTAAACTCTGGGCATCCCTCAAGGCCCTGCTCCTGGCCTTTCATACTTTTCTCTCCATACTCTCTCACTTGGTGATCTCATTGCCTCCCGTAGGTTTAATTATTATCATCTCTATGCAGATGATTCCCACTTCTACTTATCTAGTGCCAGTCTCTCTCTCTCTGGAGCTCCAGTCTCACATCACCATCTGCCTGTTAGAGACTTCAAACTGGATAGTCTGAGGGCATCTGAAATTCAACACGTCCAGAACAGAGCCTCTGTCTTTGCCCCCAAATCTTCCCCTATTCTGAAATTCCCTGTTACTATTGAGGGGAATCCTTTTGGTCATCTAGGTTCAAAATGTCATCGTCATCCTCTGTTTTCCCCATCTCTTGCTCACCTACACCTCCAATGCTTAGCACTTCTCTCTCTTCAATGTGTCTTGCTTACATCCCCTTCTCTCCACTGACATAACCACCACCCTAATTCAGGTCCTGATCATGCCTCACCTGAAATTAATACAATAGCCTTCTTACTGGTCTTCCTTGCCCATCCTTGGTTGCCAGATTATTTGCAAAAGTGTGCTTATGACCAAGGCATACCCCACTCCACCCCCCAACTTTCCCCTTAATAAACTCCACTGGTTCCAGATCAAATATAAAGTCCTCTGGCATCTAAATCTCTTTACAACCTGGCCCCTTCCCACCATTCCCGTCTTCTTCTTTCTAATCTAGGCCATACTGGCTTCCTTCCTCTCCTTTGCATGCAGCACCCCATCTCCTGTCCGTCTACCTAGACTGCTTTCCTTCTTGATCTTGGAATCCCAGGCCTCTTTTAAGACTCAAGTGCTACCTTCTCCGGGAGGCCTTTGCTGGTCCCCTCAGCTGCTAGGGCTGCCAGTCTAAGGAGACCTTCCTTCCATCTGCCCTGTATTCACAGTGTAAATTCTGATTTATGTCATCTTGTCTGTCATTAGAATGTAACTTCCTTGAGGGCAGGGATTATTTCTGGTTTTGCTTTCTGTTTATATTCCCAATGCTCAGCATGGTGCCTGACACATAAATGTTTGTAGATAGGTTGATTAATCATCCCTATTAAATGTTACGTTATTGGATTTGGCTTTGTGTTGGAGCCTGAAGAGATCTTTGGGGATTCTGACTGTCATCCAACATGTTAGCTGTCCCTTTCTTCTTTACGTCCCCTACAAATTTGGTAATCGAGCTCTCTATGGCATTACTGGTCATTTAGTAGACATGTAAAATGCCCCAGAGTCAAGCACAGATCTCTGCGCTCCTCGAGCAGACACTCGTTTCAAGTTGTCCTCAAACTCTTACTGACTGCTATTTGGGCCCAGTTCTAAATCCTCAGAAAGCAGTCATCCAGGCTTTGAATTTAGCCATTCAATGCATTATCATTGAGTCCACATCTTTCCATCTTATCCATAATAGACTATGTGAGGCTTTGACGAATGCTTGGCTCAGATCTGGGTAAACTACATTGACCAAATTCCTCAGATCTGCCTAACAGGTTAGTAACCCCAGCAGAAAAGGAAATACAATGAGCCTGGCACTAACTGCTTTGATGAAGATACACAGGTTCTTGGTGATCCTTTTCTACATAGGAATAAAAACGCACATTTATAAAGCACTTTATGGTTGACAAAGCCTGGTAAGGCAGGCAATATAACCAGCAACTCGCATGTATTAAGCACCTACTCCATACCAGGCTCTACGTGGAGTGCTGGGGATGGGGGGGAAAAAGGCCAAAAAACAGTATTATCTTGGACAGATGAAGAAAGAAAGGGCTTAAGTGACTTGCCCACAGTGGAAGTTGTTAAGTCCCTAAATTTGAGGGAGGAGTTGTGCTCTGAAGACATAACCTTCAAGAATCCAGTTCCAAGACATCTAACCTCTGTTGTAAACCACAGAAATGTGAGTGAGCTCCATTTTCATCATTATTGCTGGAGAAACCTGAAGCATCTCCAACCAGGCAAGGGGAATGTTAGGCCAGGGATGGGAATGGGGACCTCACCCCAGCAAAGATCCGGGATATAGTCTTTGGTTTCTTCACAAACTGGACCACTTCGCTATCGGCCAGGTCACGGAGGCTGTCGGGCACGTACATGTTGGCCCTTTTCCTCTTTGCGGGCAGGAGGCACGGGTCTTCCCTTCACTCAGACTCAGATGACCTAACCTGGGGGCATTGGCAGAAAGAGAAAAGAAGGATAGGTCAGAATGGGATGAGTAGGGGCTTTGGAGGTTGAAGTAGGAAGGCGGATTGGGAGAAGGGAAGGGGGGAGGCATGGCCCATTAAAGCATCGCGCTAATTCAAAATGGAGGCCAGTACCCCAAGAATTGGAAGATATTCCTTCAGGATGGGGAGTACCCACCACAGAATTGAGGGTATCTCTTCAGAATGGGGTCTTCCCTCACAGAAATGAGGGATACCTCTTCTTAACGAGTCTCCCCAAAATGGTAGACAGCTTTTCAGAATAAAGGACTTTTCTTTCAGAATGGTGGTCTACCCTTCCAAAGCGGGGATTTAGTTCAGAAGGGGAGTCTTCACTTCACTATCGGGGGACTCCGCCTCAGAAATGCAGGAGGCTATATCACACTCAGATTTGGGGCTCTCTCTCAAAAACTGGGGGTTTTCCTTCTCAATTCTTTTCGGAGCAAGAGTTTTCCCTTCAGAATTGATCGATCTCTCTTCAGGATGGGGTCTCTGGCTCCAAATCGGGGAGAATCTGCTCAGGGAAGAGGACTCGCTTTCATACTGGCAGATCTAGCCTCAGAATTGGGGGGATATGCTCAGGAAAAGAGGGGTCTCTTTCGGAAAAGCGGGAATCTCCTTAGGAGATGAGGTTTCCCTGTCAGAATTATGGGTTATCTACTCAGAATTTGGGGGGCTTTCATCAGGAAATGGGAGGCCTCCCTGTCATCTTTAGATGGAATTTCCTCAGAAAATGTGGGTCTCCACCTCAGAACTCGGGGTATCTCTTCTGAGAATTGTAGTCTTCCCTCAGAATTGGAGGGATCACTCAGATTCAGGGGAGCAACTCTCTTTAGGAAAAGGGGGTCTCCCCCTCAGATTTTGGGGAATCTGCTCTGAAAATGGGAGAGGGTATAGTTTCAGAATAGGGGGATATTTCCTTAAGAACTGGGGTCTCCACCTCAGAAGTGGGGGGAGTCTCCTCAGAAAATGGGGAGGTTCTCCCCCTCACCTTCCCTCTCGCCCCTCCCACCCGACCTCCCTGCCCCAGCAGCTTTCTCCCCAGACCCGCCCTTTTCCCGCCTTTTCCTCGCCTTTTCCTATCCGCGCGTCGAAAGCCTATTGGCTGACAGGAGGCTCCGCCCCCCCGGCACACTCCCCCTCACTGAGGGATGAGGGCGGGGCCTCGGAAGCCGTTGGCCTGAGCGTGCACGAGCCTTGCCGCGCGCCGCTGAATCATCGTCGGCTGTGCGCGCATGCGTTCAGCAAACGAACCCCAGTTACTCTTCTCTCCCCCCCCCCCCGGGGAAGTCCCTTGAGGAAATAGTCTGAGCTCACTCCCCAGAATGCCCTCACTCATCAAACCCCGCCCCGCCTTCTCCATGTAGGCGCATGCGTGGCCCAGGAAATCACCTAGGGAGGCGACTCTGCGCCCTCACCCCCACGCATGCGCTGTCCCTCGAATAAAGTGGCACCTGGAGGCCCATGCTGCTGGCCCTGCGCATGTGCGCCAGGCTCAATGACAACCAAACCTTTCTAAGGTGAGGGGGAGGGCAAGGCTTTCTGGGGCGGGGGGTGCATTCTTAATGCAGGGCTTTGGGGTGACTCCGGGGTTTCCTGAGATGCATTCAAATCCACCCCGGAAATAGCTTTCCCTGCTCCGTCCCGCCCAGGGGGGTGTGCTGTGGAACAAACGTGTTGTGTACCCCTTGACCTTTGCCTCCTGACCTCTGACCTCATGCCAACTGGGGTGCAGGAGATAAGGGCCCTGAGGCGGGCTTGGGCGGGGCCCGGGAAATCCAGTCGTCTGCCAAGATTTGGGCTGTCCCTTGCGGGCAGATAGGGAGGAGGGCGAGGCTTTGGGAAAGGCACCCCTGACTAGTGACCCGTGACCTGTGACCCCCCCACTGACAGTGCCCCTACTTTTGCCAGGTAGTGCCTGTTTCTGATCCTTATTTCCCCCTTCTCCCCCTCTCTTCAGGGTGCTGGGGCTCTGCATGCTGCGGGTAGCTCGAGCAGCCTGTGGGGCCGGGTGGGGGGGCTGCCCCCGGCCCCCGCTGAGGCCCTGGGCCCCCGAGGCTGCCTCCCGGCCCCACTCCTCCCTAACCACCAAGATGGGGGAGTATCGGAAGATGTGGAACCCCACGGAGCCCCGGAACTGGGCCCAGCAGTATCAGGAACGCTTCATCCCCTTTTCCAAGGACCAGCTGCTACAGCTCCTCCTGCAGGTCATCTGGGGAACTACAAATCCCAGCAGCCCCTGAGGCCGAGAAAGCCCTTTTCCCCCCTCCCTTCCTGGGGCTGGAGTGGCTACCCCGGAGGATCCTGGGACTTGTAGTTTCCAGCTTGCACGGGGAAATTCCCTAGAACCACAACTCCCAGCATCCCCTGGAGCAGCAGAGCCTCCTCGTCTTCACCCCCCACCCCGGCTGGGGAGGATGCCCACAAGGTGCTGGTAGGGAGGGTCTCCTGGCTGAGACAGTAATGTCCAGTTTTTCCCTTCTAGGAGTTTCACTCTAGTTCTTCTGCCAAGGTTGCGTTCCAGGAGTTTGTAACCCACACTGACATCTGCATTCTCTCTCAGTATGACCGCACCCTGACCCAGCTGCAGGTGAGGAGCCCAGTGCTTTATAAGGACGTGGTAGCATTTGCCTTCTGCGCCTCCTACCACCCTGGCCCGGTCACCGCAGGCCCGGCCCTGATGTTGGGCTTCCGAGACCGCCAGAAGCAGCCCAGGCGGCTGGAACGTCAGGGCTGGGAGTCATAGTGCTACCGTGTCGGCCTTGACTCGCTGTCAGTGGGTCCTGGCGGAGCGGGCAGCATCGCCCTGCCAGCCCCCTCCCCGCCTGCAGTCCTGCACGTGGGACCCTGACCTCGGTCTTTGCCCCTCCCCTCTAGGCGTTGTATGACCCCATCAACCCAGACCGGGAGACTCTGGAGCAGCCCTTCCTCACGGACCCTCAGCGCCTGGATAATGAGCAGGAGGTCCTCAGGGCCCTGGCGCCGCTGCTGGACCAAGCTAACTTCTCCCCCCTGTCCGAGGACACCCTGGCCTATGCCCTCGTGGTCCACCACCCACAAGATGAGGTTCAGGTAGCGGCCCTGCCCGACTGCCCTCATCTGGGTCCTAGAAACCCTTTTGGGGAAGTGGAAGCCGGTGCAGTCGGTCTGTGTGCCGTGATTAACTCCTTTCTATGTTCCTCGCTCTGTGGCTGCAAAGTCCAAAAGCAGCAAATGGCCCCGGCTCTCAAAGCGCTCACACTCCATTTGGGGGCCGCAACACGTACCCGGAAAAGGAAATCTGAAACATCTACCGAGTAGATGTCAGTCAGCGGGAACTAGCATCAGGCAGTATCCAGGGAGACGTCCTGGAGGAGGTGGTACCTGAGCTGCGCTTTGAGGGCCGAGAGGGAGGGCGCTGTAGGCAGGAGGGCCAGCCTGGGCAAAGGTAGGGAAGGAGAAAATGGACCTTTGGCATGGAAGCCGCCTTGGCTGGCACAACCAGGCCAGACCACAAAGGCCATGATATGGAGGCGATAGTCACCGAGGGTTGTGGAGCAGGGCAATGACGAGGAAGACCAGCTAGGCCACCGTATGGGTCGTGTTTCAGGGAGGGCAGAGACTGGAGGAATCTGTCGCAGTTATCTAGCTGAGAGGCCAGAGCAGAGGAGGGAGAAGGGCCAGGGCAGTGAAGAGACAGGGACAGTAGGAAGGGGGCCACGGTGGGAGCCCAGGGCTGGGTCTGCAGCTCTCTTCATCTGCATTGAGGGGAACCTCCAAGACGCCCCAGAGGCTAGCGAGAGGAGAGCTTGGGACAGAGGCCTGCTAGGGCAGCTAGCTGGCACCGTGGTGTCCAGAGCTGAGTTCAAATCCAGCTTGGGACACCTAGAGCTGTGTGAGCTGGGGCTCCTTGGCAGCATCTGCCATGCTGCTTTTCTGGACAGGCAGCCCAGGCTACTTGGGGTGTAGGTTGGGAGCGAAGGAGAAGGGCAGAGCCATCCAGGTTCTGGGAGGAGAGATCTCTGAGTGGCAGGTGCCCGCCCAGAGGGAGGCCTGAGACGGTCCGATGTGACCAGGAAGAGGTCTGGGAGACGCCAGGCCCAGGGAAGCCGGATCCCAGAGGAGGGACAGGGAAGAGGCCTGGAGAGGTGGAAAAGAGGGTGGAGATTATGGAGGATGGGGGCTGGTCTGGGCCTGCCCGGCCCCACACCACACCCAGCCCTGCGCCTTGTGCCCGCAGGTGACCATCAACCTGGACCACTATGCTTACATACAGTTCTGGGCCCTGGGCCAGCGAGTGGGGCGGCTCCCACGCAAGTCCATGGTGGGCTCCGAGCGGGGCTTCTTCACCAAGTCCCCTCCTGCCGAGCGGTGAGTGGGGGGGTCCCCAGCAGCGCGGCCCTGCAGCTCGTTGTCACTGAAAGGCCAGAGCAGCTAGGAGGGGAGAGGGGAAGCCGGAGTGCGTCTAGTTCAACAACCTCGTTTTACAGAAGAGCAAACTGAGGCCCAGAGAGGGGCGAGGATCTGGCCAAGGTCATGCAGCAAGCCTAGTCAGAGCTGGAAGGGACCTCTGAAATCGAGTCCAGCCTCCTCATTTTACCCAGGGGGAGACTGAGGCCCAGAGAAGTCACTTGTCCAAGGTCACCCAGGTAGTAAATAACAGAGCCAGAATCCATTCTAGACTCTGGCAGTGAGAAGGAACCTTTGACAGATGCAAAAACCGAGGCCCAGGGAGCTTTCAGGATTTGCCCATGGCCCTCCAGCCTCTCACGGGGCAAGGGCTAGACCCTCCCCTCCCCTCCCCCCCACCTCATCCATCCCCCAAGTCTTGGAGGGCAGGTGGGTGTCAGAGGGAATTCCTGACCGGACCCTTGGGGCTCAGGCGTTACTTTAAGCGGGTAGTGGTGGCAGCCCGCACCAAGCAGGGTCACCTGGTGCTGAAGAGTTTCAAGGACACCCCCCTGGAGGGACTGGAGCAGCTCCTGCCTGAACTGAAGGTGCGGACGCCCCTCCTGCAGCGAGCCCTGCTCAACGCCATGCTCCTGGTCTCTGGCCTGGTGTTCTTCGTCAACGTGGGCATGGTGGTCCTGTCTGACCTCAAGGTGGCCACCTCCCTGCTGCTGCTGCTGTTTGCCATCTTCATGGCGCACCGCGCCTCCAAGGTGAGCCCCGGGCCAGGGGCCACCTCTGCTGCTTAACAGCGGGGCGTGGCCTTCCCCAGCCACACTTTCCCATAACAGAGGGGGCATGACCTTCTCCGGCCTCAGTTTCCTGTCTGTGAAATTAGAAAGTTGCACCGAATGGTCTGACCTCTGCACTTCCAGGGGCTGCCTGGTGGTCCATCCCCTGGTGTGGGAGAGTGGATGGGCGTGATGGAGCCATGTGGGAAGTAGGGCAGGGTGTTGTGATCGGATGCCCCAACCCTCTGTCCCCAGACCCTGGAACACACAGTAGGGCTAGAAGGGGGCTGAGGGCTGTCTGGCCCCACTGCTCTTTATGCTAAAGGAAACTGAGGATGGGTCACACAGCTGGGGAGCAGGTGTGGGACGGAGCGCTTGGTGGCCTTCGTCACCACCGATGTGGTGGCCCCCTCTCCCTTGAGACTGCGACTTCATTTCTGAGTGAATGAATGAATGAGTGAGTGAAACTTTATGGGGGGCAGCCCCTGAGCCCCAGGGTGGAGTCCTCAATGGTCTGGAATCCAATGAACGCTTGGAATGGAAGCGTGAGTAAACCCCCACTGTGTCCCTCTTCCCCCCCCTGCTGTGCCCCCATGTCCCCTGCCGCCACGTGTCCCCCTCCCCCCGCTGTGCCCCCTGTGTCCCCTGCCCCCCGTGTCCCCCTCCTCCTGCTGTGTCCCCCATGTCCCCTCCCTCCACGTGTCCCTCTTCTGCCTCCCATGTCCCCTCCCCCCCC
>NW_020953976.1:326358-338964 GCF_900497805.2 Vombatus ursinus
TCCCCTCCCCCCCCCGTGTCCCCTCCCTGGCACTTTCCCGCCACAGATGTTTGGCCAGCACCGGAACCTGCAGGCCCTAGAGCTAGCCCACATGTTGTACTTTCGAAGCACTTCCAACAACTCAGAGCTGATCACGGCCCTGGTGCACCGGGCCCAGGAGGAGCACGCCAAGGAGGTCCTGCTGGCCCACAGCTTCATGGGGCGCAGGGGTCCGGGGCCTCCTGAGGGTAAGCAGCTCCCCAGAACCGAGCCCTGACGGCCCAGGGCCCAGGGCTCACCCGCTGATCCGTTCCTTCCCCTCCCCTAGACAGTGCCAGGTGGCTGCAGGCCTCCGTAGAGGCCTGGCTCCTGGCCCGGACAGGCTGCGATGTGACCTTCAACGGGGCCCGGGCCCTCAGCCACCTGGAAGCCCTGTCTCGAAACATGTCCCCTGGCCCACCACCCAATCTCTGCAGAAGCTCTCGACCCTCCTGGGCTGCCCAGCTTCAGAGACCCCTGGCGCCTCCTGGGACCCAGCCAAGCAGGGAATGAGTTTCCTGTCACCGCCTGGCCCATGAGGGCCCCACGGGTCAGAGTGCTGGCCCACGGGCTTCCAGTGGGCTGAAATTCACAGCCCAGGGCCACTCTTTTCCCAGGGACGGAGGGGCACGTGGCCCTGGGAGAGACTGGTGTCTCTGCTGCTCCCCGCTGCCATCGGCCTCTTGGGAAAGCAGCAGGGTCTGCCCTCCCAATGCCAGTGCCTTCCCCAGACCCTGATATTTTCGATACTGACTTCTGCCAATGCTACCTCTGGCTCCATCCCACCCCGTGTCCCTCCGTGTGCAATACTGATCCCTGTCCCCATCTATCCTCCAGTTCCCACAGAAATAAACCCTGTTTACACCACTCTCTGTGTGCGGGGGAGGGCTGCCCTGCGTGTGGGGCCTGAGGGGGCAAGGCTGGCTAAGCAGGGACCCCTCAGTGTGAGCAGTGGGGGCTGGGCCATGTGAGCCCAGAGCATGTTGTGGTGGGGGCCCGGGATGCCTGGGCATCCTGTGAAAGAAAGGCATTTGCCCCGTTCTCCTGAAACGTTGGAATGGACCTGGCTGGGGGGCGTCTCTTCCCTTCCCCAGGGGTTCACGGGAGCTGGGCTTGTCATCTGCCTGGGAAGGTGGGGCTGGGGGGACCTGCCCCACAAGGACCCCCCATGGTGGAGGCAGCCCCTGGCCCCCCGAGCCTGTGGGCTCCAGGGAGTGCCAGAGCAGACAGGGCCACAAGGGAGGGTGTCCGGTGCACAGAACTCAAGAATGATCAGAGTTCACACTCACTGGAGAGATTACAAAGCACTTTACTCCATTGGCTCTCGTTTGTACCTGGTGACATTCTGCCTCATTAATCCTAAGATTCAGAGCTAGTTTGGGCTTTTGCCATTGAAGAGGAAGAGGCCGGGGCCTACAGGAGGTGCCCGAGCCAGGGCAAGGCTCCCGGGCTCTACCCTTCCCTACAGTTGGTGCCTTCTGGTTATAATTGGGGAAACTGAGGCCTAGGGAGGGGAAGTGACTTCCCTAAGGTCAGATGGCCAGGACTAAGCCCCAGGCTCTTGCCTTCTCTCATTCCAATACTAGTGTAGAGGGTCAGAGCTCAGAGAGACCCCAGGGCTAAAGGCTGTCACGCTGGCAGGGACCTTCGAGCTCACAGGCGGAGCTGAAAGGGACTTTGTAGAACAGGGGATGTCAGGACAGAAGGGGCCTGTTACGAGGCCATGTTACAACAGGAAGGGACCTTAGAACAGAGGCTGCCAGAGCTGGGAGAGAAGGGAGGGAATAAGCATTTACAGAGCACCTGCTGTGTGCCGGCACTGCGCTAAGCACTTGACAAATATTTCATTTGATCCTTGCAACAACTCAGGGAAAGGTGCTATCATTACCCTCATTTTACAGTTGAGGAAACTGAGGCAAACAGGTTAAGTGACTTGCCTAAGGTCCCACAGCTAGTAAGTGCCTGAGGCCAGATTTGAACTGAGGTCTTGCCTCCTGGCCCCGTGATCTGGGCACTGTGCCACTGGCTGCCTGAGTCAGAGCTGGAGAAAGGACCTCAGAGCACTGAGTGTCCGCGGCAGGAAGTGTGTGTCAGAGGGGCTGGGCCAGAAGGAGGAGGAGGAGGACCGAGAAAGCATCTTCTTCTTCCTCCATTCCACGGAGGAGGCCTCTGACCTGCCCCAGGCCAAGGTGGCATAGGGAGGCAGGGCTGGAGAGGCTGCTGTCTCACTGGTTCAGCGCTGTGAGCCAGGGCCAGCTGGCCAGGGGAGGGGGAGGTCACTCTCGCTTCCTCAGGTGGATGTAAATGATGCCGCTGGCCAGCGCCAGGGGAAATGCCACCCAGGCTAGGGCAAAGCAGTAGCCGAAGGAGCCGTCGGCTTGATGAAACTCCTTGACGTGTATGGCGTAAATGAGGGCCCCGGTGAACACCGACACACCTGGGGGGTGGACAGAGGGAGTCACCCTGGCCCCCTCCCTGCACCGGCCCCTCCCCCCATCGGGCAGCCCTGCCCGAGGCTCCCCGGTCACTCACTGGTGCAGAGCTGGCAAAGGCCAGTGGCGTAGAAGAGGCCCCCTCGCTTCATGTTGTACAGTTGGAACATGAAGAGGATGAAGGAGAGGCAGCAGAGCACCAGGGACAGTACCATGAGGGCCTGCACGGCCTTCAGCCAGCCTGGGGAGTGGGAGACGCTCAGCCACAGGAGGGCGCCAGAGCGATCCCACGCACCACGCCACCCCCCCCCCCCCCCCCCCCCCCCCCCCCCCCGCCATCCCTGGGACTGCGTGCCTCGGCCCGGGCTATTAGACTGTAAGCTCCTTGTATTTCTGGCACCTAGCATAGTGCTTGGCACGTAGGAGGTGTTTAATAAGTGCACTGGCCCCACCCTCCTCAGAACGTGGGATCCCAACCCTGGCAGCCCCTCACAATCAGGGGCTGCCCCCGGGACTGTTGTGAACGGGCCGTGGGAATGGCAATCCCTCCCACCCCCTCGGTACAGTTGGGTGGGGGGAGCTTTGGGGGTTGGGGGTGTGCTCTCCCTCACCATTTTCGCTGACATTTCTGCATTCCCAGACCTGGGAAGACTGGTTCGTGTATGCCACACATTCCTTCCAAAGATTCAGTGAGTCATTCCCAGGGAGGACCCACCATGACTGCGACCAGTCAGGGTCAAAAAAAGAAGGCAGATTAGGGAAGATAACAAGAGTCAGGGATATGGGGGATGGGGTGGGGGCAGAGGGGCAGAGCCTGCTTGGAAGGAGAGGGACTGATGGATGGAGTCAGAGGGATTTTCCTTAAACTCCAATTTGACCACGTCTCTCCCCTTAGTAAGCTCCCCTGACTCCTTGTTGGCCCTGGGCTAAAAATAACCCCTCTGTTTAGTTGGAAAATCCTTCTCTTATAGCAGCCCCATCGGTGGTACCCCTCTTCCAATTATGGACCAATGCCAGCAAAGGTCCATCATCTTTTCACTCCCCGTCCCCTTTCCTGGGGTACAACCCCCTCCTCACCTCTCCCTCCTTTCAAGACACCTCAAATACCTTCTACACCAAGCGCTTCTTGGTCCTCCTGTCCCCAACATAGTGCCCTCCCTCCGGTACATGTGTATGCATGTATTGTGTGTATGCATGTACATGTATGTGTATGTATGAGGCGTGTACGTGTGTGTGCATGTATGTGTCTGTGCATGCGGATACATGTGTATGCGTATATGTTTTTGTGTATGTATATGTATGTGTGTGTCTATCGTTGTTTCTCCCTTACAATGTAAGCCCTTTGAGGGCAAGGAATATTCACTTTTGTCTCTGTTATCCCAAAGGTGCTTAGCACAGCCTGTATTAAATTGCATTGCTTTGCATTGCTGGATACTTTCAGAGTGATTGAAAGGACTGGGTTGTGAGCAGAGAGGGGAGGGGCTGGGTCAGAGAGGGATATGGGAGCAGGGAGGAAGAGCCCAGGCCTGAGCCAGAACACCCCTCTCCCAAGTCCATCAGTCTCACCTTGTCCAGGGTGGCCACGAAGAGGAGAATGAGAATGAGGATGTGAAAGGCAGAGACGGCCACCAGGAGTAGGGACATGGTGCCCACAGTCTGGGGGGAGGGAGAGAGCCAGGCTGAGGACACCTGGGGCCCTGGGCTGTCAATGGCTTGGGAGCCCAGCCTGGGTCCTCCCCTGTGGAGCTGGAGGAAATGCCTGCATCCCCAAAGGATCAGGGGTTTGGGCTCTGGAGTGAAAGTGGGGGGGGCGGAGCTGGATTGGGATCTTCCCCTCACTTCCCTCCTCCCACACTCAAGCGTTTGCCCGGGGCCCTCTAAAAACTAGAACCCTGATGTGAGGGTTGAAACCTGCCCCACCTAGTTCCTCCCAGCAATTCCCCAGTCTCCGAGCTGGGGTGGGGCACAGCCTCAGGGACCCAGATATCCACTAGGCTCTCCTCCCCTCTTCCCTCCTCCTTGGTAGGGGGTCAGAGTGAGTCACTGTGACTCATCCCCTTCTCTCCCACCAGAGAAACCCCAGCCCTCCCTCAAGGGCAGGGCAGCCAGACACCTGGGGCTTTTCAGGGCTAAGGAAATGAGATGGGGGCAGAGGGCCAGGGTGCCGGAGGTTTGGGTGCTAGCAGGGCAGAGATGGAAAACCTGGGCCTGAAGCTTGGATCCCTAGGAGAGCAAAACTGGGGTGCAGGCAGCTTGGGAAGGCTTGGTGCAGGGCAGGTAAGGGAATTAGTTGGGAGAGAGCCCCCTGGGTCCCTTGAGAGAACTGGCCAAGAGGGAGAACTGGGGTGTGGAAGTTGGGGGTGGAGGAAGGCAGGGAATCCTGGGTCTTTGTGGGACTGAGCTGGGGAGTAAGGGCTGTTAGCCCAGATGCCTGGATCCCCAGAGGATCGAGGACGAGGCAGGAAGAGACAGCTGGGGTCTTTGGCAGAACACCCTCCACTCCCGCCCCGTCCCATCTGTGGATCCCAAGGAATGTTGCCTATCCCCTCTCCCCCCCCCCCCCCCCCCCCCCCCACACCTTCCTCTCCCCTTCGCATACCTAACTATTAAGTGCTTTAGGATTCTTACCCTCTCCTTGGCGAGGTGGAAGGTGACTGAAGGCAGTCTCAAAGGCTCCTTTCTTTCTCAGATAACGGGAGAAGCACTTAGCCAGCGCAGCCAGAGGAAGTCAAGGCTAATGCTCGGTCCCCTTTCCCGGCCTCCCTGCCCCGCCCTGCTCTCTCCCTCCTTCCCTCCACCCCCTGCCCGGCCCCCGCCTTCCTCCCTCTCTCTCCCTGCCTTCTTCCTTCCTCTGAAGACCCACTCCCTACTCTATCTGGTCCAAACCACTCTTCCTCTTGGTCCCTGCCTGGTCTCTGCCTCTCTCTGTATTTCTCTGTCTGTGGGTGTCTCTTCTCTGCCTCTGGGATATACACTCTTTTACTTCTTTTTTATTTACAAGCAGAAGCCTGGGAGGGACCCAACCCTCCATGAAGTCATACACCATCTCGGTGTCTCCCTCTCTGTGTGTCTCTCTGTCTCTTTTCCTCTCTGTCTTACCACCTGCCTCTGTCTCTCTGTCTCTGTCTCTATCTCTATGTGTCTTGCTCATTTGTCTACTCCAACCTTGTGTCTTCCGATTTCTCTCGCCATTGCCCCTAGCCCCAGGGCCTGCAGAGACTGAGGGCTGGGGAAGGCAGCTGGAAGGCAGGAGCATGATTTAGGAAGTCAATCAGTCAATAAATATTTATTAAGCACCTGCTAAGTGCCAGGCACTGTATTAAGGGCTGAAAATACAAAACAAACAAACAAACAAACAACCCAGCTAAAAGATAGTTTGTGCCCTCCAGGAGCTTGTGATCTAATAGGGTAGACGATGGACAAACAGTATATACAAAGCTAGCTATAGACAGGATAAATGGGAAATAATTAACAGCGGGAAGGAGCTGGGATTAAGAGCGGTTGGGGAAGCCTTTGGGGGAGATCATAGTCAAAGTGGAGGGTGGAGAGTGTTTCAGGCATGTGGGATAGGCAAAGAGACTGTCTGGAGCCAAGAGATAATGTGTCTTGTTTGGGGACAACCCAGGTGGGCAGTGGCACTGGATTCAAGACTATGTGTTGGGGAGTGAGGTGTCAGAAGACTGGAAAGGGAGGAGGGGGCAGGTTATGAAAGGCTTTAATTGCCAGAGGTCTCTTGTTGAGCTGGACTTGTGGTTTGAAATGTCTGACAGGCAGTGGGAGATGCAGGATGGGACGTCTGCAGAGGGTTGGTGGCAAGAGAGGTAGATTTGAGACAAATCAGCATAGAGGGGGTGATTAAATTCATGGGAGCTAATGAGATCCCCAAGTGAACTCCTAGGGCCCAGGACAGTCCCTGAGGGATGCGGTCCTGTGAGAGGGCTTGATCTGGAGGCAGAGAAGGAGTAGTCAGAGGTGGAGGAGGAGAACTCCCTCCCCCCAGGTGTCCCAACAACCTAGAGAGAAGAGAGGATGAAGAGAATGTTCAGCAGAGGGGTCAAGAGGGATGTCTGGAACCCTTTGGAGATGGGAGGCACAAATGGGATGGCAGCTGTCTGGCTTCCCAGAAAAAGGACTGGAGTGAGATTGAAGAGACCCAATTTAGAGGCTTGGCTCAAAATGTTACCACTCTGGGCCTCATCGACATCATCTGTAAAGTGGGGATAATAATCTTCAAGGTATCTACGTCCTGTGTAAGAGGGAGGAGCTTAATTTTTCCAATAGGTTGATTGGTTGACTGGGTGGTCAGGCACTTGGGCACGGGGCCTAAGAAGCCAGGCCCCCCCACCCCCAGCTGGCCCAATGAAGCTCTTGAATTGCATGGACAAAGAACCTTCGAGTCCAAGCCCAGGGAATTTAAGTGTTCAGAGTGCTGTGCCCTGCCCTGGGCAGACCCAGCTGGAGGACTGGGTTCAGTTGCATTCAGTTTCATCTAACTAGCTCTTATTGAGCCCCTTCTGTGTGCCAAACACTAGGCTACAAACAGAAACAACCAGTTCCCGCCCTGTGGCTTTTCTTTTATTCTAGTGGGGGTGGGGAACACAACAAATACACAGATAATTAGATATAAAATACCTAACCAGTAACTTGGGTGTGGAAGGGGGAGGGGGCACAGTTTAGGAGCAGGTGGAGGTTACACCACGGCCCAGCGGGCTGAAAGAGCTTTGGGGCCTCATTTCAAGGCCTTTTTCTTCTCCTTGCACCCACTGCTCCTGGTGTCCTGAGCACTGCTTGCTAGCCAGGAAGAGCCCTGAACTTGATGGGAGCCCGAGGCCCCAGGTTCAAACTGTGCCACAGAGCAAAGCTCTGCCCAGATCCAGAAAAGGACTTGCTTTAGCTCATGAGCCCAAGCAGGATTGGAACCCAGCACCTCTGACTCCAAACCCACAGCTGTTTCCTGGCTTTAGAGCAGTGCTTGGCCAAACCAGGAGCTATGAGTCCAAGAGGCAGATTTAATCTTGATGGCAGAAAACACTTGTAACCCGGGGGCGGCCCCAAGTGGACAGATGGGAGGTGGGCCCGCTGGTCGCAAGTGCCTAGGAGGGTCCGAGGCTGGCAGCCCCCGGGCTGATGCTGAGCCCTGGGAGGAGAGTGAGGAGATTGCTGCTTCCTCCCACAGGAAACCGCAAGCAGCTCTGGGGCACGCCCCGTCCCGTGGGCGACCGAGCCTGGAGCTGGCCTGCAGCCCGCCTGCCTTCGACGCCCAGCCCCGGGCTGGCAGCACGTGGAGGGTGGCTCGGGCTGGAGGCGGGGCCAGGGCGGGGCGGTGTTCCCTCCCACTGGGGAAGGGGGCGGGGCCCAGGAAGGCGTTCCCGCCCCCAAGGTCCCGCCTCCTGCTCCGGGCCGTTAGAAGACTGTGGGTGCGCAGGCGCATTAAGGCAAGGGCGCGGGGGAGGAAGGAGCGGTGAGCAGCTCTCCCTCCACCTACTTACGCCCCATTTGCCACCCGCAGATTGAGCCTTAGCCCCGCCCCTCAGCAGCTCCTCCCCCCTTTTCTCCGGCCCCTCCCCCTCAGCCCCATGGCTGCTGCTCCTACATCCCCTTAACCCCCAGCTTCAGCTACCCTCCACCCAGTGGCTCCTCCCCCAGCCCCTCCCTCCCAAAGCTTTCCCTTCCATCTCCCGCTTGGCCCTGCCCCCATCCCCTTAGCCCCGCCCCCGGGCTGCTCCACATTCCCCTCTGATCGCCAGCCCCTCCTTCACAAGCCCGCCCCGCCCCCTTGGCTTGCCTGCCTGCCCTGGGCCCGCCCGAGGCCTGGGAGGCGTCTGGAAGAGATGCTCCGAGCCAGCCTCCTCCTGGAAGAGTCGGGGAAAGGCCCGAGGGAGGCAGAGGGAGGGGGCGGGGGGAGAAGGGGAAAGGGGAAAAGGGAGGGAGGAGCGTGAGGGAGGGGTCCCAGGCCCCCGCCCCGCCCAGGCCGGCTTCCCCAATCCCCGCCTCTGATCCCGTCGCCCCAGCAACCAGGACCACAACAGAGGGGGTAACCGGGAGGTCCGTGTCCAGACTGGTAGGGCCCCGGGTGCCCCTTCCCCCACCCCCAGCTTCCCAACCTGGATCCTCCACTGCCCCCCAAGAGCCCCCCAAGCAGACTTCTCCCCCCAGCCACCATGCCGCTGGCCAGCAGCGTGCTCTCGGAGGACAGCGAAGCCTACTTGGATAGCTCAGGTAAGTGCTCCCGGCCGGGGGGGTCGGAGCTGGGCCGCTGGCCCAGCCCCACCCCCGGCTGAGCACCCCGCACCTGCCCCCTGCCCAGCAGAGGGGGAGCTGAGCCGCCTGCAGAGACAATGCCGGGTGATGGAGGGGGAGCGGCAGGCTTACGGCCGGGCGACCCAGCAGCTGATACACAAGCAAATGTGAGCCCGGGTCCGGGGGGGGGGGGGGGGGGGGGGGGGGCTGGGAAAGGATGCTGGAGCTCTCGAGGCCACCCAGGGCGGGTCCCTTCATCTAACAGATGAGGGCGTGGGATAGGGTGGCCCAGCTCCCAGCGGCCGGCCAGCTCCAGCTCTTGGTCTCTGGCCCGGCAGGGTGGAGATCCATCGGCTGCAGCAGGAGCAGACTGAGCTTCAAGTGAAGATAAAGATTTCGAAGAGCCAAGCTCGGAGGCTTCTGGACCAGGAGCGGGAGAAGGGCCTTCGAAGCCTCCTGGAGCGCAGGCAGCAGCTGTACAAGGAGGTGGTCCAGGAGCAGGAGCACCTGAAGACGCTGGACCAACAGGTGGGGCCTGGGGGCGGGGCAGTGCAGGGGCCGAGGGGGAGCTGGCAGAGTGAGGACAGACTGAGTCCCTTCTCCGCGGCCCCCACCCCCCACCCCGGGCTCCAGATTGCCAAGTGGGAGAGTCGAGTGTTGACGCAGCTGAAGGATCTCAGGGGCCCAGGCTTAGTCCTGCAGAAGAAGGCCCAGAACTTCCACAGAGTGAAGGTCTTGGAGAACCAGCTAGACCGGGTGAGTGCCCCTGGGGCCCTGATGGGGGGGGGGGGCCAGGTGGCCTGCAGAGCCAGCTGGGTGACTCTGCCATCCTGATGCCCTGCAGGCCAACACACGCTTTGACACCCAGCTGGTGAGGAACAGGGTCCTTCGGGAAGAGCTGGGTTTGCTGCACATTCAGAGGAATCGTTTTCTGCATCTTGACCACCAGCTGAAGAAGGTCAGAGCCCAGGGCCCCTAGGCAGAGGGAGGAGGGAGCTGGGCTTGGCCTCTCTCCCTCACCAACTTGCTGCCCATGCCCATGCTAAGCAGGAGCTACAGGACATCCGCTTCAGCATTCAGTGCCACATAGACAATTCCAATGCAGCCTTTGATGCCAGGTAACCTTTGGCCTTTCCTTGGTGTGCCAGGGTGTCCTCTCTCTGAACTGGGTGAGTGCGAGCACTGGGGGCTTGTGACAGGCCAGGAGTGGCTCCTGGGACTGCATGCAGTGCCAAGTTCCTACCATCTCGATATCTCTGGAACCCTCTTTAAGACTGAGAGAACCAGTTCTCTCCATTAGGCCTCTCTGGGACTTTATGTGGTGTGGGGTCAACCGCCCCTTCAAATCTGTTTGTCTAGACTGTTCCCTGTGCTCTCCAGGCCCCTCTATATGTTTCTGGTACAGTCCCTGTCTGAGACTGAGGAAGCCAGCGCCAACCCACCCTAGGCTCACAGAGCTTCTCCCTGGGGCCAGGATTGAGGTCTCATCTTCAGTCTACTTTCCTGAGGCCCCCATCCAGGACTGAGGGAGCCTGGCTTTCAAAAGGGTTGGCCCCATCAGTGCCTTTGTGGCCCCTCCATGTGCCTCTGTGTGCCCCCGCCCATGGCTCTGCACTCCTACATGCCTCTGCACCCCCCCCCATGTACCTCTGTGGCCCTTACTCACATGTCTCTGTACCTCCATGTGCCTCTCACCCCCCACATGCCTCTGTATCCCCAAGTACTCCTGCACCCCCACATGCCTCTGCACCCCCATGTGCTTCTGTGGCCTTTGCCATCATGTCTTTGTGTACCCCCCACATGCCTGTGTGCCCCCCCTCGGGCAGGGAGGAAGCCAAGCTGAAGCTGAGCCAGCTGCAGGAGAAGCTGGACAAAGACTTGAGTCAGTACAGTGCAGAGCTGCAGGTGGTCCAGAGGCAGATCTGCCACCTTGAGCAGCTGCACAACTTCCTGGCTACCAAGAACCAGGAGAGAACTGTGGATGATGCGGTGATGGCGGCCCGGCACAAGCGGGGTGAGGACCCACGAGCCACAGAATTCCCCTCAATTTGGCAGATAGAGAAACCAAGGCTCAGATTGAGGCAGGGGCTTGGCCAAGGGCACATGACTTCTTTAGATGTTATCATGTCCATCATCCTCCCTGTTTGACAGAGAGGGAAACTGAGGACTTGAAGGGGTGGGGGCATCTAATGCCTAGGTCGGAGGCCTTTCTTTCTCTGAATCCTTCCGCAGAAGGAGCCTCCAGTGGGGTGTTTTGGGCCTGGGCAGCCAGAGGAGGAACTGGGAGAAGGGGTCCCAGGGGCTTGAGGAGCTGGTCCTCCCTGAGAGGAAACTGAGAAGGAAGAGAGGAGCGGGAGGGAAGGGAGGCCAGATGGGCTGAGAGAGGGCCGCTGACACTTGGGGCTCCTGGCAGCGCAAGAGGCGGCCGAGGGCCTCCACAAGACCTCGTTCGAGAAGGCCATTGTGCAGTACGAGGAGGTGCTGGAGAAGCTGGGGGAGATCACGGGCCACAGCCAGGCTGACGACATTCTGAAGACTTATTTGGAGAGTAAGGGCAGGGAGGTCAGGCGGTAGCCTTGGGTAGCCCCAGCCTCTCCCCCTGGCCTTTGGTCTCTGTCTGTCCTCTCTCCTGTCTTCTCTCCTCCTTCCCTCTTTCCTCCTCTCTCTCTCTCTCTCTCTCTCTCTCTCTCATACCCTCTTTCTCGCTTTCTCTCTCTCTCCCTCCCTCCTTCTGCTCCCCTTCTCTCCACTCCTTCCCTCCCTCTGCTCCCTCCCTTCCTTTCTCTCCCACACCCTCTCTCTCTCCCTCCCTCCCTCTGCTCCCCCTTGTCCTCACTTCCCTCCCTTCTCTTCTCTCTCTCTCTCCCTCCCTCCCTCTGCTCCCCCTTCTCCCCACTCCCTCCCTTCCTCCCCTTCTCTTCTCTTCTTTCTCTCTCTGGTGCTCTCAATTCTCCCTGTTTCTCTCTTCCACTCTCCTCAGATGAGGAAAGAAACTTTGCCGAGTTCACTTTTATCAATGAGCAGAACTCCGAGATGGAGAAGCTCACAGAGGAGACCCAGCAGGTGAGGCCCTACCTGGTGCAGGAGGTCCCCACCCCTGCCCCAGAGGGATCCCAGGCCTCAGCTTCAGCCCCTCCTGGGCCCCGCCTCTAGGGAGAGGGATGGTCTCGTCTGTTAGATGAGGACAGTTTTGTGGGAGGATTACGAAAGACCCTTCGGACCTTCAGGGATCCCCAGTGGTGTTGCTGTCCTCTCTAGATCCAGGATGCCCTGGCTCAGCTGACCTTGGCCCAAGAAGAGGCTGAGCGGGGGTCCAAGTGTCAGCAGCTTGATGCCCTGGAGCAGCGCAAGGTGGCCTTGGCCAAGGAGGCTGAGGCGGTAGAGGACAGGCAGGACAAGATAAGCAAGACGCTAGACCAGCTGAAGGCTGGTGAGGGGCCCTGAGGCCAGCAGAAGGCAGAGGAGAGGGCAGGGGGTGTCCAGGACTGAGGCGACCTGGGTGACCTAGATGACTTCGGGGCCAGTCTGCAAGACCTTCTCAGCTTAAAGGCACAAGGATTTGGGGGGCCCGGGGAAGGGGGGAGTCAGGAGCTGAGAGAGGAGAAACCAAGGGTCTGAGAGGGGCTGATGGGTGGGGACCACCTGGGAGCAGGGCTGCCCCAGCCTTGCTGACCCCGCCCCCTTCCGGCCCACCCTGCAGCCACCAAGTCTTTGTTCTACAAGGCCAAGTGTGATGACACCAGGCTCAAAGAGCTCCTGGGAGGCAGCCACATGGGGAGCAAGATAATGGAGTTGCTTCTCAGCCTCATCGAGCAGCGAGTGATGGACCTGCTGGCCGCCCAGGCCTTCGCCAGCTTCTCGGTGGGCAGAGGCCCCTGCCCCTGGGGCCGCTGGGCTGGGGAGCCAGGCCTGAGTG
>NW_020953976.1:338974-341068 GCF_900497805.2 Vombatus ursinus
CTGCTAGGGGAGGGAAGGATTACAATATGGCTGAGGCAGTCAGGCCCTTCCATCCAAGGGACGATCCAGCGGGGCTGGAGCAGATGGACGAACGGCCCCTGACTCGGGAGGAGATTTTAGCCCAGGTCCTCAAGGCGGTGAGAAGTGGGGGCCTTGGGAGAACCTGTGGGAGGCCCCTCTTCCTCGTGCTCCCCTGTATCTCCATCAGCCCCAAGCACCATCCCTTCCATCCCCCCCATTCTCTATCTCCTATCTTCCTCCCTCCCTCCTCACCCTGGCCAACCCCTCCATCTTACCTACCATATCTCTACCCCTACCACCTCCCAACTCCCCAGTCCTCTTGGCCCCTTTATTCCCCTCTCTCCCATCCCCTGTGCATGCCTTCACCCTCCTGTGACTGGCTCTTCCCATCTTACTCCTCTCCCAACGAAATACAGATGCAGGATCGGGAACTGGTCAAGGAGCATACAGCCACGACCTTGCACTTGAGCAAGAGGGCATCAGAAAAACCTGCCGTGTAGGCATTTGGCCTCACTCTACTTGGAGACCTGTTCTCTCTTGTTGCCCAGCCCCTCCCCCCCCACGTACAAGGCTCCCAACTTTCTGTCTCTCTGCAGCCCTGGGAGTCCTTGGCTGCCCATCTCTGGGGGTGTCACAGTCTCCTGGTGGTTGTGCCTCTCCCTTTCCCGAGTCTTTGCTTCCTTCCATCCCTTCCCAAGTTCAGAGCACAGCCAAGGCCTGGGAGGCCTGGGTGGAGATGGCGGGGTGGGGTCCAGCAATGCTGTGACCTCAGGGAATAAAAGGTACTCACCCCAGCCAGGCCTGTAAGGCTAAAGTCTTCGATCTGTTTCTAATCGCTTTCAATCCAGTTATCATTAAGTACCTGCCCACTTGATAGGCAGGGATTGGGGAATACTAGAGGAGTTTTTGTTTTGTTTTTTAATAAGATCAGTCCCAGCCCCGAGAAAGCTCACTGAGGGAACTGCACACACATAAGTAAATGCAAAGCACTGGGGGAAGGGGGGTGGTGCTGCTCGGTGGCCGGTGGGATCTAAAAATTCTAAAGGGAAAAGAATGAAGGGACTTGCATTCCAAACTTGGGAGACCACTGTCAGCCGGTGCAAAGGCCTTGGGGTCCTTCATGATGTCATGCAGGAGAGGCCAGTGGTTGGACCAGAGAATTCATGGAGGGCTCCTTTTGAAAGGAACTGGGCATGTTTGGCCTGAGGAAGAGAGGATGTGTGGGAGGGGAGGGCAGCTGGAAGAGCTGTCTTTAAGTATTTTCATGAATTGTCATGGAGAAGAGGGATGGGACCATGGCAGGAAGTTATAAAGAGACTAAGACTTGATGTCAGGAAAAGTGTCTTCACAATATGCCCCCATCCTCCCTGGAGTGAACTGCCTGGGGAGGTGAGGGCTCCTCCTCTGAGGCCTTCAAAAAGAGACTCCTGACTGGATACGTTATAGTGGGAACCCCTTGGATGTATGAGTCACAGGAGCTGGACACTGAGATGCCTTCTAACACTCAGGTTCTGCAGTAACACCATAACACCAACTGCCTCTCACCACCCACCGAGCAGGGCAGGCCACCAACCACTGACCATCAACTCCCCTTAGCTTCTGCTGGGGACAGCCTGAGCAGGGCCCCTGAACCCAAGAGCCTTGGAATAGCTACGCTTCAGTCCACTGCCCTCAGCCATCTCAAGAAGCAGCGCCTGTCTGGAAGGTTTGCTCTGTAACCATCCAGGGATCAGCCTGGCCCCTACTCCTGCTGGTGCTGCAGCCACAGCTACTGAAGACCCAGAAAAGAACATTTCTGTCCCCAAAGTCCTTGGCACTGTCAAATGGTTCAACATCACATGATTTTATCAGTGGAAATTACTTTTTTTTTTAATGGCATTAGTATTAAGAAATGACCCAACTGTTTTAGAGAGCAATCTAGAATTATGCCCAAAGAGTTCTAAAACTGTATACCCTTTGACCCAGTAATATCACTGTTAGGTCTGTTTCCCAAGGTGATCAGGGAAAAAGGAAAAGAACCTACGTCGTGTGTGTGTGTGTGTGTGTGTGTGTGTGTGTGTGTGTGTGTGTGTG
>NW_020953976.1:341078-352440 GCF_900497805.2 Vombatus ursinus
GTGTGTGTGTGTGTGTGTGTGTGTGTGTGTGTGTGTGTGTGTGTGTGTGTGTGTGTGTGTGTATTATGGCTCTCTGTTGGTGGCAAACAGCTAGAAACGGAGGGGATGCTCGTCACTTGGGAAATGGCTAAGTTGTGATGGAATACTACCGTGCTGTAAGAAATGATGAGCTGGTTTTTAAGAAACACATGGAAAGACTTGTATGAAATGAGAGAACCCAGAGACAGTTGGATACAGTAACTGCAAACAACCGAAGCTCTTCTCAAAAATGTGACGTTCAAATCAACAGTGAAGGACTTGGGAAGGAGGATGGTATCCACATCCAGAGAAAGGGTGCTACATGAAGGATGTATTGTATGGTTCTCCATGTGTCTATACTGGACTTCTCTAATGTGGGGTTGGAGGAAGGGAGGCAACTCGAAACTCAAAATGGAACAAAAAATAAGTGAAAACCCCCCACCATTCCTGGCTACTTTGCTGCTGCACCCTCTGGATCATGGGACCTCTCCATTTGCCTTCAACCTTCCCTATGTGTTGTTTTCCATAAGAATGTGAACACCTTGAGGGCAGATTTTACTTTTCAATTTGTATCAATGCACACTTAAAACTGTGCATTGCACATAGTGTTTAATAAATCCTTTCCTTCCTCCCTTCCTTCCATAAATCTGGAATAAAAGACTTACAGTCAAGTTGTGAAAGGCTCTAAACGTCAAACTTGGGAGACAATATTTGGTCCCAGGGTAACAGCGAGTATGGAGCTTCTTAAGCAGGGGAGTGATGAGGTTACACGAGCGCCTGGGGACTTTGGTCACTTTGGCAGCCATTGTTAACAGTAGACTAGCCAAGGACAGGCTCATTGGTGGTGGGCAGCCTTCCCTAACTCAACAGTCCAGGCATGAGGGAGATGCGCACTGAGGGCCAGAGTGGCCCTGTCAAAGAAAAGGAGATGAGAAAAAATTGGAGAGCTGGGTGTAGGAGTAGAAGGGACAGGACCCGGCCATTGGTTTGCCCTGGGAAGCTTGGTGGGAGATCTGAGTTGTTTCCTCCTCTGGTTGTGCAGGAGTGTTCAAGGCACCTGAGACTGTGCAACTGATGGACTTCAACTAAGAAATAAGGGCTCAAGAAACCCCGAGGCCTCAGTTATGGGAGAAATGCATGACTTTTATTTGTTTTTGTTTTGTTTGTTTTTGCAAGGCAAGTGGCATTAAGTGACTTGCCCAGGGTCACACAGCTAGTAAAGTGTCTGGGGTTGGATTTGAACTCAGGTTCTCAATGTGTGGCTTTTACTGAGGTGTTTGAAGGGACAGGTGGTACCAGAGGAGCTGAACAACCCTTTATTCAGCCAAAGGAACTTCCAAGGTATCCACACGGGCTTTTAAAGGGGCACCTCGGGAGTGTGGGCTCTGGATCCTCAGATTCTCAATGTGGGTCCTTGTAGCATGTCTCTGGGTGCCTGCCTGAATCTTGTGGGTATATGTGTTTTGGGGGCCACGAGTCCCGACTAGGAGGTGCTGAGGCCACAGGAAATGTGAGCCCCTGCTTCCCCAGATATTATCTGCTTCCTTCCCCCCTCGTTCCTTCTCTCGCCTCCCCTCCCCGCCCCTTACCGCATCACCATCAGTATTCTGCTTCTCTGCAGCCCCTCAAGCTCTGCCCTGGGCCCCAGACTCTAGACATCTGCTGTACGACCCTGCTCTGCCAGGCCAGGAAGGGAAAGACACTCACTGAAACCTTTGCAGCCTTGGCCGAGGTGAGTGGAGGGGAGGGGAGGACAGGGGAAGTAGGGAGAGGCGGAGTCTGTCTGGGCCCTGTCTCCCAGTCGGCTCCACTGGTCTCAGCACTACTGCTCCAGCCGCAGCCCCCCTCCCAGCAGGCCCAAAGTGAAGCCCAGACCTGGGACCTCGAGACACCGCTGTGAGTGACTGGGATTGGGGAAGGGAGGGCAGGCCTCCGGTAGCCCAGCCCAGCCCACCCCTGCTCCTGTCTGGGAGGATCCTGGAGTCCAGCCCCTAAGCTCCGCCCTTCTCCAGGACCCAGGTGTCGGCCTCTACAAGCTGCCACCCTTGTCCGGCACCCAGGCGCGATCGATCTCCCCATCTCCCTTTTCCCCGGGCCCCAGGTGGCCGGCTCTACAAGCCTCACCCTTCTCGGGACCCAGACGCGATCTCCCCATTCCCCCTTTCTCCGGAACTAGGTTGTCGGGTTCGACCAGCTGGGGCAGCCGCTTGGATACCCAGGCCCTAAGGCCTTGCATCCCAAGGTCCGGGGCCCCTGCATCTCTTTTGGTAGAGCTCAGGCATCCTGAGGCTTGGGCCTCTGGACCGACCTCCAGCCTCTCCTAGTCTCGGCTTCCTTTTCTCTGGGACCCAGGTGTCTCCAGGATGTCTGGTCTTTAGCCCTTAGGCTCTCGGAGGATGGGACCGGATGTGTAGTAAAGGACTAGTGGGGGGACATCATCCCCAAATAAGGAACAAATACGCCTGTTGCCATAGCAACGGCCTTCTCCCTCCTCCCCAACCCCAACGTTCCGGACCGGAGGACCCCTCCCCCCCATCTTCTCCTTCTGTTGTCGCTTCCTGTTTGGCGTCACCATGGAAACAGTGACCTCAGCCTCCCCCTTCCCTCCCAGGCCTGGGCTGGGGGAGACGCCTGGTGGGGGTGGGGTGGGCGGTTACAGCGACAAGGACATTGGAGGGTCTCTGAGGGGTGGAGACTGGAGATTCTTATTTTGCCTCAGTGTCCCCATAGGAGAGCCTCTCTGGCCTGGCCCCGCCCGCGGGGAGGGTCTGGGAAAGCCCCGGTGGGTACTCGCCTAGTAAGTTTCAGGGCTGGGCTCCGGGGTCCAGTCCCGCCTCCGTCTTGGGCCCCGCCCCAAGAGGTCTCCTCTGTCTCACTCCCTCCCTTCCTCCCCACCACAGCCCCAGACCCAGGTTCATCAACACTCACCGCAACTACCCAGGACGAAGCCTGCAGACCGCGAGGTGA
Organism: Vombatus ursinus; assembly: GCF_900497805.2. Taxonomy (NCBI): domain Eukaryota; kingdom Metazoa; phylum Chordata; class Mammalia; order Diprotodontia; family Vombatidae; genus Vombatus; species Vombatus ursinus. The sequence goes on from NW_020953976.1 coordinate 344,064, forward strand.
GCCGCCCAGGGAGCAGGGCCCGGGCTCCGGTCCAAGGGTCCAAGCTTTGGGGAACTGGGTTCTTTAGAGGCCTGGGACGACGGGCGCTTGGGGCTCTGTGGCAGATGGGGACGGACAACTGTGTCTCAGACAGGTCCGGGACCGCTTAAGAGGTCGAGTGCCTGGATCCCTGATGGGTAGGGAGAATGGAACCCTGAAGGGGTTATATGTCTTTTAGCGGGTTGAAGGCTAACGTGCAAGCTGGGAGAGCTGGACCACTGGGTCCCTTAGGTGATGAGTGGACTCTGAGATGCCTGGCTAAGTAGAAGGGGATGGAAGCTGGGGGTTAGAGATCTGGAAAAGAAGCTAAAGTAACGGACTTCGGAATCCCAAGGCGTGGCTGGGGAAGCCCTGGACTTGAAGGGGTTAAGGGGCGTTCCCCTCTACTCTCCGGGTCTCCTTTCCTTCCAGCTGTGCATTCCAGAGCCATGACCTCAGGCGGTGGCAGTGCCTCCCCCCCCCTCCCCCGCTGTCTGGGACTCCTAGCTCACGTCCTCCTCGGCCTTCCAAATAACCGATGGGGAGGGGGCGGACCCCAGCGTCCAGGTCTTGGTGACCAAGGCACGAATCCCAGAGGGGCACGTGGGAGGGGAAGGGGATGCCGCCACCCCACTCCTCACCCTCGGCGGGGGTGGGGAGTGGGAGTGGAGTGGACGCTTACGCTCTTCAAGGAGCCTCTGCTCTCAGTGCCAGTGTGGGTTTCCGGCAGGCGTGGTGGTAAGCCTCCGCGAGTAATCTGACTCCGATACAAGGAACTCGGGCGTCCGGCCCCGCCCCAATCCATCTCGGGGACCCCGGCATCCTGGGCCCAGCACCTTGCAGCTGGGATCCCGTCCCCAACCCTGAGGAGGGGGAAGGGCGGCAGGGGCGCCGCCCCGACATCCCAGCCACATTCCTTGGCCTGAGACAGGCCAAGTACCTTATAAGGCGAGCTCCGGCTGCTGGCTGTCAGGCCTCTCCTGCAGCCCCCGCAGTCCCCTGTCTGTCTCGGCTGCTCGCTTCTGGGATATGAACTCCTCCTGGTCCCAGCTGACCCAGGCCTACGCCCTAGAAGGCGTCACACCCTTTTCCTTTCCCGGCTAAGCGGCCTAAAGCCGAGCACCTCTACACACGCGGCGCGGGCAGGTTCCCCTCTTTTTGGTAAGGTGGAGGAGGGGCTTTGGGAACCAGCTCCAGATACCTGAGTCCGTGGCTTTGTGGGCAAATTTGGGGCGGTGGTCTTAATGAAGTGGCCATGTCCAGAAGGTGATATTCTCTCTCTCTGTCCCCATCTCTCTTTCCTCCTCCCTCCTCCTTCCTTCTCTCTCTCCCTCCTCTCCTTCTGGCTTCTCAGAATAGCAGGACAAAGACCTGTTCGACCCCCCCTTCCCAGAAAGGAGTGTGACCAGAGGTTTCAGGTAGGGGTGCACCAGGCACCTATTAGGGTGGATTAGGGTGGATTAGGGTGGGACTCTGGGTTTGCACATGCCCCTAGTCAGGAGATTAATTTAGGGACTTTCTGGGCCAAAGGGGAGGGGTAACTGCCAAACAGATTCTAGGCCCAGGAGGCAGGGTGGGTCTCCTCCGTGAATGTTTGCTCCCTAGAGGGTGGGACCCCTGTGGTACTCTGGGTATCTAGTGCTGTGAGGGAGGAGCTTGGCTGACCAAGTCTCTCAGGCACTTTGAGACTGGAGCCTAGACTAGTCAAGCTTTTCTCTAATTAGCCTCTTGGCCTCCTCTTCCCTCAGTCATGCCAGTGACCATCACTCGAACCACCGTGACCACTACCACCACCTCTTCTGGCGTGGGCTCACCCACCATAGTGGGCTCTCCTCGGGCACTAACATCCAAGCTAGGCCTCCTGCGCCTTCTGCAACTGGTGTCCACCTGCGTGGCCTTCTCTCTAGTGGTCCATGTGGGTGCCTGGGATGGGGCCATGGGCCACTGGGCCATGTTTGCCTGGTGTTTTTGCTTTGCCATGACACTGGTCATTCTGGTGGTGGAGGTGGGTGGCTTCCAACCCCGATTCCCACTCTCCTGGCGAAATTTCCCAATCGCCTATGCCTGTTATGCCACCCTGCTCTGCCTCTCAGCTTCCATCATCTACCCCACCACCTATGTCCAGTTCATGCCCCAGGGCCAAAAACGAGACCATGCCATTGCAGCCACCTTCTTCTCCTGTGTGGCCTGCCTCGCCTATGCCACCGAGGTGGCCTGGACCAGAGCCCGGCCCGGGGAGGTCACAGGCTACATGGCCACTGTCCCTGGCCTCCTCAAGGTCTTTGAGACTTTTGTAGCCTGTATCATCTTTGCCTTTGCCAGTGACCCACCCATCTACCAGCGTCACTCCGCCCTGGAATGGTGTCTGGCGGTCTACTGTATCTGCTTCATCCTGTCTGCCGTGGCCATCCTCCTGAGCCTGGGTGACTGCACAGGCCAGTTGCCCATCTCATTCCCTAGTTTCCTCACAGGCCTGGCCATGTTGGCGGTGGCTCTCTACGCCTCAGCCCTGGTGCTCTGGCCCCTCTATCAGTTCGATGAGAGGAAGGGTGGCCGGCCGCGGAGGCGGGATGATTTGGGCTGCCCCAGCCGCCATGCTTCGACTGTGTGTGACTGGGATAGGCGACTGACCGTGGCCATCCTCACGGCAGTCAACTTCCTGGCCTACGTGGCCGACCTGGTGCACTCGGCCCGGCTGGTCTTCATCAGGGTGTGAGTGGGCAGCAGCCTGCCAGCCTCTCCATCCCCGGTCTCCTCCTCTCTCCTTTCCGGAGTCCCTTTGCCTGCTTTTCTCACTGTCTGTATTTCCTTCTTTCCCACCAGCTCTTGGCCTCCTCTCTCTCTCCTCCTTTCTCCTGCCCTTCTGCCTGTCCCAGCTCCCCTCTAAAGTGCTGAGCTTCTTACCCCTGGCCCAATTCCCAGCAGCTATTCCAGGGTTACTTGGCCACACATCAACCCCCTCCCAGGACCATGGGTTTCCACTGCCAAAGCATGTTGGTTTGCTCCCCTCCCCACCCAATCCTGTGTGCCTTAGTCTGTGTGAATGTCGGGAGAACTGGGGAAGGTGGTGGCCTCCTTCTTCATCCTCTTCCTGCCTGACTGGAGGCGGTGGGGGCAGCCTCTCTGTGCCAAATGCACCTCCTCTTCCAAGTGAAAAATGTATCTCGGGAGGTGTCTAAAGTTCTCAGTGGGACGATGAAGTCCTCAAGCCCTGCTCTGCCTTGGTTTCCATTATCACAACACCTTCGACAGCTCTTCCTGGCAACCTGGGGAAAGGGAATGGAGGACAGTGAGCACCACCCCATCTGCCTTGGACCTTTCTGGTATCGGAATGTCAGTCAAGACTGAGAGTGAAGGCAAAGGCTGCCTGACCCAGAAACACCAATGGTGGTGGCTTTCCTTAAGACTAACAGGCGGGTGGGAGGGATTTGGAGGACCAGAGAGAAGGGAGCAAATGTTTTCTTCCCAACCTCCTCCTCTCTGTTGCTCTGTGTGTGTGTGTGTGGGTGTGTGTGTGTGTGTTTGCTGCCGATTCTGAGCACCCCGCATTGCTTTCTCTGGGGAGATTATGTTGAGCTGTATTGGATATGATGCTGTATTACTATGCTTCCCCCCACCCCACACACACATCTGATGTTAGTGTCAACATTTTTTTTTTACCTCAATATAAAGACCACATATGAAGTGTCTATTTTGGTGGGTTTTTTATTATTTTTGAGGAGAGGAGGGGAGAATAGTGTCATGCAGTACCCAGACTCCTGAGTCTCATAGGCATTGGGGGTGAGAGGAGACCATCATTTCTTGGTTGTTGAGAAGATAGGAAGTTGGGGGTGGGGAGGATGTAATAGATATGAAACTGGAGGGGTCAGCTATTCCTGTGCTTGGGAAAGAGCCCTGAACGTGGGTCCTGGTCCTGGACTCTTCCCAAGTACCCTCATTTTTTTGCCAGTCTGGGCCTCCTCAGTTTTCTCATCTTCAAAATGGGGGTGGGGTGGGGCAGTCTCATGGGACTGAAATGAAGAGTCTTCCAGCTCTAAAACCTGTGATTACCTAGGCAGGTGTCATAGGGCATAAAGTGAATTCCAATCCTGTTTCATACATTTACTAGCTGTATAACCCTGGGCAGATAGTTAACCTTTTTTGAGCCTTCTTGATTTTCTCATCTGCAAAATGAGGATGATAATAGCACCTACTTCCCAGGGTGGCTGTGAGGATCAGATGAGATAGTATAATAGGTATAATGTGCTTTGCAAACTTGAAAGGGGGACTATGAAGGGCTGATTTATCTAAGCCACAGGATTGCAGCTCTACAGTGGACGAAACCCAGAGGTCACCAATCCTACTTCCTCATTTTACAAATGAGGAAACTAGAGATCCAGAGAAGGGAAGGAACTTACCCAAACTTGTTGAGGTAGTAGGAGAGCTCAGGGATTTGAGCTCAGGTCTTTTGACTCTAAAGGTCCAATCTCTTTGTTTTAAGGGTGGGGAAACAGTCGAACAGAGCTGAAGGGATTTACTCATTGTCTCCCAGAGAGTTCAGACTTGACCCTTAGGTTCCCTGATTCCCAGGCCTCGGCTCTTTTCACCACCCCCACACAGGAGTCCCTGACTCTTCCTTGGAGAAGTTATGAGACCTGAGACACCTGGAGCTCTGAGTTTGGATCCCGCCTCTGACTCTTAGTAGTTGGGTGACCCTATGTAAGTCACTCCTCCTCTCTCTGAGTCTCAATCTCATCTGTAAAATGGAGTGAATCCTCATTGGCCCCATGTCCCTCGGTGGGTGGTTCTTCTGGAGAAAGCTCTGTTTGCCAGGAAACACTAGAAAAGTGTGTCATCACCACAGACTCCGGACCATCATGGAATGCAAAGCTAGAGAGGCCTAAGAGGTGGATCACTTGACTCCAACCTAGGGCAGGTCAGGGCTAGCCCTGACCATCCGGTTCTCCAGCCTCCCAGGCCTTGAGGCGCCCAGAGGACTGACCAAAGCTGACATGACCCAAAGCTTGACTAATAAAGCCTTCTGAGGAGGCTCTCCTTTGAGACAGCCTGTGGGGCGCATAGTGCAAGCTGTGGCTACATTCATTTTACAGCTGAGGAAACAGCCTCTGAGAGCCTAAAGGGACTTGCCTATGGTCTAGTGTAGGGGGTGGGGAGGATTCCAAGGCCAGCATCCCGCCCTGTTAGCAAGCTCTCCCCAGTAGAAAGGCAGGAGAAATGGAAGGAAACTGGGGGGCCTGAAACGCCCTGTGGCCTGGAAGAGGGGCTAGAACCCCTGGAGAGAACTAATAAACACCGAGAGGATTCCGGAAGAAGGCCATGTGCCTTGGTGACCAGCCAGCAGGGAGTGGGGAGCCCGGCTTAAACCTTGGAGGAGGAGGAAGGAAAAGAGAGGCGGGAAGGGGGAAGTTAGACATTAACCAGTGCCCAGGCCATTGGGAGGGGCCTCAGGGAGATGAAGGGTGGGGTAGAGAGGCAGGTGGAAGAAGCTGGGAGCTGACTGGTCCTGGCTGGAGAGGCAGGGTCGGATTGAGCGGCTTCTCTGCCACCTCTGGACCTTGAACAAGAACCGCGCGCCAGGGAGCCAGAGAATCAGTACAGAGAGAAGACTCAGAGTCACCAGGGACAGTCTGAGGCCTCGAAAGACTTAATAAAGACAGATCCAGAGACCAAATAGGGACTGGACCCTAGAGGCATGAAGGAGACTGGGAGGAACAGAGACACAGACCCACAGAGACTTCGGGAGACAAATTTCTGGAGTCTGTCAAGAAGCCTTTATTAAACTCCTGCTATGTGCCAGGCGCTGTACTAAGCGGTGGGGACACAAAGAAAGGCAAAAGACAGTCCCCTGCCCTCAAGGAGCTCCCAATCTAGCGTGTCTGTGCGAACAACAACCAAACAACTAGATACAAACGATCTAGAAAGATAAATTGGAGATTTCTCTTCCCACCAGTGGGAAGGCACCATAATGAGGAAGAATTGGGAAAGGCTTCTTGTAGAAGATGGGCTTTACCACGTCGTGCAATGACTAATGTTGATAGATTTAGCCCTTCTCAGCAATGCAAGGATCTGAGACATCTCCAAAGGTCTCATGATGGAAAATGCTATCCACATCCAAAGAAAGAACTACGGAGTTTGAATGCAGATCGAAGCATACTATTTGCTATTTCGTTTCTTGTTGTTTTTTTTTCCCCCTCACTTATGGTTCCTCCTAATTCTTCCTTACAACACCACTAATGTGAAAATGTGTTTAATAGGAATGTATATGTATAGCATATATCAGATTGTGCGCCATCTTGGGGAGGGAGGCGGGGAAGGAGAGGGAGAAAAATTTAAAACTCAAAAGCTTATGGAAGTGATTATTGGTAAATCAAAATGAATAAATTTTTTTAAAAAAAGGTGGGGTTTAGTTGGGACCTGAAAGAAGCCAGAAAATGGAGATGGGGGGAGGAGAACGTTCCAGGCGGGGGGGTGGAGGCAGCCAGAGAATGCCCAGAGTAGATTGATAGAGGATCTTGTTCCGATACAGTCACTAAGCCGGTGTCACTGGATGGAAGAGTATGGGGTGGGGGGCGGGGTGGGATAGGTAAGGTGTAAGATGTAAGGAGGCTGGAAAGAGACAGATGGAGCCTCTAGGAGACTCTGCGAGCCCCACGAGGGGTACTCTGAGACCCCGAGAGCGAAAGAGACAAAGACTGGACATTCGGGGAAACTGAGATGGAGAGACAGACGCTGAGAAGTAGAGAGACCAAAACTGCTCGCGTACTGACAGTAGGCTTGTAGTTGGAGTACCCAGGCTCTGCCATTTATGCAGCCTGGGCGGCTCTGAGCAAGTCCTTGACTCCTCTAAGCCTCAGTTTACTGTTCTGTCAAGTTAGGAAGCAAGTGGTTTTCAAGGTCCCAGCTGACACTTTGCGATCCCAGGACAGAGGCTGGAGCAGAGAGACCGAGAGAGGCAAGCCTGGGGCCAGAGAACCCCTGGTGGGTCGGGGTGGGGTGTCCTCCTCCCGAGACCCAGGCAGGAACTGGGTGGGGATGAGTGAGGATGGGCTCTGGCTCCTGGCTGAGAGTGTATCAGAAGCTATGGTGAGGGGGTGGTGGGAGGCCGAGCTGTCGCGAGGCATGCTGGGGGTTGTAGTTCCCAACTCCTCCCTAGGCGCCCGCCGAGGCTGGAGCTGGACTACGTTTTCCACAATGCATCACGTTGCTTCGGCTTCGGGCAGTGAGCGGCGGCGAATTGATGCCCAGGGCAACGGGGGCGGGGCCGGGAGAGCAGAGACAGAGACATAGAGACAGAAACAGAGACAGAGACAGAGATAGAGATAAAAACACTGAGACAGAGACCCAGAGATAGTGAAGAAGAATGAGTGGGAGACAGGGAGACAGAAGCAAGAGAGAGGGAGGAAGAGGGAGAGGGAGGGGGAGAGGGAGGGGAGGAAGGAGAGAGAGGAAGTCAAGGAGGAAGATGATGGAGATGAAGACGGTCCAGGCGGGATGGGGAGAGACTGAGTCAGACAGGGATTTTTCGGGAACTGGGAAGGGGAGCTAGGGTTGGCCTGTGGGGGTGTGAGAGGGACAGACATGCAGAGACTGCCTGCGGGGCTGGGGGCACCTTTAAGAGGAAGTCCCGCCCTCTTGGTCGTCACGGTAACACCCCTTCCCAGGGCCCCCACTTTTCGGCAGGTGCCTAGAGCCTCCTCACAGCGCAGCTCAGCCAAACCAACAGGGTCCCGGCTCGCCGGGCCCTTCTGCCCCCCATCCCGCCCCCTCCCCGGCCCCCAGGACTGAGGACTCCCTCCCCTCCCCTCTTGTCTCCTCCCCCTCTTTTCGCCTCTCCGCTTTTGCCCACTTCTCTCTCCCCAGCTCTGCCTTTGCCCATTTCTGCTTCTGCCCCTCCCTATCTCTGTGCCTGTCCCTTCACTTCTCCCCAGGTCTCTGGCCATCCCTACCTTTACCTCCCTAGTTCTCTCTCCCATCTTTCTCTCTCATCTCTTTCCTCCTTTCTTTCTCATCTCTCCCTCTCTTTCTGTCTTCTCCCATTCTCTTCTCTCTGTCCCATCTCTCCCTCTTTCTTTTCTTCTCCCTGTCTCTCTACTCTTCTGCTCCCATCTCTCTCATTTTCTCCTCTTTTCCATCTATCTCACTTCTTCTCCGTCTCCTTTTTTCTTCCTCTCTCTCTCTTCTCTCTGTCTCTCTTTCTGTATCTCTCTCCACCTTCCTTCCCTCTCTCTCCCACATCTCTTCTCGTTTCTCATTTTCCCCCTCCTTCTCCTCCATCTGTCCCTCTTTACCATTTTGTTCATTTTCCTCTCCCTCTCTAGCCATCCCCCCCCCCCCCCCCCCCCCCCCCCCCCCCCCCCCC
>NW_020953976.1:352540-380599 GCF_900497805.2 Vombatus ursinus
CCCCCCCCCCCCCCCCCCCCGGGCTCCTCGGCCTCTCCCTCGGGATCTCGGTCTTTTATCTCTTCCAATCTCTCCTAGATTTCTACTCTTTCCCCTCACCGATCCCTCCCCCTCCCTTCCCCGCCCTTGCCTGTCCCTGCCTTCCCTACCCTCCCCACCTCTTCCAGGCCTGAGGTCTCTAGCTCAGAGTCTCTCCCCAGTTTCCCTGGGAGGGAAGGCGTGGGACCATGGCTGGACTGGGCCCCGGAGGTGGGGAGGCCGAGGGCGGCCCCCGGCCCCTGTTTTGCAGGAAGGGGGCTCTGCGCCAGAAGGTCGTGCACGAGGTGAAGAGCCACAAGTTCACAGCCCGCTTTTTCAAGCAGCCCACCTTTTGTAGCCACTGCACGGACTTCATCTGGTGAGGGAAGCTGGGCGCTGGGGCTCTAGGGGGCGGGGCTGGGGGAGGGGGTTCCAGGACCCTAGGGGAAGGAGGCTGGGAGAGAGGGTGACTGGGGTCTTATGGGGCGGCAGCTGCGGGGAGGGAGCTCTGCGGAGCGAGGGGAAGGGGTTCCGGGAAAAGAATCCTTGGGGTCCCCAGGGGTAGAGCTGGAGGAGGGGGACTCCTATGTCCCCGAGGGGCAAGGGCTGAGAGAGGCACATCTGGGTCTCTGAGAGAAAGGAGCTGGGAACAACAGTGCTTCCTAGGGGCAGGGGCTGGGAGAGAGTCCCTTCCCTCCCTTCCGCTACGACCCTCCCCTCCCCCGCCCCATATCCCACTGACCTGAAGGTCTGGCTCATTTCAGGGGGATCGGCAAACAGGGCCTTCAGTGCCAAGGTAAGAGCTGGGGATGCGGAGGCCGGGGTCTCTGGAGAGCAGAGGGCTTCGCGTGTCTCGGGGGAGGGGCCCACGTGTTCGTGTGTGGAGCAGAAGCCTGAGCTTCTGAGGACTAGGACGGGGCCAGGCCTGGGAGGAGGAAGGAGGGGTGTGGGGGCCCCCGCAGCTCCAGGTGGGGAAGGATCTTTGGGGAATCTGTTACCATGGGAACAGCCAGTGGCGGGGGGGGGGGGGAGGGGGGCAGGCAGAGACACAGGGGGGCTCGGGGGGGGGGGGGGGGGGAGACAGAGAGACAGAGATAGAGAAAGATAGAAAGGGGCTGAGGCAGGGAGAGCCAGAACAGGAGAGAGGGTCAGGCAGGCTCCCCCTGGTCCTTGTGCTGTTTCCATGGCAACCCCATCTCTTCATTCGGGTTTCCTCAGGGCGGGGCTTGGTGAGGGAAAGGGGCGGTTGCCCAAGTGGACCACAGCTGTTTCTGGGAACACAGTAAGTCAGAGAGGGGGTGGGAATCGGCAGTAGGATCCCCTCATTGAACTCCTAAGTTTTTATCTGCTTTCTGCACCCCCCACCCTTCTCTATCCACTTCTTTTGGGGATCTATGGTTCTCTCTCTCTTGGCTTTGGTCTTCCTTCCCCACTTCTCTGCGTTTCTCTGTCTCTTTCTGTCTCTGTCTTCCTCTGTGTCTCTGTCCCTTTGCAATCTCTGGTTCTCTCTTTGTCCTTCTGTCTCTTTCTTTGTTTTTTTTCTTCCTCGTTCTGCATCTTCCCCTCTATATCTCTCATTTTCTGAGTCTGTTTCTATCCCTTATTACCCATTTCTGTCTTCCTCCATGACTTAACTATTCTCGATTTTTTCTGTCTGTTTGTCTCTTTCTCTGAACCCGTCTCCATCCCTTTCTATCACTCCCTGTCTCCATCTTTCTGGCTTTCTTTGTCTTCTTTTTTTATCTTTCTTTGGACTCTACCCTTCTCTGTGTCTCTGTCTTCTTCATTCTGTCTCTCTGGTCTCTGTCCATCCATCGTTCTATCTGCTAGTCTGCAGCTTCGTGGTTCACCGACGATGCCACGAATTTGTGACCTTCGAGTGTCCGGGCGCAGGGAAGGGGCCCCAGACGGACGTGAGTGCCCCCTATGCCTGGGTCTCTGCAGAGCTATGGCTTGCTCCCCCCTTCCCCAGCTCCCCCTAGGTGCTTGGCCCAGTTTCTCCAGCTATTTTTATGGGAGGGGGGAGGAAGGGCGGGCCGAAAGCAGTGGCATCTGCCCCACATTCTCTGCCCTTGGCCTGGAAATCTAGGGAGGGGGTGGTGATACGTGGGACTGGAGGAGGAGCGGGAGAATGGGAGGAGGGGAAGTGGAGGCAGAGGTGGGGCCAGGGGAGTTCCAGGATCTAGGAGGACAGCAGAGGAAGACACATGAAGATGACACTGTGACAAAGAGGCAGTGAGACAGACACTAGAAGCAGAGATAGTGAGGGAGACACAAGATCTTGAGAGACAGAGCAGTAGTGGGGAAGAGGTCCAGAGAGATCCTAAGAGGCACAACAGTCAAAGAGATGGATGGGGATGTATACTGGAGACAGAGAAGACAAGCGATCCATGAGAGACCCAAGAAACACAGAGACAAGGGGAGACCATATTTCTAGCCTCGACAATTTCCAAAAGGCGGAATCATTCCTATGAAGCAGGCAGTTCAAGGATGACTGTCTTTGTTGGGACACTGTGGCTTACAGAGGGGACGTGACTAGCCAGGATCACACCGTGAGGATAGACTGAGACTAGAGCCCAAAGCTACTTGAGTTCAGGTCCAAATGGGCTGGCCCTTCCTTGTCTTGTTCTGCCTCCTTTGGGAAGCCGCTGAGACCAAGACAAGGAGAGAGTGAGTGAATGACCCACAAGACAGGGAGAGATTAGGAGAGACATCAAGGTAGGGAGAGATTGATCACAAAATGTAGGAACTAACCGGAAAGGCCCTTGGGACCTTGGGGATCATGGAGTCCTCCCTCATTATATATAAGGGAAAGTGAGAAGGGAAGGGACTTACCCAAGGTGACACAGGGAGGAACAGAACTAAGGTTCCAACTCAAGTCGCCTGACTCCCGGCCCGCAGACACGTCCATGGTCTTGGATCTCGAATCTAGAAGACATGGAGATGAAGTGAGGGGATGGAAAGAGTGGTGGTTGTAGCCGCAGTCAGGAGATAGAGTCTTGGTTTCCAATGCTGACTGCCTCTTCTTGGGTGTGGGACCATGACAAGTCAGCTCCTCCGAGCCTCAGTTCCCCTATCTGTAAACCCTGGGACTACCTCCTTCACCGAGCTGCTGTGAGGAAGAAGCTTTGTAAACCTTTAATGAGAGTGGTTGTTATCTTTAGGATGAGAGATACAACAACCAGGCAGATGGCGGCGAAGGCAGAGATAGAGAAACAGGAGACAGAGATGCTGAGAGAGACAAGGGAGGCAGCAGAATGATGTCCCCACCCCCACCCCCATTTAAAGGTGGGAGGGAGGTTGGGGCTTTAGATGCAACTGTGGCTTTGGGCAAGTTTCCAGTCCTCAATATCTCCCTCAGAAATATGAAGGGGCCAGATTTGATGAGAACAACAGCTAGCATCTCTAGAGCGCTTTACATGTTATTTCATTTGGTCCTTACTACAACTGTGGGAGGGAAGTGCTATTATTTTCCCCATAATAAGGAAACTGAGGCAGAGAGGTTGAGTGACTTGCCTAGGACCACCACACATAGTACATGTCCGAGGTGAGATTTGAACTCAGATCTTCCTTAATCCAAGCCCAGCAATTTAGGTACTGCATCACTGAGCTGCCCAGTGATCTCTAAGAAACTCCCTTCTGGCTCCATATCTATGAATTCCCTTCCTCTCCACACAAGACCAGCCCCTCTAGTCAGAAACATAGAAAGCCTGAGAGACAAGAGAGGCAGAAAGATGAGGAGATGGACTCACAGAGAAGGTGACCTAGGCACAGAGATAGAGGAGAGATGGAGGGATGGAGTCACAGAGGCAGTGGCCAAGGCACAGAGACAGTGACCCAGACACAGTGATAGAGGAGAGGCAGAGAGATGGGGAGATGGAGTCACAGAGAAGGTGACCTAGGCACAGAGATAGAGGAGAGATGGACAGATGGAGTCACAGAGCCAGTGACCAAGGCACAGAGATAGAGGAGAAACAGAGAGATGGGGAGATGGCCGTCCTACGAACTAGAGGCAGAGACCGGGAGACTCAGGCGCAGCAGGGAGGCGGGGATTCTGGGATTGTACCGGGACCCCTGGTGACCCTCTCACCGCCCTCTAGGACCCCCGCAACAAGCACAAGTTTCGTTTGCACAGCTACAGCAGCCCGACCTTCTGCGATCACTGTGGTTCCCTGCTGTATGGGCTGGTACACCAGGGCATGAAGTGCGCTTGTGAGTGCAGGAGCTGAGGCAGCCAGCGGCCCGGTGGGGGGGGGGGGGGGGGGGGCGGGGGGGGGGGGGGGGCCCCCCCTTCGTGGGGGCCTCGCCCCGGGGGGGCGGCCCCCCCCCCCCCCCCCCCCCACTCCCAGATACCCTGGGGAGGGATATAAGGAGGTGGAAGGGAGGAGATGCCAGCCCACCCCATTGAGAGGCTGCTGGAAGGATGGAGCCCCTGCTCAGCCGTCTCAGAGCACTGATGGACCAGTTTGACCCGAGGGGGAAGGAGTGGGGTGGGGGGGTGGTCTTGCGAATCCCCTAGGGACTACATGTCCCAGGATGCCCTGCGGCCTCTACTAGCCCTCTACGAGGGATGCTGGGAGTCGTAGTTCTTGCTGAGCCCCGGGCGCCCCCTACAGGTTGCGAAATGAACGTGCACCGGCGCTGTGTGAGAAGTGTGCCATCTCTGTGCGGTGTGGACCACACAGAGCGACGAGGGCGCCTACAGTTGCGCATTCGAGCCCCGGCAGGGGATGAGATCCACGTCACAGGTGAGGCTCCCCGACCCACGGTCTCGGTTGCCACCTGGTGAGAGTGTACAGCTTGGGTCCACTTGGGGCAGGACAGTGGGAGGGAGGGAAGGAATCTGCATTTATTAAGCACCTACTGTGTACCTTGCACTGTGCTAAGCACTTAACGAATAAGATCTCCCTTGATAATATGGGGGAGGGACTGCATGGGTCTCCCACGGGGGGGCAAGGGCTGGAGCATGCAAGCTCACTCCCTCCCCCCCAAGCTGTGTGCCTAGTTCCTTTCCATCCTCAGTGGGCGAGGCACGCAACCTCATCCCCATGGACCCCAATGGCCTGTCTGATCCTTACGTGAAACTAAAGCTGATTCCGGATCCGAAGAATGTCAGCAAACAGAAGACCCGGACTGTGAAGGCCACGCTAAACCCGGTGTGGGACGAGACCTTCGTGTTGTGAGTCTTCCACTCCTGGGAGAAGGCAGAGAGGGCCTGCGGAGAAGTCCTCCAAACTGGCCCTTGGTGGGTGGCACAGGGCAATGCGGAGGTGAGGGGGGCGTCCAGAAACGGTCAGAAGGACACCAGAGCGAGAGTTCTGAGCCCAGCTTCTGTTCAAGCCTCTGGTCTAGGCTGTGTGACCTGCGATGAGATGCTCCCCCCTTTTGACCTCAGTTTCCCCTTCTACAGAGTTGCACCCAATAAGGGCTTTTCCACCGCTGATGTCAGGGTCCAGATATATCAAGCAACAAACATGTATTAAGCCCCTATTGAGTCCCAGGCAACCTTCTGGGAGATGGGAATTCAAAGCCAAAAAAAGGGACAGATCCTGATCTCAGGAAACTTACATTTTATAGGAGGAGACACGTAGGCATATAATTATGGGCTTCTGGACAAAGGTGATTCTCCCCACCCCCCTTCATCTCCCATGCCTGTAATGCTCTCTCTCCTCAGTTTTTAGAGTCCATAAACGTCTTTCAAGTTGGAGCCTCAAAAGCCACATTCTCCCATTAGGCATTTTATCATCCCTCTGGTTGTTAAGTGTCCCTCCTCCATCACCTTTTATATGTATTTGTTATCTCCTGTCCAGAGTGCAAGCTCCTTGAGGGCAGGGACTGTTTAACTTTTGTCATGCCAAGGGCAAAACAGAAGGTCCTAAAGTGATCTATATACAATAAGCCTGTAGAAAACAAACACAAAATAATTTTAGATAGGGCAGCTAGGTGGCTTAGTGGATAGAGGCCCGAGCCTGGAGTCAGGAAGACATGAGTTCAAATTGACCTCAGATACTTACTAGTTGTGTGACCCTGGGCGAGTCTCTTAACCCGGTTTGACTCAGTTTCTTCATCTGTCAGATGAGCTGGAGAAGGAAATAATGAACCACTCCAATATCTTTGGCAAGAAAACCCCAAATGGGGTCATGAAGAGTTGGACACAAGTGAACAGCAAAAATGTTTAGATAGGTTCATGGGATGATCTAGATTAGAAACTCAGGAGAGACAAGTATAGATGAGGCCAGGAGGGGAGGAAGGGGGCAAGAAACAAAGATAGAGTGAGAGAGAGGAGGGGGAGAGAGACAGAAAGAGAGAAGAAGGGGAAGGAGGGAGAGACAGACAGACAGACAGACAGACAGACAAGAGAGAGACTCCTAGAGTAAGACTGACACAGAGAGGCAGAGAGAGAGGGAAAGAAAGACCTGGACAGAGATGAAGAGAGGAAATATTGAGAGAGAAACCAGCCCAGCAGAGACAAAAACTGACAGACACAGCCCGTGGAGAGAGACAGATATCAAGAGCTGCCTGAGGAATGAGCAGGGATTAGAGGTGTGCTGGGCCCCGCCATGAGGAAGAGCTGGGGTGTGATCACAGGCGTTGGAGGTGAAGGCGGCTGGGCCTGAGGGGATACTGGTCCTTCCTGCAGCTCCCTGAAGCCCGGGGATGTGGAGAGACGCCTGAGCATCGAGGTCTGGGATTGGGACCGCACGTCCCGCAATGACTTCATGGGCGCCATGTCCTTTGGCGTCTCGGAGCTACTCAAGGCCTCCGTGGATGGCTGGTGAGGCTGCTCTCTCTCCCTGGGGAAGGGGAGGGCGTGCCAGGTCCACCACAGGCTCCTTCTCTGTCCTCAGCCCTACCACAGTGCTCCTGGCCCTGGTCCAGCCTAGCCATACTTACCTCCTCTCTGTTTCTGCATCTCTGGGGCCGGAACATCTTTGATTTCTCTGGTCTTTGTTGGTGATCTTGTCTCTCTTCTGGCCTGGGGTGTGGGATCTCTCTCTCTCACTCTCCTGGCACCTGGCTATCTCTGAATCTTTTCCCCCTCCCCCTCCCCTGGTCTCTTGCTGTCTTCCTCTGTCTCTGGAGCCTTGGTCTCTCCACATGTCCCGTTCCTCAGTCCCTGTGTGTCTAGGGCCTCCTCCCCTCATTTTGGGGATCTCCATGTACACTGTTTCTCCCCCTCTTTCCTTTCTCTCTGGATTTCTGTCCTCACTTGTCTCTTACCATGGGGGGGGGGGTGACTGTTTCTTTCTCTGGTTATTTACATCTCATTGTTCCTGAGGTTTCTCTGTGTATGTGTATGTGGGGGGCTGTATCTTGCTCTCCCTCAACTCCCCTCTCTGAGCTCTCTTTGCCCCTCTTTGACTCTGGGGTCTGGGTGGCTCTGCTATCTCTGGGCTCGCTCTTTTCCTCTCTCTGTGGGTTCTCACCCGCTTCCTGCCTGAGCCGTTTCACCCTCGCGTCGGATTCGTGCTGATCTGTGTCCCTTTCTTCTTTTGGGATCTCTCTGTGTGTGGTGGTGGGGGTCTCTTCCTGTACCCCTTGGGTCTCTGTCCCTTGTTGTCTCCGGGGTCTCTGTCTCCCCTTGCCCCCATGTTGTGGTCCCCTTCCCGGGTGGTGTGTGTGCCAGGTACAAGTTACTGAATCAAGAAGAGGGTGAATATTACAATGTTCCCGTGGCCGACGCCGACAACTGTGGGCTCCTGCACAAGTTCGAGGTACCCTTCTCCCTTCGAAGCCCTTGCACCACCTCATGGCTCCCTGTAGTTTTCGCCCCTTGGGTCCCCAAACCTGACCCCTCCAGGGACCAGAGCCCTGAGCTGAGCTTCAGTCTAAGCTTGCACTCTTTCTCTCTCTCCCCCACAGGCCTGTAACTATCCCCTGGAGCTGTATGAGGTAAGGAGGGGGCCAAACCTGGCCTAACTGGAGGGCTGGATGTGACCCCAAGAACCTGGGGGCTTCTTACCTCTCCCTAGGCCTTGACTGCTTCCTGAGTCTCTGTGTCTGCCTCTGCTGTCTGGTTCTATCTTCCACAGGTCTGCTTTCTGTCTCTGTCATTGTCTCTGGAGCGTTCTCTGTCTCTTTGTGTGACCTCCCTCACTCCCTTCCTTCTTCCTTTTCTCTCTTCTTCTCTCCCTCCCTTTTCCCCTCTCTCTGTCTCCCTCCCTCCCTCCCTCTCTTCTTTCCTTCCTTTTTCTTTCTTTGTGTCTCTCTGGCTCACAGCTGACAAGGACATTATTGCATGCTGTGGGTTCCATACCATTTCTTTTCTTTCACGTATTAGAAAAGCCAAAAGAGTCAGGGATTGGGGGGTGGGGTTTCCAGCTGGGAACTCTGCTGTCCTGGCTCCCAGCTGGAGAGGTCTCTTAGGCCTTTGTAGGCTGTGTGTGTACAGGCCTCTCTTCTTGTGTCCCTATTTGGGTGACTGGCTTTCAGCTGCAGAGACTCTGGGTTGCGTGGGTCTGGGGGAACCTGCAACACCTGAGTCTCATCTCTCTCTCACCTCCCTCCCTCGCTCCTTCCCTCTTGGGCAGCGGGTGCGCCTGGGCCCTTCTCCCTCCCCCTCTCCCTCCCCCAGCCCCACGGATTCCAAGCGATGCTTCTTCGGCTCTGGCTCCGGCTCGGGCTCGGGCCGCCTGCACATCTCCGACTTCACCTTCCTCATGGTGCTTGGAAAGGGCAGTTTCGGCAAGGTGAGGGCCAGAGGGACCTTGGGCTCCCGAGGGCCTGGGGTGGGAGTGGAGAGGAGGAAGGGAGCTAGAGGCCATGGGAAGCCCGACCAGGGGGGAGAGGGGCTGCCTGGGTCCCGGAGAGGAGCGGGAGGCTGGAAATACTGGGTCCCCAGGGATGGAGTGAGGAAGTGTCAGAGAGGCCGAGACGCCCGTGGCCCGAGCCAGGCTGGACACCCGGGTCTCTCCGGCTCCCAGGTGATGCTGGCCGAGCGTCGGGGCTCCGATGAGCTGTTCGCCATTAAGATCCTGAAGAAGGACGTGATCGTGCAGGACGACGACGTGGACTGCACGCTCGTGGAGAAGCGCGTGCTGGCCTTGGGGGGCCGCGGACTGGGCGGACGGCCGCACTTCCTCACGCAGCTCCATTCCACTTTTCAGACCACCGTGAGCACGTCCAGCCCAAGCCGGGGCCCCAGGCTGCGGGGGAGGGGCCGCAGAACGCTTTGGGCGTCCGGGGGCCGAGGGCAGAGAAGGGGGCCGTCCCCCGCGAGCGCCTCGTCTTCCTTTTCCCAGGACCGACTGTACTTTGTGATGGAGTACGTGACGGGCGGGGACCTCATGTACCACATTCAGCAGCTGGGCAAATTCAAGGAACCGCACGCCGCGTGAGTGCCCGAGAGAAGGTGGGGAGGGGAGGGGAGGGGAAGGGAAGGGGACCCAGGTACTGACCCCACTCTGGTGTTCTGCCTCTCGCCCCACACAGGTTCTACGCGGCAGAAATTGCAATCGGCCTCTTCTTCCTTCACAACCAGGGCATCATCTACAGGTGAGGGGACCCCACCCACCATCCCACCCTGGAGCTCCCTCGCCCTGATACTCCAAGCCTCGCCCCTTAAGGTCCGGGGCTCCACCCTGCCCCTGGCCTGCCTCCTTCAAAGACCCCAGGCCCAGCCCCTTTTGGATCCACTTCCCCATGGGCCCACCGCCCCAGCTCGCGCCCCGAGCCAGGCATCCCAAATCCCGCCCCGTTCTAGCTCAAGGCTCCCTGACCCCGCCCCGCCCCTCTCTGGCCCCTCCCCCGCAGGGACCTGAAGCTGGACAACGTGATGCTGGACGCGGACGGCCACATCAAGATCACGGACTTCGGCATGTGCAAGGAGAACATCTTTCCTGGGACCACGACCCGGACCTTCTGCGGAACCCCGGACTACATCGCTCCCGAGGTGCCTCGTTTTCCTTCGGGGGGAGGAGTCTGGACTTCCTGGGCGCGGAGGGGGCGGCATGCAATGAGGGGGCGCGCCTCCCCGGGGTTCCGAGGGGGCGGGGCCTGGATTGGTCTCCTAAAGGCCCGCTGTCCCCCGAGCAGATTATCGCCTACCAGCCCTATGGAAAGTCAGTGGACTGGTGGTCCTTCGGAGTGCTGCTCTATGAGATGCTGGCGGGCCAGGTGAGAAGGCGGGGCTGGAGAGAGACCCGCTCGAGCTGGGGCCGGCCCCGGAGAGCGCTGACTTCTGGTCTCCGTCCCCAGCCTCCGTTTGACGGGGAGGACGAGGAAGAGCTGTTTCAGGCCATCATGGAGCAGACTGTCACCTACCCGAAGGCGCTGTCCCGGGAGGCGGTAGCAGTGTGCAAGGGGGTGAGCCCGCAGGCTGCCGGGCAGCTCCTCCCTCCTCTCCCCCGTGTCTGAGCCTCGCTCCCTCGCCTCTCGTTTCCATCTTCGTCTTTCTCTGTTTGGGCTCACCTCTGCCGATCTCTCGACCGCTAGGTGGCGCCATAGTGCGCAGCACTAGTGCAGTCGGGCCTGCAGTCAGGAAGACTCATCTTTCTGAGTTCAAATCTAGCCTCAGACACTTCTAGCTGTGTGACCTTGGGCAGGTCACTTCACCCTGTTTGCCTCAGTTTCCCCATCTGTCAAATGAGCTGGAGAAGGAAATGGCAAACCACTCCAGCATCTTTGCCGAGAAAACCCCAAATGGGGTCACGGAGTTGACGGAACAACTGCCGTTTCCAGGCTAATTCTTGGCGTCCCGATGTTTACGCTGGTTTGTCTCTGTCTCAGCGTCTCTGTGCCTCGGTCTTCGCCCCTTTGCTGTGCCTTCACCTCCCGTTTAGGTTGGTGTTTCCCTTACTCTTTGTCTCTGGTTTTTCTTCTGTGTCACCACAGTAGAATGGAAGCTCCTTGAGGGCTTTCCCTAGCAGAGTGCCTGGTGGGCACAGTGGTAGGCACTTCCCGTACTGGATGGAACGAAGTTTAGTTGTTCTGATTGTGGTTCTCTGAGAGTCTGTCTGCGTTATTTGCCTTTCTCTGTCTCTCATTTCGTTCTGTTTGCCCAGTGGCGCCATCTTTGTCCAGGTCCAACTTCTGGGCTCGGCCTCCTTCTCTCTTCCTCCCTCCTTCTCTTTCCTTTCTCCCCTCCCTCCTTCTGTCTCTATTCCTCCCTCCTTCTCTCTCTCCCCCCCCCTCCTTCTCTCTCCCCCCCTCTCTCTCTCTCCCCCCCTTCTGTCTCTCTCCCTCCGTCTTTTTCTACCCCCTTTCTTTGGCTTTGTTTCTCTGTCTTGGTCTCTTTCACTCGGATTTTCCTTGTTTCTGCCTCTTCCTTCCTAGTTCCTCACTAAACACCCAGTGAAACGTCTGGGCTCTGGGCCGGACGGAGAGGTGGCCATTCGAGCTCATGGCTTCTTCCGCTGGATTGACTGGGAACGCCTGGAGAGACTCGAGATCCCTCCTCCTTTCAGGCCACGACCAGTCAGTATCGTCCGGGTCCTTATTCAGTCCCATCCGTGTGTGCGTGTGTGTGTGTGTGTGTGTGTGTGTGTGTGTGTGTGTGTGTGTGTGTGGTCTCAAGGACAGGGTAAAGGACCTTGGGGGAGAAGAGGAAGGGACCGCAATAACCTCCAACCCTATTCTTCCCCCAGTGTGGCCGCAGTGGTGAGAATTTCGACAAATTCTTCACTCGTGCAGCCCCAGCGCTGACCCCCCCTGACCGCCTAGTCCTGGCCAGCATTGACCAGGCTGATTTCCAGGGCTTCACCTATGTTAACCCCGACTTTGTGCATCCTGATGCTCGAGAGCTCCCCAGTCCTGGGGCTGGTGCCAGCCCTGTGCCTGTCCTGTGAGCACCCTGTGCTGGACCCAGGCCCCTCTGCTGCTTTCCCTTCTTCTTGGATGGGTGGGGCTGGGGGTAGTTCTCAGATCTTTTTGCTCTCTCCCCCTTTCTCCTACCTAGGACTGGCATCCTGCATACCCTGCCCTCATTCTAATTCCCCTCATCCTGATCTACCTTCCTAATTCTAGTTCCACCAATGTTCTAGTTCTCCACCCCCATTCTAGCACCCCTAATCCCCCCCATCCCTTGTCCTGAGCCTAGAGGCTACCTTCAATTCGAGGTCCTGTGGGAGGCTGTGCCCCCACACCTTGGGACCCGAGGGGAGGGTGGAGATGGTCCCCAGTTGGGGCCACCATCCAGATCTACCCACTCTTCCATGATATGACCCACCCTCTGGTGTTCTCCACCAGCCAGTGTTCTAGAACTTCCCCTTCCCCATCCCCAATCACTGCCAAACTCCTTTCCTGCTGCCGCGTGTGATTCAAGTCTCAGCTTCATGGAGCCCTGGATTCACCTCTCTGGGCCCCTGAGGCCTCCCTCAGTCAGACTCCCTATATCTGTTCCCACCCCATCCCTCAGGGCTGGGAAATAAAGTTGGGGTTTTGATGCTGGCTAAGTTTGTATTTGCTTGGGTCCTGGGTTATGGAGGGATGGAAAGAAGAGGCAGTTTGAGGAAAAGACAGACACAGCTAAATAGGGACAGTGAGAAGAATGAGAAAGAAAGGCATTGAATGATTCTTGTAATTGAAGCATAGCCCTTGAGAGTCTCTCACTGGAGCCTCAGCAGAACCCTGGCACGTAGGTGCCAAAGATGAGGTTCCAATCTGAAGGAAGTTGAGACTCACCTTGGTCAGCCAATCAACAAGGTTTTATGAAATGGCTCCTAAGTGCTGGGCGCTGATCTAGGCACTTCAAATGCAAAGATAAAAATGAAGCAACACCTGCCCTCAAAGATTTTACATTTTATCCAGAGGCAGCTATCCTCAAGGAGGCTCAAGTATTGGAGTCCAGAAGACCCAAGTTCGAATCCTGTCTCATACACTTACTAGATGAGTGGCCTTGGACTAGTCAAACTCAAACTCTTTCTTATCTGTAAAATGGGGGTAATAATAGCATTTGCTTCCCAGGAGGGTTGTGAAGACCACATGAGATAATGTCTGTAAGAGACTTTAAAGTGTTACAGAAATGGAGGGTGTTGTGATTATTACGGGATAAGACAATATACATAAACACATGAAATGAAAACAAGGCAACTTTTCTTGGAAGAGGGAAGCTGGAATGGTAGTTTGGGGCCTTCAAGTGATCCTTAGAGGCAATAGGGAGATCCTATTGTGTGACATGGTCAGAGCCCTGCTTTATAAAGGAAATCACTAGCAGCTATGTGGAGCGGGGGTGGGGGCATGGGGGGGCGTGTTCCTATCCTTTGGATAGCTTGTTTCTATCTAGTTATTTTTCCTGTTAGATTATAAGCTCCTTGAGGGCAGGGACTGTTTTACCTTTCTTTGCATCCCCATCACTTAGCACAGTGATTGGCACATAGTAGGCATTTAATACACGTTTATTGCCTGCCTGTATTGGAAAGGAAGGTTATCCTGACTCTAAGTCTACCCTCTAAATAGTAGACCAAAAATAGTGCTAGGAAGGGGAAGGGGGGGCAGGAAGGGTAAGAGAGAGAAGAAGTGGGGGAGGGAGGGAGGGAGGAATAATCCATAAGACAGAGGTGGAGGAGAAGAGGCTGAGAGGAGGACAGATGGAGAGACCAGATCAGAGATGGTGAGACTAGGATAATGAGAGTCAGAGGCATGCTGAGCCCAGGACAGTGAGACAGTGAAAAGGCACCAACGTCGGGAGACAGGGAGACAATGACAGAGAGTCGGAGATGGTGAGAGAGAATCAAAGATTCAGGCTCGGGGTACGTGAGAGATGGAGAGAGGACCTGAGGGGCCACTTTGGAAATAGTTGCCACTGTTCTCATTCCCCCGCCTCTCCCCCCCCCGCAATCTTCCCCTTCACACCCAGACTCTATTTCCCATCAGCAACTGCGGCCAGCTCCCGTACTCCTGTCCCCTACCAGCCCTTGGTGGTGGTGGTGGGGGGTGTGTGTGTGTGTATGTGTGTGTGGGGGTTGTCTGCAGGGGGCTGCTGGGAAATGTAGTCCTGGGGGGGGGGTAAGGGGCGGGGGAGCAGCAGCCGAACTCTATCTGAATTTCCAAGTCTCATTCAGCTCAGTCCAGACACTAGATGCCTGTTAGAGCCCGGCAGGGGGAGGGGGCTCTTGGTTCCCCGAAGGGGCGGAGGTTGGGCCAACTGAATCCCTCTGCAAGTGGGCTAGAAGGGACGTCTCCTGGCTTCTCCAAGGAGGCTGGGCAGGGGGAGGGGACGCCGGGGTGCCTGAGGGGATGGGATTGGGGAAAGAGAAGCCTGAGTCCCCAAGGGGGGCGGGATCCTAGGCACTTGAGTCTGTGAGGAAGTGGGACTAGGGAAGGGATCTCCTGGGTCCTCGAAATGGTAGCATTGAAGAAAAGGCCGTCTTCCCTGAGAGAATGGGGCTTCTGGGTCATTAATGGGGGCTGGATGAGGGAATGTCTGATTGTGTCGAGGCTGAGGGTCACTGAAGGGGAGGGACTAGAGGAGGGGTCTCTGGGTCTCTCAGGGGTCATTCTGGAATCCCCCTTCCCAGGCCAAATGAGAACAGCTTCGGACCCTGCGCCTTTAAGAGAGGAGGAGGGGAGGGAAGCGCACAACGGCCCGCTGACATCACGCTGGGGCGGGGGGGGGGGGGGGGGGGGGCTCACTCAGGCTCTGTGAAGGCTGCAGGACCCGGCCCTGCCTCGGCTCCGTCCGCCCAGCGCCCCCCGACCCGGCCCCTGCAGGCTTGGCTTGCGGTCCATTCCTCCCGCTTCGTCGGTGCTCTATCCGATCTCACTGCGCCTTTCTGACTCTGCCCCTCTTTCCCTGAATGTCTCTCCCGTGAGTGTCTCTGTCTCTGCATCTCCATCTTCTCGTCTCTTGTCTCTCGGACCCGTGCCCCCCTCTCTCACCCGGGCTCTGGGCGTCGCTCCCTGTCTATCCCCACTGTTTCTCGTCGGCTCCCTCCTCTTGCCCTCTGTCGGTCCAGCTGCAAACCTCATCGCCTTCCTCCCTCGCTTGGGGTCTCTGTCCCACTTTGAATCTCGTTGTCTCTCTCCACGTTCTTCTTCCCGGCTCTCTGGCTAGGTCTCTTTGTCTCTGTCTCTGTCTGTCTCTGTGTCAGTGTCTCGGTCTCTCTCCATCCCCATCCTCTGCGTCCTCCCTGCTTCCCTCCCCTCCTCCTCGGCAGCCAATGAGAGGCCTGGGCTCCCTGCTCCCGTCTCCGTCCGCCGAGGAGTGAGTGAAGGAGGGAGGGACGGAGGAGGCTGGGCCCGGGGCCCGAGAGCAAGCCGGAGCCGGAGCCGGAGTCGGAGTCGGAGCGGAGGCCAAGGAGGAAGAAGAAGCCCAGGGGGGCGGGGGCCGGGACGCCGGGGGCCGGGAGCGGCGGGGCCGGTCCAGGGAGGCCGCGGGGCCGGACATGCGGCTGCGGAGCCCGGAGCCCCGAGCGTCCGCCCAGCGTTGAGCGAGGTGAGATCGGCCAGGCCAGGGGTCCCTGGCGGGGTTGGGAGACTGGGATGTTTCTGGCCCCTAGGGGAGTCCAGCTGACTGATGGATGGAGAGGGGAAGCCTGCGTCCCAGGTGGGAAGCAGGATCCTGGAACGCCTGGGTCCTGGGGAGGTGTCACAGAGGGCTAGGCGGAGGGAGCAGAGAACTCTTGGGGCCGGTGCATGGGGCGGGGAGGAGAGGGGGACGGTCAGCCGGGCTCTAGAGGGAGATACCGACCCCTGAGTCCAGCCTTCAGGAGGCAAGTGGATATACCTAGTCCCTGACAAGAAGGAGCTCGTGGAGGGGTGGATGCCTAAGTCCATTAGTCAGGAGACCTGGAATGAGTAAGGGGTTGGGGCTCTGGAATGCCTGGATCCCGGAGGGGATGGGGATGGGGAGCTGAGCAGGGAAGACTGAGGCCAGGAGACACGAGGCAGTCCAGGATCTCGAGGGCCCCAAGGAGGAAGCCTGGAGTGGGGGCGGGGGGCGGGGGCGGATACCTGGGTCCCAGTAGTAGGGGATCAGGACAGGGTAAAGGTCTGGGAGCCGGGATGCCTGCGTCCCAGAGGGAGAAGGGACGGTCTGGGTCCGAGTCTGGGAGGTAGACGGCCATCTCCAGTTCCCAGGAGAGGAAGCTTGGAGCTCATTGCGGGGGGACCGGCATGCGGTCGGGGCTGGGGTCGGGTGGCGGCTGCCCAGGAAGGCGGGGAGGGCCTCCTGGGTCTGGGAGAGAGCGGGAGGCCAGGCCGCCTGCCTGGGCTGGCTCTCCCTCCATTCCCGCGTCCCCGCGCTCCCGCCTCTCCGTCCGCCCGGCCGCCTGTCTCTCCGCAGGCCCCGCGCGCCTCCCGCCCGCGGCCGCCGCCGCCATGAGCTCGTGCAGCAGCCGCGCGCTGACCTTGCTGAGCAGCGTGTTCGGCGCCTGCGGCCTCCTCCTGGTTGGCATCGCGGTCAGCACCGACTACTGGCTCTACATGGAGGAGGGCACAGTGTTGCCCCAGAACCAGAGCACCGAGGTCAAGATGGCGCTGCACGCCGGCCTCTGGAGGGTCTGCTTCTTCGCAGGTAGCGGGACCCCGGCGGCCCTCCCCCAGCTCCGGACCCTCCCCCTCAGGGACCCCGGAGGCTCTCCCCCAGTTCCAGCCCCTCCCCCTTAGGAACCTCAGTGGACCTTCCCCCAGCCCCAGCCCCTCAGGGACCCTGGAGACCTTTCCCCTCTCCCCAGGCACCTTGACCACTCTTCCCCCAGCCCCAGGCCTTTGGGGACTTACCCTTCACCCCTGGGACCTAGGCATCCTCCTTCTCCAGCCCCTATTTCCCACAGGGATCTTGGTGTGTTCCCCCCCCCCCCCCCCCGCCCCCCCCCCTGGTGTTCCCTCCCCTCCCCACCACTCCTTTAGGGGCCTAGGCTTCTCTCGTGCACCCAGGTGCCCCCAACCCCACAAGGACCCGGGGAGCCTTCCTCGAAGCAGCTCCCACTCTGTCCATCTTTGCACCGCAGCCCCCAGCTCAGAGTAGGTGCCTGTCAAATTCGCCGAATGATTGGTTGACGAGACGCTCTCTTTCCCCGCAGGCCGGGAGAAGGGTCGCTGCGTGGCCTCGGAATATTTTCTTGAGCCAGAGATTAACCTGGTGACCGAGAACACCGAGAACATCCTGAGTGAGGGGGGGGCCTCTGTGTAGGGACGGGGGCGGGCAGGGGAGGAACTTGTGGGCCGAGGGGCGGAGCTTTAGCTTCTAGGACGGAAGGTTCACCCCGCCCCTCCCCCTGCCGTTCCCCTAGAGACTGTCCGAACCGCTACCCCCTTCCCCATGGTGAGCCTTTTCCTGGTCTTCACGGCCTTCGTCATCAGCAACATTGGCCACATCCGCCCTCAGAGGACCATCCTAGCTTTCGTTTCTGGCATCTTCTTCATTCTCTCAGGTAAGTGCTTGGTGCCCATTCCGCCCTCACCTCTGCCCCAGGGCATGCTCTCTTGGGGTCGCCTCCAGGACCCACTGGACACCTGTTGTGGCTTCCCCATTGTTAGGACTCAGAGAGAAGCTAGTCTCAAAGCTTGGGACCCCTGCGCAGGGCCTCTGCCTGACTGTGTCAGGAACCCCTGCTTCTCCCTCTGGAAAATGTAAATTAGACGCTAGCCATATCGTTGGCTGTGGGTCCTGGAGCCATTTATAGGCTCTCTCTGGGCTTCAGTATCCCTCTCTATAAAATTGGGGGGGGGAACTAGATGAGGGAGGTGGAATAGACAATGCTCTTCTGGATCCCACCTTTTTCTGCCCTTGTTTTTGGTGATCTTAAGCTTCCTGTGTGACCTAGGAGCAGTCATTTTCTCTCTCTGGGCTTCATGTCAAGGAATAGCATCAGACTAGAACAAGGTTTCTTAACCTAGGGTTCACGGATAGATTTCAGGGAATCCGTGGACCTGGATGGGAAAACAAGACATTTTTACTTTACCTAATCTCTAACTGAAATTTAGCATTTCCTTGAATTATTTAAAAACCATGATTCTGAGAAATGGTCTGTGGACTTGCCAGACTGCCAAAAGGTTCCATGCCCTGAACACAAAAGGTTAAGAACCTCTGGGCCAGGGGGTTTCTAAGACGACAATCTAATTCTGTCATTTAATGATTCTTTGGTGAGCTCACCTACGCGCTTCCCAACTCAGTGCTGGAGGGTTAGAACGGGGAGAGGGGAGGAAAGGGAAGCCTTGAACCCTATACCAAGGAGGGGTCTGAGTATGACTGGGGACCCAGGAGGATGAAAGGGGCCCCATTCCCCAGAGATGGAGTAGCCTATACCTGAGGTGGAATGAGGGGGCTTGCTATTTGCAGAGGCGTCTATTGTCCATTACCGATGCCGGGAACCTCAGAGGGACATTCTTCCCAACACCCGTCTTTCAGTGCCTGCCTACATGCCTGGAGATGTGTGTGGGGGGACAGTCAGGGATGCCTTCCTGGAGGTGCCCCTGGTCCAGGCTGGAGGGAGCTCTCCAAGCCAGCTGACCAGATCCTCTCCTGGCTGTCTCCTTCCTGTGCAGGCCTGTCCCTCGTTGTGGGCCTAGTCCTCTATATCTCCAGCATTAACGATGAGGTGATGAATCGTCCCAGCGGCTCCGAGCAGTACTTTCACTATCGCTATGGCTGGTCCTTTGCCTTTGCGGCCTCCTCCTTTCTGCTTAAAGAGGTGGGATGGGGCTTAGATTCCTGATGGACTGGAAGCCCTTCTCCCCACTCCCTCTACATGCACATCTGAGGCCCTAAGTTCGAGAGGCTGAGGGAGGGCCTGAAGGGGCCCCTGGGTCCCCGTGGGGGCGGGGCTAGAGCTGGAGTGGGAGGAAATGGGCTGTAGGAGGGAACCCCTGGGTCCCCGAGGGGGTGGGGCTGGGAGCCCGGACACTGCCACGGTTTCTGATCACGGGTCCCCACAGGGGGCTGGCGTGATGTCAGTCTACCTGTTCACCAAACGCTATGCGGAGGAAGAGATGTACCGGCCCCACCCGGCCTTCTACCGGCCCAGGCTCAGCGACTGCTCCGACTACTCGGGCCAGTTCCTCCAGCCCGAGGCCTGGCGCCGAGGCCGCAGCCCCTCGGACATCTCCAGCGACGTCTCCATTCAGATGACACAGAACTATCCTCCTGCCATCAAGTACCCGGACCACATGCACATCTCCACCTCACCATGCTGAGGGGTTGCGCTGCCCCTGCCCAACCCCCCACCCCGACACCTGCTCCTTGGACCCCTTCCTCAGCCCTCCCCCACCCCCCCCCCCCCCCCCCCCCCCCCCCCACCTGCTCCTCCCCCCCCCCCCCCAGCCCCTCACCCTTTACCTGCTCCTCGGAGCCCACCCTCCGGTCCCCTCGGGCCTCGTCCCTTCTTTTCAAGTTTCCTGAGGCTCTTCCCTTATGGCAGACTTCTCCCCTTATGGCCTGGCCCTTTCTCTTCAGTCTTTTCCCTTCTTCCTAATTACTTGCACTTCTTCTCTCCTTCCCTTTATCCTTTGGTCCTTTTCCTTCCCTGAATTACTTCCCCTTCTCAAGTGCCCCTCATTTGCTCCTTCGATCCTCCCCTATTCCTCTGGCCCCTCTTTTGTTTCTTGGGTATCTTCAATGTCAGGCAGCTCCTCACAGAAGAAGACTGCAGGCCAAATTCAAGCCTATGGGTCCTTTCTTCCTCAACACACTGACCCTCATTTCTCCCTGGGTCCATCCAGCTACAGAAATCTCTTGCTCTGTGTCTCTTTACCTCATCTGCCTACGTGGGTAACCACAGTCAGGAGTTGGGAGGGAGCAGGTTGCTACCCTTGACCCCAGCCTTCTCATTCCCTTTGCCCCTGGGCCATCGCCTCCTCCTCCTATCTCCCTATTTCTCTTCCCATCTCTTTTTTTTCCCCCCAGGTCTGTCTCTCCCTTATGTTACTAGGAATCTTTTTGTCTCTGTGTCTCTGTCTCTCTTTTTCTTGCCCTTCTTTCTTCCTTTTCCACACCAGAGGCCCCCTGGGAGGGGGAGAGAAGGAGGCTGACAGGCTGACCCTGCTGCCTGGGTCCCCACCCTCCTTGCTCCTCTCCCCCAAGGCAGGGGCAGTAGCGGGGCCTAGTGGCCCCCCAAACCTCCGAGTCTTCCACCTCTGCTTCCTCTGCACCTCCATCCCTGCCCCCTGCAAAACTCCAGACTTCAGTCCCTCTTAAAGGGTCTGTGCTCTGGGGGACAGCTTGGGCAGGTGTGGGGCCCAGAGGAGGCAAAATAATGTACAATGAACCAGTGGTCCCCCAGTGGTTGGGGGCCAGGGCTTTTAGTCTGCATCTTTGGGGGGGAGGGAGGGAAAACGGGGGCAGGGCATCAGTTAACCCGTCGTTATGCAGCGGGTTTTTAATGAGGCTTGGGGGGAGGGGGCCCAAGTGGGCCAGGGAACTGGGTGGGAGGGTGGCTCTGTTACTTACTATGTATCATATGTAAATACCAACAGAAACTTCAATAAACTCTATTTCAAACACCGGATGTCTGCATTGAGGATTAGGGCAGGGAGTGTGGTGGGGAGGAATCTGGGGCCCTGAGTTTGGGAAGGTGTAGGGTTCAATGGAATGCTGACTCTCCTTTCCGGCCCTCAGTTTCCCCCTTCATAAATTGAAGGGATTGGGCTGCTATTTAAAGGTCTCTGGGTGAATGGCAACATCTGTGGACTGTGGGTCGAAGAGCCTGGCTACCTCTCCAGGTTCTGCCTTTTACTTGGTGAATGACCTTGGGCAAGTGCATTCCCCTCTCTGAGACTGTTTCCAAACCAGCAGAATGGTTGGGTCTGGCATGGCTGCTTCTCCTCTCCCTGTTGACCTTGAGACTCTTTTATTGAGTGACTCGCTTTTGAATCTCTGCTCAGTTCCTCACTATCTGTGTGCCAGGCGACAATTTTCTTCCCCGCTTTGAGCCTTAGGTGGGGAAGATCTACAAAGTGAGGGTGGGACTTGTTGGTCTAATGCCCTCTTTGCATTGGCATCCTCTGATTGGCTGCTTCTCGTTTGGAGCTTTTCCCTTCTCCTTTGTAAGCTCCTTGGAGGCAGGGACTGTCTTTTTGTACTCCCAGAGCCCAGCACAGTGCCTGGCACATGAGAGGCATTTAATAAACGTTTAGGGCAGTTAGGTAGTGCAGTGGATAGAGCACTGGGCCTGGAGTCAGGAAGATCTGAATTCAAATCCAGCCTCAGATACTTTACTAGCTGTGTGCCCCTGGTCAAGTCACTTAACCCCTGTTTGCCTCAACTCCTCATCTGTAGAATGGGGACACACTGGGGAAGGAAGTAGCAAACCACTCCAGTATATTTTCCCAAAAAAACCCACGGACAAAGTCCATGGTCACATAGAGTTGGACACCCTGAACAACAACAAATAAATGTTTATGGATTGGCTGAGCCTCAGTTTCCCTAACTGAAAAAGGAAAGGTTTGGACTTCATAATTTCCAAGGTCCTTCTTTAAATCTGATGATCCTCTGGTCTTTAGGTGCCATTCCAGTTCTGATGTTCTATGATTACAGAACCCATATGATCTCATCACTTCCTCCTTTTTGCCTCAGTTTCTCCCTCTGGAGAAGGAAAGGGCTGGACTGAGAGACCAGCAAGCTTGTCTCCTAGTTCTCCCATCCTGTGACTGGGCTGCTTTGGAAGCCCCATTGCTCCACCCACCTCCCAATAAACCTTCCCTTCGTGAAAGCAATAGGGGGCTGGCAGCATGTCTTTGGAACCTGAAGGGTCGGAGGGAGGTCCTGGAGCTTTCCTCATCTGGGCACTTGAAGTCCTAACGCTGTGGCCATGGGGCGCTCCAGTGAGGCCTGCTTTCCCGTGAAGTACGGGACCCTAATAGCAAACTGAGCTAAGCTTGGTCACTTTAAGAGCGGCACACCTCCCTTCCTCCACCCCCACCCCTCTGCCTTTCTTCCCTCTTTCCTGCTCTGAGTCTGGGGGTCCTGCCGTGGCTGGGGAAGGATCCCCCAATCCCTTCCCTACTCCAGGATTTCAAGAGGATGAGAAGAGGGTTTGGAGCTGAGGCTGGGGGAGGGTAGAAGGAGATGAAAGGGGGGGGTCCTCCTTTTAAAGGGCCCCCACTCTGCTTCCGGTTGAGGCCTGAATCCCGTTGCTATGGGGACAGGAGGAGGTGGAGGGAGGGAGGGAGAGATGCTGCTCCAGGGGAAGATGGAGATGGGGGAGGGGGGCTTGTGCCCCCTTCTCCCCCCTCTAGTGACCTTGGCCACCTCCCGATGGGGAGCCCCCGGAAGCCAGCCCCCCACCTACTTTAGGCAGCCGCAGCTGCAGCCCCCTCCCTGTCTGTCTCTTCCCCCCCTGCCTGTCTCTCATGTCTCTCGCTTCCTGTCTCCTCATTTCTCCCCTGCTCAGTCTCTCCCCATCCGCCTGCTGCCTCCCTATCTCTGTCATTCTACCGTCTCTTCATTGCTCTGCTATCCCAACACGGCCTCTCTCTTCCTCTCGTCTTTTTTTTAACACGTACTCTCTCATTTCTCTTGTTTTCTATTTCTCTCTGACTCTACATCTCTTACATCTCTTTACCTCTCTGTTTCATTCATTCCCCCCCCCCCTCTCTCTAACTCTAGTCTCCCTCCCTTCTTGTCACTGCCAGGCTCCCCCTCTCTCTGAGTCTCCCTCAGTGCCTTTGCCTTCCCTGAAGCCAGACTTTACCCCCTTCCCCCATACCCAAATCCTCCCCTCCCCCATTCCTGCCTCCCTCCCCCTCCCTCCTTTGCTCCCTCCCTCCTTCCCTCCCTCCCTCCCTCCCCTTCTCCAGCTCTTCCCATCACCCAGTGGCAGCAGAACAGAATTCTCTCCTCCCCCGGTTCTCGGGCCGGATCAGCCAGGCCCCCTCATCCCTTGGCCCCTAATCCCAGAAGCCTTGGTCCCTGGGGTACCCTCTTCACCAGCTCCCAATCCCAGGCACCTGGGTCCTCAAGCTGCCCAGCTCCCCCTTCCTCCGGCACTTAAGCTTAGCGGCCGGGGTTCCCTGATTCCCCCTTCCCCCTTCCCCCTTCCCCCATTCCGGAGGCTCAGCTCTCCAGACTCCTGCATTCTCTGGTCCTCCACTTTTCTGAACCCCAACCCCCAGACACCTGGTTCACTGACCCCCAACACCCAAGGCTCAACCCCTTGGACAACTGGCTCTCCCAGCCCCCAATTCTGGACACCTGGGTCCCCTCCCCACCTGCCTCTCCATTCTCCACCCCAGAAGCTCAGCTTCTCAGACAACTGGGTCCTCCAACACCCTGCTCTCAGGCTTCCCATCCCAGCGACTCAGCCCCCACACACCTGGGTTCTCAGCCCCCAAACCCTGTGACCTAGCTCCCTGGACACCTGGGTCCTCTGGACAACTGGGATAGGGGACTTCTTCCCTGTACCCATCTGCCAATCTCAGCGGAGGCCTGACTGCAAGGAGCTCCAGGTGAGGAGGGGGTCATTGTCCAGGAGGGAGGGGCTGGGGAACAGGGCCCCTGGCCACTCAAAGACACTTCCTCCCGGCTCAGGCCCGGTGGATGGAAGGGGGCAGGGGACAGGGGCTGGGGGGGGGCCCCCTCCTGGCAAACCAGGACTACAAAGAGTGTGGGGGGACGCTCCAGGGTCTGCCTGGAGGCAGATCGGAGGGACTGGTGTGTGGGAGGGAAAAGGATGGGGGAGGAGAGGAGGCCTCTTAAAGGCCCCGTTGCCATGGCGACCACCTCCTCTACATCCGGCCCCCCTTTAGCTAATGGGGGGAATGGGAGAGAAACTGAGGCAGCAGCCAAGGTTACTGTGCCCAAGAACCCAGGCATTCTAGGTTCTGATGGAGATCTGGGGGAGGGGGGAGGAGTCTGAGACTGGGGGTGCTGGGGGGAGGGGAAGAAGTAACAGAAGGTGGGAATGGAGAGACAATGCCAGCTGAGTAGAAGCTGGGGGGTCCAAGGAGGGAGTTTTTGGGGTTGGGGTTCTGCCTGTGTTTCTAAACCCCCTTATCCTCCCTGTCTGTCAGAGCTCTGAGCTGTGGGGGTTGTGAGTGCCAAGGGAGAGAGAGTAGTAAAAAGGAATTTTTCTTTTTCCTTCTCTGTGCCTCAGTTTCTTCCCCTGTAAAATAAGTTTGGACTAATCATTTCTTCAGGTTCCTTCATTTTCTACTGAGCTGTGAATCTGGCATCTATAAGATTGTAGGAGAGTGTTGGAAGTCAGGCTAAGGGGGTGAAGGAGGATAAGGTCAGGGGGTGCTTTGAGCAGTGAGGGGAAAAAGTAGGTGGGGACAAGAAAATAAGCCACAAGGATCAGTGGTCATCAAGGAAGGACTCTAGGAATGGGGGAGAAAATTCCTTCACCATGGGGTCCCTACCCTGTCATCTCCCTAAGATCTCCACTCTAAGTCTCTGTGGGGCATGGAGAGATTAGGGGGAATTAGGTTTAGGATGAGAAATTTTGGGTCTAGTAGATAGAGGTCATGGGGGTACAGGGGGAGTGGGACGAGGAGTACTGTGAAGCAGGAGTTACACGAGATGGGGACTAGAGCATAAGTCAGGAGGGGCATGGCTACTGACAGAAGGCTTGGGGCGCCTGGGAGATATTTTTAAGGGGATCTTTTCTTTCTAATCATTGTTCTCTGGGGCACTAAACTGAGAGGAATGGGAACTCGTGGTAGGGGGAGAGAGGGGAATCTGAGTCCTTTGTATGCACTGATTTTCTCCCCCAGTAAAATGAGGTGGATGGAAGGGAGCAGGGGACAGGGGTTTGAAAACTTAGGATTCTGTGAGATTGGGGGTGGGGGTGGGGTCAACCGTCAGGAATCATGGCATTCAAGGTCAAGACGGGGCAGAGGTTGCCACGGAAGAAGGAGATGTAATAGAAGGTGTCCGTGGATACTGACAGCCCAGGGAGCTTGAAAGGGAGTGCTTTGGGCAGTCTGTTTCTAACTCCTGATTTTTTTTTGTTTCCCCCAAACTCCGAGATTCGAAGGCTGGGAATGTCTGAAGGTGGATTTTTGAGCCCCTTATCTTTTCTAAGCCTCAGTTTACATCTCTGTTAAATGGCCAAGATATTCTATAATAATTTTAAATTGGGAGAGGTAGTCTAGATCATAGAATCATAGGTTTAGATCCAAAAAAGATCAGAGAGGCCACCTTCTAGGGTGAACCCCTCATTTGACAGATGAAGAGACCAAAGGACAGGAAGGTGACATCATTTGCCCAGGGTCACGCAGCTAGTGGCTGAGGCAGTATCCGAGCCCAGATCATCCTTACTCCAAGGATCCTGTGGGCAGAGGTGGATGTAACAAAAGATGGGGACACATGGTTGAAGCAGGGAGACAGTAGCATCTGAGTATTGAACTTGGAGTCAAGGATCCGAGTTCAAATTCTGCTTTAGACCTTAGTCTAGTCACTTAACCACTTTCAATCTCAGTTTCCACATCTATAAAATGGGGATAACAATAATAACACCTCCCTGGGAGGGATCGTTGTGAGGATCAAGTGAGATAATGTATTTAGAGTGCTTTTCAAACTCTGGAGAGCTCTGTAATGGTTAACTGCTGTTGTTATTGTTGTTATTATTTATTCTAGCAAATATTCAGGGAAGGAGTCATTAGGGGATTGGGTTCCTGCCTTTCCCCCCCTCCAATCCTTATTCTTCTTTCCTTTTCCTCCTGGGCTTAGAACTGCAGGCTTTAGAGATGGCCAGAATGAAAGAAAAGAATTTAAGTCCTTTTCCCTCTATGGATCTCAGTTTCCCCATCTGTGAAACGGGGGGCTGGACTGGAATATTTAAGTTCCCTACTAGTTCTAAATTTTATAATCCCATGAGATTGGGACATGTTGGCATGGGGCCAAAAGGTCAAGGAAGAGAACCTGCGGTGTCTGTATTAAGTCCTTACTGTGTGTTAGGTACCACACCAGGAACTGGGGACACGAATACAAAAGTGAGATTGCCCTTCCCTCAAGGGGCTGGCATTCTAGGACGAGGGGACCCTGTGTTCTCAGATGAGTAGGGCATGATATGTACAGAATAAATGCACAGCTGGGGGGAATCAGGAAAGGCCTGGAAGAAGGAGGAGTTTGAAGAGGCTAGGGGTTTTTAAAAGTGAGGTGGCAGATAGGGGAATGGCCTGGGCAAAGGCATGGAGGTGGGAGATAGGATGTCCTCTATGGGGAACAATAAGTAGTGGGTTTGGTTGGAGCATAGAGTTCATGATGGGGACTGAGTGACCAGCCCAGAAAGATCGCTGGGATCCAGATTACGGGACTGGGTCCAGGAAGGAGTGCCGAGGAAGCTTGAGGCAGAGAGGATTGATTCATAGCTTCTGAGAAAGGATTGGGGGAAGTAGGGAGGGGGCTCTAATCCCTGTCCTCCTGTCTATCTCTGTAGCCACTGACCATGGCAGCCCGCTGACCCCCGTGCTCAACTGCCCGCCGCTGCCTCCTTGCTACTTGGCACCAGCCCCGCGGGGGTCCCGTCTCGCCTGAGCCTGCCCGCCCCCCGCCGCAGGCACGGCCCCTCCCCCGCTGCCCCGGTGGTGGCCGGCGGCCCCCCGGCTGCCAGCTTTCAGACTGGAGTCCCTGAAGCGCTGGACAGAGGCTCGGGGCCTGTGGTGTGAGAAGGGTGTCCAAGTGCTGCTGACCACGGTTGGTGCCTTTGCCGCCTTTGGCCTCATGACCATCGCCATCAGCACCGATTACTGGCTCTACACCAGGGCCTTCATCTGCAACACCACCAACCTGACCGCCTCTGCCTCCGAGGACCCCCCAGCTCGAGGGCCTGGCGGCGTGTCAGAGAAGAGGGACCCCGGGGGGCTGACCCACTCGGGCCTCTGGAGGATCTGCTGCCTCGAAGGTACAGCATTCTCCACCGATTTTCCCCCGGCTACCGTTCTGGTGTTGTGGGAGGCTCTGAGTGCCCTCCTTTGTAGCCCCAGCTTCTCCCTTTGCGAAATGGAAGCGTATTAGACCATCTTTTGGTTGGATAACTCTATCCCGGCCCCTTTCTTTCTCCTCTCCTCAGGCCTTCCCAGGCCTTCCATTTCCACCCTTCTGGAGTGGGAGGAGTGTTGGCTCTGACTCAGTGATCTCTGAGCTTTCAATGCCGGCTCTGACCTTCTGGAATTTTATGGTGCTGTTCATTGCCTGGGGAAGAGAAAGGGAAGGTAAAGGGAGGGAATGAGCATTTATATAGCACCTACTGGGTGCCAGGCACGGTACTAAGTGCTTTACAGTTATTATCTCATTTTATTCTCACGACAACCCTTCAAGGGAGTTGCTGCTATTATCCCTATTTTACAGTTGAGGAAACTGAAGCAGAGGGAGGAAAGACGAATCGCCCAGAGTCACACAGCTGGACTTGAACTCAGATTTTCCCAACTCCAGGCTTCCTGCTTTATCCACTGAGCCGGACTCTCCTCCTCCCCTCCTTTCCTGCCTCAGTTTCTGCATCTATAAAATGGGAGCTTAGGGTTTGACCCAAAATTCATGCTGGTTATTGAACATCTTCCAGCTTTGACATTGTGAGGTTCCATGATTCAGGGTTCCGTTCTCCCTCTTGCCTCTTTCTCTCCCATGTCCCATTTCTCCCTTTGTAAAATAGGGGAGACAGGTTGGTATCAACATCCGAGGTTATCCTCTTCAGCTCAAACTCTGAGCTCTTTGAGAGCAGGGACTCCCCGCCCCCCCATTTTATACTCCCAGCACTTAGTACAGTGAGTGGTACATAGTAGGCACTTAATAAAAGCTCGTTGATTCAGTGACTGCTCATGTCCTCTTTCCTACTCTTCTCCTCATCCTGCCCAAGGTCCCACACCTGTAAAATGAAGGGGAGGCTGGGTTCCATTCCGAATGGCAGAATCTCAGGGGTCTTTGACCTCTCGCTTCTAAGGCAAGTCAAGAAAGAGCAAGCATTTAAATGCCTACTATGTGCCAGGCAGGTTGCTGAGCATGGAGGCAGGGGGTGGTGAGGACACACAAAGCTTTCAAGGACCTCACAGTCTCACACTACTATTCTCTCTCCTCTCTCCTTCCGCACCTCAGCTGCCCCCTCTGGGAAGTGGGAAGGGTCTGCTTGGCGGGCTCTGAGCCCGTACCTTGCTCAAAAGTTCAGAGATTGTTCCCTTCCTTTCTCTCTCTCTCTCTCTCTCTCTCTCTCTCTCTCTCTCTCTCTCTCT
>NW_020953976.1:380609-386960 GCF_900497805.2 Vombatus ursinus
CTCTCTCTCTCTCTCTCTCTCTCTCTCTCTCTCTCTCTCTCTCTCTCCCCTCTTCCTGTGTCTCTTCCTCTGTCTCTGTCCCTGATCTTGATCTTTTCTCCCCCTCTTCCTTTTGCCTCATTGCCCCTTTTCACCCATCCTCCCTGCACATTATATCTATTGTCCAACTCTGGGTCTGAACTCCTCCCTGCTTCCCTCACCCCCCACTGCCACTTCTCCGGGGAGGAAAATGGAGGCCAACGGAGGGAAAGGGACTAGGTCATACAGAGAGGTGGGCTCCCAACCCTCAATCTAGGGCTATTCCCATTCCCTTTTCCAGAGAGAAAAGTCCCCCCAGACCCCCAGAGAGCCCCTATTGGGGGCCTCAAATTTAGTGAAGAAAACAGAGTGGGGGGACCTCGGGCAAATCCTTTCCCTTCTCTTCAACCTTAGTATCCCTCTCTGTGAATTGTGTGTGTGGGGAGATCTCTCTGGTCCCTCCCAACTTGAGCGCTCTATGATGCTAGGTTGTGGACGCCCCCAGGGTAACTGCTCCCCTGCCTCTCATGCACACTCCTACATCCCTTTTCCCTCTGTCTCTGGGACTCTAGCCTCTTACCAGGCCAGAGAAAGAGGTCGGTCAGTGGGCTGCTCTTTTGCAAGTGGCCAGAACTGACTCCTCCATCCGAGTGAAGGAGAGGGAAGAGGGACCCAGTGAGACGTGGGCCTCCCCACCACTAATCTCCATCTCCCCCCTCCCCAGGGCTGAAGCGGGGTGTCTGTGTGAAGATTAATCATTTCCCAGAAGACACAGATTACGACCATGACAGTGCAGAGTACCTACTCCGTAAGTGGGGGCTGGGAATTGGGGGTGGGACTTGCCTCCCCAACTCAGAGGGTGGAGCCCAAATGCTCATCTTTGAAGCCCATTGGCTGCGATCCCCTGGCTTTTGATTGGCTGTGGAGACTCTTCCATGGGAACGGAGCTCAGGGAGAATCTGATATTCTGATCAGTCAGCCTTGGAATCCAGAACTGGGATCGGCCCCTCTCATTGGGATGTAGAGGACTCCCAGGAGGCACTAAGTTCTGATTGGCTCCTTCTTCCTCAGAGTTGATCACGAATCTGAGAAATTGGTCCTGGGCCTTGGGAACAGGAAAGTGGGGAGAAGGGGAGGGGGGAGGGAGGGGCTGCGTCTGACCTCGCCCTGGTTCTCTGCCAGGTGTGGTCCGAGCATCCAGCATCTTCCCCATTCTCAGCGCCATCCTTCTGTTGCTGGGGGGCGTGTGTGTGGCTGCGTCTCGAGTCTACAAGTCCAAGAGGAACATCATCCTGGGGGCTGGTATCCTGTTTGTAGCCGCTGGTGAGGGCTGAAAGAAGGGGGGAAAGGGGAAGGAACCTGGAAGACAGGAGAGGGGAGGGAGACGTAGAATCTCAGAATGAGGTACCAACCCCATTTCACTGAGGGAGGATGTTGGAAGCCTCGTTCAAGGTCATGTCTAGGTCAAGGGCAGAACCCTTTAGGGTTGGGACCTCAGAGAGAGGAGGAGTTCAGAAGGAAGAGAAGGGTCCTGGAGAGGCGGGAGTTTAAAAGAAAGAGGAGGAGGAGGGCGAGAGGGAGGGCCTTAGACAAGAAGGGGGGAGTTTGGGAAGAGAGAGGTTAGGGACTGGGATAGAGGCAGGGATTTAGCGCGAAAGGAGAGAGAGCTGAGGATGGGCAAGAATTAGGGAAAAGGAGAGGAGTTTAGAAAGGGAGGAGCTTGGAAGAGGTGGCTTGACAGGAGGCGAGGGGACCTGAGAAAGGGGAGGGTCTTAGAAAAAAGAGGAGGAGCTAGACTCAAGGGGAAGGCGGAGCTTAATAGAGGAAGGCGGGGCTTAACCGGCATGGGGAGAGGTGTAGGAAAACGTGGAAGGGCGGGGCTTAGACGAAGAGGCGGGGCTCAGAAGGTGAGTTTAGAGGAAGGAAAGAGGGTGGGGCCTATGGAAGGCCGGACGGAGAGGGGAGGGGCTTAGAAAGAGGAAACTTTGGCACTTCGGGGAACTGGAGAGACTTAGACGGGTGGGAGGGGATGGGCGGCAAGGAGGCGGGGCTCAGGGCAGGGAGGACAGCTGTCCAGCGGCAGCCGCCGTCGTCGAGGCTGGCTCGGGCTGACAGTCGCGCCCCCCCCCCCCCCCGCCCCGTCCCCCGTGTTGTGTGTCTCTCTGTCCGCCCGCTCGTCCGTCCTGCCGTCCATCCGACCGTCGGTCCGTCGCGGCCGGCCAGGCCTCAGCAACATCATCGGCGTGATCGTGTACATCTCGGCGAACGCGGGCGAGCCGGGCCCCAAGCGCGACGACGAGAAGAAGAGCCATTATTCGTACGGCTGGTCCTTCTACTTCGGGGGGCTCTCCTTCATCCTGGCCGAGATGATAGGCGTGCTCGCCGTGAACATCTACATCGAGAGGAACCGCGAGGCGCACTGCCAGTCACGCGCGGACCTCCTCAAGCCCGGCGGCCGGGCCGGGGGCGGCGGCGGCAGCGGCGGCGGGGGCGGGGGTCCCCCGTCGGCCATCCTCCGCCTGCCCAGCTACCGCTTCCGCTACCGCCGCCGCTCGCGCTCCAGCTCCCGCTCGAGCGAGCCCTCGCCCTCCCGGGACACGTCTCCCCAAGGCTTCCCCTCCACGGACATCTCCATGTACACGCTGAGCCGCGACCCGTCCAAAGGCAGCGTGGGCGCCGGGCTCGGGGGGCCGCCCGGAGGCGCCGCCGGCGGCGGCGGCGGCGGCAGCGGCGGGGGCGGGGGCGGAGCGGGGGGTCCGTACGGGACGGCTGAGCGGGAACGATCCGGTTCGGGCTTCCTGACGCTGCACAACGCCTTCCCCAAGGAAGCCAGCGGGGTGACGGTGACCGTGACCGGTCCGGGCTCCGCCCCCGGGGCCGCCGGGACCCTGAGCAAAGAGGCGGCAGCGAGTGGGGCATCTAACACCAACACCCTGAACAGGAAAACCACGCCGGTGTAGGGGCTGGGCCGGCTGGGGGGTGGGGGGTCTTACCTGGCCCGGCAGAGGGACCACAGGGGACCCCTGACAAATAGAAAGAGAAGTCCAGACCGTGTGGCTGAGGATTGGCAGAGACCTAGAGACAGTGAGAGACAGAAGGTGGACAGAGAGAGCCTGAGAGAAGGAAGAGAGCCATGGGGAAATAGAGGCACAAAGAGGGGGAGACTGCAGACAGAGACGGAGCAGACATTTACATGTACCCACAATGCCACGCATGTCTCTCTGTCATAGAGACAGAGGCCAGGAGATGCTGGGACACAGAAGGAAAAACAAAGAAACCCAGCGTGTGGAATCCCTAGTGCTTAGCACAGTGCCTGGCGCACACCGTAGGAGCTTGAAATGTTTATTGTCTGACTGTGTGGACAGATGAAAGAGAAAGAGAAGGACTCACGGAAGGGCAGGCAAGAGAACCAAAAAGGACAAGGGAACAGAGAGGAGATGTGAAGACAATGAGTGTCTAGAGACAGGGAGAGAGTGAACTAGTAAGACAAGTGATACAGAGGAACAGACATTAATAATAAAAACAAAATTAACATAAAACTAATAAAAACCCAAAAGAATGTAGAGACAGAAGGAAGACAGACAGCTATGTGTACATCTCTGTCTCTTTCTCTATGTATACATATATGTCATCAAATACAGACGATGTGAGCACAGAGATGTGGAAATGGAGAGACACAAAGACAGACAAAGGTACAGACGGACAGAGGTCTGTATCAACCAACAAATACACGTTATCTCTGGACACAGAGACATTGAGCCAGAGATCAGGGGACCCAGGGAGAAGGAGGGATAGAAATATGGAAGCTGGGAGGGAGAGATGGGTGGATGGAGACAGAGAACTAATGGATACAAGAGACATGCTGAAGGACCATGGCAGAGCCCAGGCCAGAGGAGTCAGGGACAGGTCAGGCCAAGCTTCATCTGGTCAGCCATTGTTACTTGGAGACAGGATCCAAGATCTGCCTCCATCCCTGCCTCTCTGATGGGCCTGGTTCTGGCTCCTTGTCCCGCTGAGGCCCTAGTCCTGGTTCCCACCTGGGGCTGCAGGCTCGGGGCTGAGGCTGCATGGACCACCCGGTAAGGGTGTCCCGTCTAATAAAGGTGATGATGACAACAGTGTGGGCTGTCATTTCAACACCCCCAGCTTTATCCCCCCCATAGGGGAAGCCCAGATATCATCTCTCCCTACCTCGGAAGGACCCAGGCATCCCTTTCCCCCAGTCCCTGCCCTCTCAAGAACCCAGGCATCCAGGCTCCAGCTCCTCCCACCCTCAGCCTCCCTCCACTTGTTCCCTTAAAATACCCACAACAGGTGCGGGTGTTACTTACATGGAGGGGCCCAAAATAGCCCCAGAGGCCCTGGTCAGGGGGAGGGCCGCCTGTCTGTCTGTGTGGGTCAGGCGAGAGGCCACAGCCAGAACAGAGAATGCTGGGTGCAGTGGTGCTGGTGACCCTGGCCAGCCAAGCAGAGGAGTGGGGCTGGGGGCTGGGGACCAGGGGCCGAGCCTAAGCCTGAGCCTGGAGGCCCAGCTGGCCACCTGGGGCCTGGGGGAGCCCACCGGACCCTTTCTCCCCCAGCCGCCATGATGTGGTCTAACTTTTTCATCCAGGAGGAGGAAAGACGCCGGGCCGACACAGTACGGAGGAGAGCCCAGAGGACTGGCCTGGCCCGTGAGCGCCGTGGCCCCATCAAGCTGGCCCTGCTGCTGGCCGGTATGGGCACAGCCCTGGCGGTACTGGCTGTGGGCACCGAGTTCTGGGTGGAGCTGGGCACCAAACGGGGCAATGGCACAAGTGGTGTGTGTGAAGCTGCCCACCTCGGGTTGTGGCGAGTGTGTGCCAAGAGGCTCTGGTTGGAAGACCTGCCCCCCAACAGGGAGACCTGTGGCCCTGCTGAGTTACCTGGAGGTGAGGACCACTGGTGCTCCCACTGGTGAGAAGGGAGAAGGGAGCGAGAAGCAGGAAAAGGGACTGTGGGCTCAGGGCAGGCAGCTAGGCCAGCCCCCTCCTTTTACAGAGAGGAGAACAGGCTCAAAAAAAAAAAAAAAACCAGCGGCTCACAAGTAGTGAGAAAGTGAGTCAGAGAC
The DNA here is from genome assembly GCF_900497805.2 of Vombatus ursinus. NCBI lineage: Eukaryota > Metazoa > Chordata > Mammalia > Diprotodontia > Vombatidae > Vombatus > Vombatus ursinus. The sequence goes on from NW_020953976.1 coordinate 385,717, forward strand.
ACAGAGAGATAGAGCTAGAGACTGAGACACAGAGAGGCAGAGATGTGGAGAACTCTAGGAAACAGAGAGATGGTCTGAACTTCTGACTGATTGGACAACGTGATGAAACTACCCAGACTTGTCTGGGAGTACAGCCTAGGACTTCCAACTGCTCTGAGGAAAGGTGGAGACAGTTAAGACGTCTGACCACCGCCTGAGAGACATAGAGACAGGCCAGCTTTCTGACTTAACAGCTCACGGGGAAAGAGATGATGATTTCAGACTGCCCAGACAGGATTGTGAGATGCCTTCATGTCCTAGGGAGACACGATGGGACAATGCATGCTGTCCTAGGGAGATGTGGAGACGGACCTAGGGCGCAGGCTGCCCTGTGGGAGACTCAGACATAACCCAGAAAGCCCTAGGGGGCTATAGAGACAGGCAAGCTCTCCGGCTTCCTGGGGAGACTGAAACGCTGCCACCACCGCTGCCTGCCCAGGAGAAGCAGTCTGAAGTGGCCTGGAAAGACAGCCTGGCCCTCTGACTCTCACACATCCCCCGACCCCTGGAGCAATCCAAATGGTCCAGATGTCTGATCTCTCCGGGAAGATGTGGTAGAAAGAACCCAGAACTCTGAGAAAGGATGATGGCCCAGACTCCTGATGGCAGAGGGAGAATGTAGGGACTGCCCAAACCTGACCTCCTGGGGACATAAGTATCGGGGCCAGACCTCTGACCACCTTAGGAGAGAAGGAGAGATGGCCCAGACTTCTGAGCTCTCCAGAGATATGGTGAGCCCAGACCTTTGGCCCCACCGGGAGCCTGTAGAGACAGCTAATACCTCTGACCTCCTGGGGAATCAGGCATGCAGCCCAGATCTTGGCTTGCCTGGGGAGAGATGGGCATGACCCAGCCCTCTGAGTTCCACTGGAGACGACGAAGAGACAGTCCATACCTCTAAAGCCTACAGGGAGGCGTGGGTCAGAGCCCAGACCTCCGGCTGGATCAGAGACAGCCCAGACCCCTCGCTACCCCTAGAGAAACAGAGAGGAGTCCCTGACTTCTCATTGTCCCAGGGACATGTAGGGATGCTTAACTCTTTGGACCTCTTGGAGAAGGGGACACAGCTGCCCAGACTTTGGACTGCCTTAGAGAGAGACAGATAAGATCTAGGGGCCATAGTTCCCCAGGGAGGCATGGATATTGATCCAGGCCTCAGACTGCCCCAGGAAGACAGACTGGACCCCGGGACAGACTTCAGGGGA
>NW_020953976.1:386970-400022 GCF_900497805.2 Vombatus ursinus
AGACAGACTGGACCTTGGGACAGACTTCAGGGGATGGCCCAGGCCTCAGACTGCCCTAGGAAGACAGACTGGATGCTGGGACAGACTTCAGGGGATGGCCCAGGCCTCTGACTGACTCTGATATACCTAGAGAAGCCCTAGACTCTGGACTGTCTTGGGTAATGGCAGGAGGTGGGCAAGACAGAGACCACCCAGACCTCTGATTGCTCAGTTGATGTAGAGGCAGTCTAGGTTTTTGACTGCCCAGGGGTACACAGAGATGGCCCAACCTCTGACTCCCTGGGGAGACATAAAAATGGCCCTGACTGTGCGAGGGACTATGCGAAAGAAGACAGACTGAGAAAGATGAAGGGAAGGCCCAGAACTCTGCCCAAGCCCAAGGGTACAAAGGTGGCCCAGCCCTCTGACTGGCCCAGGAAGCTGCAGAGATGGCCCTGCTGGGACCACCCTGGGGAGAGAAAACTGGCCCACGTGACTGACCACCCCACTGAGATGGAGGGAGAAAGGTCTCCCAGAGACCCCTAGGACTCCTGGGCAAATCTGAGACAAGAGGAAACCCTGGGGAGATGCACAGACTGATACAGGGAGAAGAACCCAAACACGGAACCCAACCCTCCAGCCGGCCCAAGCCATCTTCAGGCTACGTCTGATTGCTCCCAAAAGAGCTGGAATTGCGTACTGCTCCTGGGAGATGTGGAGGCAGCCTACACCTTTTATGGACTTGGGGAGCTGGAGAGATGACCAGACCTTTGACCCGCACTGGGAGACGCAGACACATCCCTGATCGCCAACCATGTCTGGGAGACTGGGAGGCCACCTGGAGTAACAGCTGTCCTGGGGAGACAGACAGATGATCCCCACCTGGGACTGCCCTGGGACGGGGTAGATGGTGAGATACCCCTGACCTCAGAGCAACTCAGAGAAAAGTAGAGCTAGGCAGACCTCCGACTTCCTTGAGAATTTGTGGCGATATCCTGGACCTCGGCTTCTGTGGGAGACAGAGAGAGAGAGCCCTGGAGGACGAGAATGGACAGAATTAACTTACTTGCCTAGAGGGCCATGGGAGTAGCCTGGAATTCTGACCACTGGGAAGGGAGAGAGAAATGGAGAGGGAACCTGGACTGGGGAGCAGCCTGTGTGGACAACGATGTCTCAGACTTCTGATCCATCTAGTAGACACAGGAGAAGTCGGGGTCATGTCTGATCAAAAAACAGAGAAGGCTCAGACCTTTCCAAACTAGAAGGTTGGGCTGAATCTAATAAGATGAATTCAATAAGGATAGTTTTATAGTCTTAAGCCCGAGTTTAAAAAAGTCAATGTTGAAGGCATCAGAGGAGGGTAGTGTGCCTAGGCTAGACAGCAGTTCACCTAAGGAAAGGGGGAAAAAAGATCTGTAGGGTCTTAGTGGACCACAAGCTTAATGTGAAGCAGTAGTGGCCGTGAGATAAGGCAGCACAGAAAGCCAATGGGATGTTGGGCTACATTATTACAGGCCCAGCTTCCAGGAACAGGCAGATGAGAGTCTCATTTCCTGGGCCCTCATTGGATCTCGTGTTCAATTCTGGGAACCACTCTTTGAGAAAGATACTGGTAGATGGGGAGTGTCCAGAAAAGTGCAGCCAGGGTGGTGAAGGGCCTTGAATCCGTGAAATATGAGGCATGTGGAGGCACCTGGTGAGTGGAGCTTGGAGAAGCCAGGACTCCTGGGGTGGGTGTGGGGGGGTCATGAGGGAGCGGCAGGCTGCTTGCTGCAAAGGGAGGGCAAAGGAGCGCGACCAGGAGTGACCCGGGCCCTGCAGATGCTGCTGCTTGGGGAGGGGCAGGGCTGGACTGGATGTCTCTGAGGTCCCCCCTCTGTGACTCAGAGAGGAATCCAGGCGGCTCAGACTTTGGCCCAAACTGTCTCTGTCAACCAGAGAATGGACTCTGGGAGGTGAGAGATGGAGGTGAGGTCCGGCCCCGCCCCAGGGGATCACAGATGCAGCCAGCTCTGGGAGCCACGACCCCCAGGCTATGGGGGGAAAGGGTCCAGACCTCTAACCTCCCTAGGGGAGACTAGGCCCTGTTGGGGACGCGCCTGTGCTACAAGGACCGCCCCCTTGCCAGCCTGACTCCTTCCCTGCGCCTTCTGTTGCCTTTGGAAGCCCCACCTCCCTCCCTCTCCCTCTCTCTCTTGCTCCCTAGAGATCCCTGTCTCCCTCCTGCCAAGATTACCCAGCTCTCTGTGTCTGTCTCCTTTCCTGCTTCTCCCTTTATCTGCCTCCCCCTAATACTCGTGTCTCCCCGTGCCTCTGTCTTTCTCTGTCCATTTCTCTGCCTTTATGTCTCTCTGACTCTGAGTAAGCGCACCCTGTATGTCTCCCGCTCCCTTTTTTCTTCTCTGCCTTCCTCTTCCACACTCACTCAATCTTTTTATCTCTGCTCAGTCTGTTTCTCTATTCCCCTCTTCCGTTTGCTTCCCTTTCCTTATCTTCTTTTGACTTCTCTCTCTGTCTCTCCCTCTCTCTGTCTCTGTTTCTTGTCTCTCTCTTCCTTTCTGTCTCTCTCTCTCTGCCCTGCCTCTCTGTCTCCCTCTTTCTGTCTCCCCCTCTCTCTGTCTCTCTCTCTCTCCCTCTCTCCGTCTTTGTCTCTGTCTCTCTCTCTCTTTCCCTCTCCCTCTCTCCCTTCCTCTCTCCTCCATCTGCACCCGTCTCTTTATCTTTTCACCTTTCTTGTTTTGTGCTGTCAAGCACAGGGAGGCTGGTGCTCATTATTCCCATTTCACAGAAGGGGAAGTGGGTGCGTGGATGACAATGACAGGGCTTCCTCTCTTCCTTTGTCCTTCCATCTGCCTCTCTTCCTTTCCCTGACTTGAGTCTGGTCCCCAGTGTCAGCATTCCCCAAGTGTCCCCGTGTCATCATCCCCCCAAGTGTCCCCCTATGTCAGCATCCCCCAAGTGTCCCCCTATGTCAGCATCCCCCAAGTGTCCCCCCTTGTCAGCATCCCCCCAAGTGTCCCCCCACATCAGCATCCCCCTGTGTCAGCATCCCCCAAGTGTCAGCATCCCCCAAGTGCCCTCTGTGTCAGCATCCCCCCAAGTGTCTGTGTCTTCTTCCCACAGAGGCAAACTGCTCTTACTTCCGATTCTTCACCTCAGGGGAGAACAACCAGATCCTGCAGAGGACAACTAAGAAAGGTAGGGCCTCTTAGCCCTTGGGTTTGGTGCCTCCCCTGCCAAGATTCTGGCTCAGGGACCCTCAAGGAGCCTGAAGGGACCTCAGAAGTTATCTGGTTCCACTCCACACCCATTTTACAGATGAAGAAACTGATGCCATAGAGATGGAGCGACTTCCCCAAAGTTGCATGGGCAATTAGTGGCAGGCTCCTCTTTCCAGCAGCCCCACTGCTTGCCTTCCCCAGATAGGCTCTGATGGAGGGTCCTCTGACGTTCCTGTTCCCCCCTCTCCCCTCCCAGAGCTAGGAGTAGCTGCTGCCGTCACTGCCACACTGGCCCTGGCTATCACGGTCCTGGGCTGCATCTGTGTCATCATGGTGCTCAGCAAAGGGGCCGAGTTCCTGCTCACACATGCAGCAGTCTTTTTCAGCCTCTCAGGTAGGGAGTGGTCCACCCAGGCGCCAGTCTGCCCAGCTCCCCAAACTGCTAATGCCCAGTGGACTCCCTCCAGTCCTAAACCTGGGGATTTGCATCGTTCAGCACAGTTGCATGCTGGGAGTTGTGGTTTCCAGAGACAGTATCTCGTAACGGACTCTAGGGGCAATAGAAATCTCCAAGGACCGTTGTACTCTGGGAGTTGTAGTTCCTAGAGCCCGCGTAGCCCTCAGCCCAGCACCCGGCACACAGTAAATGCTTGTGACTCCTTGCCTGCTGCAGGGACTATTGCATTCTGAGATTTGCAGTCCCCAGGGACTGCGGGCCAGGAGCTGGGGACCCTTGGGGTCTGGGCCGCCCAGTGGAGCACTGGGCTGCCTTTTTTCTATTCTCTGCCCACAGGAGTTTTGTTGCTGGTGAGCCTGGAGCTGTTCCGTCAGGGGGTCCGCGAGCTGCTGGCCAGGACTGGGCCGGGCCCAGCCCCTTGGCTGGGTTATGAGTATTCCTGGTCGGTGGCCTGCGCCCTCGCAGCCGCTGCCCTTCTGCTCCTGGGGGGCGGCTCCTTCCTGCTCCTGGCCCTGCCCTCCCGCACCTGGGGCACGTGCTGCCGTCAGCAGCCAGCTAACCGTGGCGGTGGAGGTGCGGGAGCCACCTAAGTAACGGCTCCCCAACAGATCCGCTCTGAACTCCGGCCCAGCCACACGCCTTGGAGCTGCTCAGAGATCCACCCAACCTTAGAGAGTGGATCTCCTCGGATCTTAACTCAGTCTCAGGGACAGCATATCCCTTCCTGGCGCCCAAGAGTCGATCTTTCTGATTGTTGGCTGACTCCAAGGAAGAGGGCCTTTCGGTTCCAGTGAATCAACTCCGGTTCCCGTTTGGACCTGCATCACTTGCCGGATCACAGAGAGCAGACCTCTTCCTATACCTGCGTGTCTCTGAGGATTAGATTCCTTCCTCTCCCCTCTCCTCCCTCCTCCGCCCGTACCCCCACCCCACCCCTAAATGGCCGGGAGTAGATCCTTTCTGGCTCCAAAGGGCCCTGGGAGGGGCTCCTACGCTCTCTCCCTGGACAAGGGGGGTGGTGGTGGTGGTGGTGGTGGATTCCTTGCTACCCCTGCCCATCCATGGGGAGTGGACCCTTTACCAGTGCCTCCCTGAAAACTTTTCACCTTCTCCCTGTCCTGTGTCCTTTTTCCGATTCTGGAGACCACTGGCTCCCCTCCAATGGACCATGCCCTCTCCCTCCCTTTGTATATATGTTGTGTCATATATCTCTGTGCTAAATGGGGGGGGTGGTAATAGGGATGGGTTCTTACAGACGAGGGTCCCTGGGGAGGCAGGTGGGGACCTGATATGGGCAGGGAGAAATCTTAAGGGATTCCTCTCCTTTGCCCTAATTTATTTATTGGGAAATGAAATGTGCCTGGAACATGGCAAAGTTGTGGGCTGGGGCCGCTTGGGTTCCCTCTTCATCTTCTACAGCCCAGGATTAAATGATTAGGAATTGAAATGATGTCAAGTGTGTCGGTTTCTTCACAAGTAGATGGGGCAGGAGATAGCATACTAGGGTCTCTGGGATAGCATACTGCCCACGGACACTCCTCATGTTGTCCCCAATGCCACAGTCACACAGCAAACAGCCTGCTTTCCTGACAACTCAGGGTCCCTGAAAGAAAGGGCCTTTTTGTTGTCAGAAACTAACTCCAGACACTTCCATCCCCCTGGAAATCAGAACCCCTAGACACAAAATTGGGCATTCTTCAATGGTTATGATTTCACAAACTTGGTCATAATCTGCTTTTATGCAGAAAAGAACACAATGAGTATTAGACACCATAAGTCCAATGCCTCCTTTGTTTTACATATGGGGAAACTGAGGCCAGAAGCAGGAACCCATCCATGGTTATATAGCAATTGTACAATGACCAGATCTTAGAGTTAGAAGAAATACCTTTGAAATAAACAAGGCATTAGAGATATTAATGCAAGGAAGCAAATTGAACTTTATTGAGCATTGGTGGGACAAAACCTATGATGAGTTTGTAGAACTGGCTGGGTGTACTGGAAACAGGATAAGTAAGAGAGGTGGGGTGGGATTGTATACTAAATAGGTAGAATCACAGGAGGAAATCCAAGAAAACGATTGGGGAAATGTGATGGAGAAGTTTGGGTGAAAAGTCGAAGGAAGGAGAAATTGAAGTAATTTTGTCAAAAGAATATATTACAGACTACCTGCACAAAAAAGGGGAAAAGACAAAGGATTTAGGAAACAGATCACCAAGGAGCTGGCTCAGAGGCATGGGGACTTCTACCGTGCGGATGTGCTCCGCTGCTCCCACTCTCATAGCTAAGGCTCGTAGAACTCTTTAAGACTCACAAAGCATCTGACAAATATCATCTCATTTGATCCTTACCACAACCATGGGATGTAGATGCTCCCCATTTTATAAATGAGGAAACTGAGACAGACAGGGCTTAAGTGGCTTGTCCAGAGTCCTGAAGTTTGCGAGTGTTAGAGACAGACCTTGAATTCAGGTCTTCTTGACCCTAGCTCCAGCACTCAATCCACCGAGCTACTGAGCTGCCTCAGGAGGCATCACTTTATCATTCAATGGACAGAGGTGGGGAAATTCTGGATGGATCTGTTTGCTACTAACTGTAGAGCTTGTGATAAGGAGAGGCAGTCTAAGGTAGTCCGACTTGTGATTCTGATTTTTTTCTTTTTCTTTTTTTTTTTGTGATCTTGATTTTTCAAAAGTGGATTTCATTCCAGAGGAAAAGGAGGCAGGATCCCATGGCCTAAAATGTTATAGTAAAAGTCAGCGCAGATGGGATGGGAGATGGTCAATAGTGAAATTCTGAGAATGCACAGAGAAACAATTCTGATGATGCCATCCAAAGGGACTGATGTGGATGTGCTGGAAACTCAGCAACAAACTTAAAATTGAAAAAGAAAGGTACATACCCTGGAAACCATGGCTGGCACAGAGGATAGGTATAAGAGTATGGTAGGATCCCACAAAGCTGCATCCAGAGGGCTAAGATTTGTGATATGCTGCGGCAGTGGCCAAAAGGAAGAACAACTCAGAGGGTTGGGGTATTTTTTTTTTTTTTAGTGCTATTGGGGCAAGGGCAGGATCAAAGAAGGCCCAGGACCTTTGCTTCCAATGCTTGGGATGAGGACAACTGACAAGAGGGACAAGGCAGAGATCTTCCTTCCTTATTTTGCCTTTGTTTTCTCACTCAAGGAGAATGACCTTTGTGTTGGAAAAGACAGAACAGACAGGGCTAATAGGCGGTAAGTACCCAGCGTAAACAAAGAGATCCTAGTCACTCCTCTGCTCAGTAAACTCCAGTGGCTCTCTGTTGCCTCCAGGAGCAAATAGGAAATGCTGCTTGGTCTTCAGAGTTCTTCAAATCTGGCCCCCTCCTACTTTTCCTACTCCCTGATACATGCTCTTCCATCCATCTCTGATTCCCAGCATTTTTTACAGCTGTCTCCATGATTGGCGTCTTCTCCCTCCTCTGCCCTGACTACTGATCTTTCTGATTTCTTTTAAATCCCAACTAAAGTCCCATTTGTTACTGGAAGCCTTCCCTAACCCGTCTTAATCCTAGCATCTTCCCTCTGTTAGTCATTTCCTATTTATCCCGTATACAGCTTACTTTGTATGTATTTCCTTGTTGTCTCCCCCCCATTAGATTGTAAGCTCTTGAGGGCAGAGACTGTCCTGTGCCTCTTTCTGTATCCTTAGTGCTTCACACAGTTGTTGTTGGTGTTTTGTTTCAGTTGTGTCTGATGCTTTGTGACCTGACCTGGAGTTTTCTTGGCAAAAATACTGGAGTGCTTTGCCATTTTCTTCTCCAGCTCATTTTACAGATGAGGAAACTGAGGCACAGAAGGTTAAATGACTTGCCCAGAGCCACATAGCTAGGAAGTTTCTGAGGCTGGATTTGAACTCAGGTCCTCCTGACTGTGCCACCTAGCTGCCCTTAACCGTAGGACTAGAGAAGGTCAAATGTCCTCAATGTAAGACAAAAATTAAAAGGAGATGATAATAGATTTTGAAAACTATTAGTTCAGTGAGCTCGACTTCAATTCCTGGGAGAATTCCCCAGCAGATCACTAGGGATAGTTAGCTGTTGTTATCTGTCCTTTGTTCTTGAAGAGGCCCATGACATGCGAGTGAATTGGATTTGATTGAGGCAGGGCTGTACAAAGTCACCAGTCTCACTGTCTCCTCTGGAACCATCTGGGTCCAGTGGCCAGATGTGGATCAGGATGGCTGGAAATGGTCCCAAGACAGTTATCAAGCTTCTAGGAAAGGGAGGGAGTGATTATAAAGAGTGAGCCTGGCTTCCTGAAGAGCGGGTTGTGCCTGAGCAAACTCACTTTCTTTTTCTTTTTGGACAGGCTACTAAACTGGTAGGTCAGAGAAGCCTGTCTTTACAGTTAACCTAGATTTTAGCCAAGTGTGTGATAAACTATTACATGTTATGTTAGATTTAGAGATGGGGACTAGGCAAGACTACGCTTTGATGAATTCAGCACTAGTGGAATGGACAGAAGCAGAGTATAGTCACTGATTGGTTTTTTTTTTTTTTTTTTTTTTTTGTGGATTGGGAAGGAGGTGTCCTTTGGACTGGCTCAGGGATATGGACTTGGCCCCTGGTGGGTTAACATTTTTAATCAGTTGCTTGGACAAAGGTAGAGATGGCATGCTCCTTAAATCTGTAGCTGGGTGGGATGGTGAACACATTAGAGGAAAAAAAAAACATCACAGGTGAAGGCATTGAACTGAAGATAATCTGATGAAATTGAATAGAGATTAATGAAACACACTTGGGTTCTAGAATTCAAAGTCATAAATACAATATAGGGAGGAATTAGGGTTACACGGTAATTCATCTAAAATTTGTTTTTTAAAGAAAAAATTTTGTAGTGGACTCTGACAGCAAGATGAACCAATAGCATGACAGGACAGCCATGGGCTCCATGAAGAGGGGCCTAGTTTGCCATAGTCCTCATTGCCATTATTCATTAAGGGCTGCCATGTGCTGGACACCCTATTTGACCCTCACTCTGAAGGGAGCACCCTTATTGTCCCCATACTAAGTGGGCAGCCCTTCAGTCTCCTGCCCTGGTCAGAACCATTTGCAAGTCTGTGGGCACTTCTGGATGCCACATTGTAGGAAGTCAAACCAATGAGCATTTGTTGTGTGCCAGGCACTCTGCTATGCATTTTAGGAAGGACCTCCATGAGTGAGGGGCTGTTCAGATGGTGAAAGGGAGGTGCCGGAGAGGCTTTGCCTGGAGAAGAGAAGACAGGTCAGAATTGTGTTCAGTATTAGGGGGCTGTGAAGAAGGGATCAGATGGTTTTGTTTTTTCAAACCCATGATATTTGATCCAACATCCAGCAGTTTTGCTTTTTTTTTTGTGGAATTGGATTGTATTTGGCCTTGAGAATAGACCCATCTAGGTGAGATGACAAGGAAAACTCCCTAACAATTAGGGGGTCCCCAAGTCCCCATGTCCAAAAGTGGAAGAGGCAGCTTTAAGAGGTAGTGGATTCCCTCTCCTTGGAGGCCACTAAGCAGAGCCTGGGAGACCCCTTGATGGGTAATTTTAGTACAGATTTTTATTCTATGATCTTGGATCATTTAATTAGTTTTTAATCTTTGTGATCATTTAACTTAATTAAGGGCAGCTAGATGATGTAGTGGTTAGAGTGCTGGACATGGAGTCAGGAGGATGTGAGTTCAAATTCTGCCTCATCAGAAATTTCCTAGCTTTCCCTGTCACTGGGTAAGTCACTTAATCTCTATTAGTTTCTTCATCTGTAAAATGAGAATAGTAACAGCACCTACTTTGCAGGGTTGCTATGAGGATCCAGTGAGATCACATTTGTAAAACATTTTACAAATATTAAAGTGCCATATGAAATGCAGAATGTTAATGGAAAAGACCTAGAGAGAGTAAGCAATCTGCTTAATGCCACAGCATCAGGAGTTGACCCTAGTTTTCCTCCTATCACAGACCACTTGACAGTAGTAAGTCTTCTTAGTGACTCAGGACCTTGGACCAAAGCAGGAAAGAGCCTTTGCAGGATGAGGAAACAGCTGCCACACACTCCTTTCCACGGGAGAGGACAGATAGGTCCACCCACAATGAGGCTGGAACCTCCTTGAAGAATTGAGCAGCTAATGAAGGATATTCTTTTGTGAGCTTGACCATCTGATTTTCTAGGATCTGGAGCTTGAAGGACCTGTAGGAAAGATCACTGAGGTTTTCTTTATGCCATTTGACTGAGGAGGGAAACTTAGTTCATGGATATCTACCTGCATGTCTCTTCTTGACATCCAGTGTTCCTCAGTTTCCCTTTCTCTTGCTTCTACTATTTTGGTCCAGATATGGTTAGCTTTCTGTTACTGAGTTTCCATCATGGGTTCCACCTGCTCAGGTGAAGGTGGCCTTGCATGGAAGATAACCCACTGCATGTGAAATCAGGAGATAGGCTCAAATACCAGCGTTCTGATAATGGTTAGCTATACAAGACTGGGTCCTTTTCCTTTTAGGGCCTCAGTTTCCTCATTTGTACTTGGTGCAGGAACTCCAACTAATGAAGTCTATTAGTCAGTCAACAAGGATTTACTAAGTGCCAGGTACTGTGTCAAGTGCCGGGGATACAAAGAAAAGTAAAATAAAAAGTCCCAGCTCTCTAGTTTAGAGTCTAATAAAGAAGACAGCATATAAACAACTATGGACAAACAGTTACAGGCAGAATAAATTGTTGTTCGTCCTTCATTCTCTAAGAGGACATCATGGGGTGATAACTTGACTTGTGAATGAATTGGATTTAAGTGAGGCAGAGTCGCACAAATTTGTAACCTCACTCCCTCTTCCATCATCATTGAAATCCAATGGCAGAACAAAAGTCAAGATAACGGGTGATGCCCAGGATGCAGTGGACAATCTCGGGCCACTTCGATGTCTGACCAAGCTCTAAGCATCCCACAGTGCTTGCTTCAACCTCCTTCATGGCTCTTAGAACAAATTACCTGCCCATTGTGCCAGAGAAAGTCTACACAAGCTTAGGATAGACATCGCCTAACTCACCGATGGGTTTGAGGGTTATCCTCAACCTTGTTTAGCCCATCTGCCAAGATGGTTTATGAGATGTGGCCGCTGTGCATGCTATAGCTTCTTGGAGCCTCAGGTGAGAGTCGGGTGAAGGTAGACACCAAAGGTGGAAAGCAGCCCTGAAAAGGACTTGGCAAGCCCTCCCACCGGAGGTACTAGTCCTCCCTGACCATCCCATACACCCCAACAGGATAGATAGGAAATAATCACCAGAAGGAAGGCACTAGAATTAAAAAGGATTGGAAAGGCTTCCTGTAGAAGGTGGGGTTTCAGTGGAGACTTGAAAGAAGCCAGGAAGTGAGGAGGCAGAGATGAGGGGAGACAGAGTTCCGTGTTTGGGGGACAGCATGAGAAAATGTCCAGAGTTAGGAGGTGGAGTATCTAATGTCATGAACAGCAAGGAGACCAGGGTCACTGGATTTCAGAGTACGTGAGGAGGCATAAGGAGTAAGAAGACTGGACAGGTAGCAACGAGTCAGGTTATAGAGGACTTTAAAGGCAGAGGATTATCTATTCCACCTTGGAGGCCATAGGGAGTCATAGGAATTGATTGAATGGGGGCTGGTGGTGACACGGTCAGCCCTCAACTTTAGGAAGATCAGCTGGACTGGAGTGGGGAGAGACCAACCAGCTGGCTATTGGAATCATCCAGGAATAGGAGGGCTTGTGTCAGGATGGTGATAGTGCCAGAGGAGAGACCTGGGCATATACAAGAGATGGTATGCAGGTAGAAACAACAGACTGGGTATGGGGGGTGTGTGAGAGAGTGAGAGGATGAGGCTGACACCTAGGTTGGGAGCCTGGTGACTGGGGATGGTGGTGATATTAACAGTAATAGGGATGTTAGGAAGAAGGCAGGATTTTGGGGAAAAGATAATACATTCGGTTTTGGACACGTTGAATTTCATATGTCAAATGGGCATACAGTTTGAGGCGTCCTAAAGGTAGTTGGAGATTCGAGAATGGAAGTCAGCAGAGAGGTGGGGGCAGGATAAGCAGATTTGAGAATTGTCAGGAGAGAAAGGGAAGTTCAGTCCATGGGAGCTGATGAGATCACTAAATGAAGCTTGGGAGGGAGAAGAGGAGAGGGCCCAGGGTAGAGCCTTGAGAGGTCCTTGAGAGGTAAGGGACCTGCCTGGGGTCAAGGAGGCCCCGTGTGTCAGAGGAAGGGAGCTGAGGAGGTGGAATGTTAGAACACACGATGCGAAATGTGAAAAATGATTGTTTCTCTCCCTTCTTCATGGAGTTTTCAGGAAAGTGCTTTGTTTGTTAACTTACCTCACTGGAGATGTGTGACTTATTTTGAGTTACTCGTCTTGGTGAGAGACAGATTTCTGGAAGGACACCCCTGAGATGTGTTAAGTTGTTCAGGGACTGCCAGAGGCATCTAGGGTCACTGAGTTTAGATCAGGTAGGGCCCATGGAAATCATAAAGTCCATTTACCTCATTTTACAAATGGGGAAACTGAGGCCTAGGAAAGTTATGGGACTTTATCTCTTAACTGCTGCATTCAATGACCTAATCACTCCTTCTTACTGGACTTTCCTTCATGTCCGTGACAATGTTCTCACCCTTCTTTTACCTGTCTGACTATTCCTTTTGGTGTCCTCAGCTGGAATATCACCCTTCTTCCACTTACTAAGTGTGGACATTTCTCCAAACTCTCCTCTTCCATCTTGACCATCTTTCTCTTGTTGATCTTATGGGTTAAATTTTCATTTGATACCTAAATACAGATGATTCCAAGATCCATATATTCAGCAATAATCTCTCCCCTGAGCTCCAGTCCTATATCATTGGTTGGCTGCTTAACATTTTCAGTTGAGAAGCCTCAACATTGGGGCACCTAGGTGGAGCAGTGGATAGAACACTGGCCCTGAAGTCAGGAGGATCTGAGTTCAAATCCGGCCTCAGACCAAACACTTGACACTAACCAGCTGTGTGACCCTGGGCAAGTCACTTAACCCCAATTGCCTAAAAAAAAAAAAAGAAAAGAGAAGCCTCAACATCTCCAATTCATCATGTCCAGAACAACTCATTATCTTTCTCCCCAAGCCAACTCTCCTACAGACTTCCCTCTTTTTGTTAAGAGCATCATCATCTTCCCACTTACCCAGGCTGGCAACCTTGGGATCATCCTTGACTGTTCTCCCTCCCTCCTTGTCCTTCTCATTGTCCTCCTCATCCTCCTTGTCTTTGCTGTTCTCATCTTCCTCCTCTTCCTTGTCATCCCTTCTTATTTTCACTCCTCTTTTCTTCCTTCCTTCCTTCTTTCTTTCTTTCTTTCTTTCTTTCTTTCTTTCTTTCTTTCTTTC